>NW_017306458.1:1096063-1126497 GCF_000935625.1 Nanorana parkeri
GTGAGACCCCACAGGCCTGAGTGGGGCCTCATGTTTAGGTTTCGCCTAAGGCCTTGCAAACTCTAGAGCCGCCTCTGATCACAGGAGTACCAAGCAGCTGGTGCCCAAGGTTGAAGAAGGGCCTGACGCTGGGGTAGGGGAAGCTATGTGGTGAGACCCCACATAGCCCTGGTAGGGGAAATGGCACTTTCGGCATTATGCCAAATGTGGCATTTACGGCCGATATGTTTCGGCGCCCAATATATCGGTGCGTCCCTAAAATAAACGGCTGAGCTTGCAATCGGTTTGAAATCCTGCAGTCAAAGTTTTTTTGAGAGAAGTCTATGATCTATGTGTGCTGTTTTTTTTTTTTCTGGGTGTTGTGGAGGTGAGAGAAATTCCTGGGGGGTGGGGAGGGGGCCAAGAAAATGTTTGCCCAGGGTCCAATCAGTATTAAAGATGGGCCTGCTGTCAGGGATATGTCATGGTTAGCCATGACTTTTGTTAGCCAGTCACTGCTGCGATTGTCATGATTGGGTTGTGTTTGGCTGTAACAAAACTCCCGAGCATGCTTGCTGCAGGGGCTGTATGTTAGATTGAGTTCTGCTGCTATCTGCTGGACTTTTCCCAAGGCCTGAGACTCTGCCATGTGCTAATGAATTCTGCTACATGTCTAAAGGGACCTCACCCGTGCTGGCTACTGTTTTGGAGTCATTGGGGACACTGGAGCACCACATGAACCTCTACTGGTCTATCTGCCTAACCCAAGATGATACAGTAGTGCTGACTGGGGTGTATACACCCCCTTCCTGTCAAGGCCATTTTTCAGTATTCAGTACTGCGGTACTTTGACATTTACTGAAATTAATTTTATACCATTTTTGGGGACAGTTAGAGCTTTCTTTTGGTGGTATTTAATCACCACTGGGGTTTTTATTTTTTACTATATAGCAAAAAACTTACTGAAAAGTTTGGAAAAAAATGTTTTCCCTACATTATGTTATGAAACATTTATTATTACCCACATTTTTGGTAAAACATAAAAGATGGGGTCAAATTGGGTAAATAGACACCAAACATATCAACCTTTAAAATTTGCGTACCAGCAAAATCGCAAAAAACGACCATGCCCAAAATTCGCCATAGCTGACGCTTTAAAAGCTGTTACCGCTCATAAGTTTAGTGATAACAGTGATTGATGACCCTAGAATTATTGCTTGCACTCTGACGTTCGCGATAATATGTAAGAGGTGCGGCGCAATGGGCGCAATCGTCGTTTTCGCACATAGGACGCACCCGACGCATGTTTGTATGTGTATGTGGGGGTGGGGGACTTTTTTTAAAAAATGTGTTTTTTTTAAATTGTTTTTATGTGAATTTTTTATTTTGTTATTTTTTTGTAACCAGTTTTTTTTTACCTTTTTTTTCACGTAACTTTATTGCTATCACATAGGGGAATAACAAGTCCCCTATGTGATAGCCAATTAACAGTGACAAGTCTTCTTTATGGAGACATCAAGGGTCTTAAAGACCCCTAATGTCACCTAGGGACCACCAGAGAAGCTGATAAAGCTGTCCACGGGGCACAGCGGAGCTCGGGATCACCGGCTGCGGCGGAGGGGAGGGGAGCACACCCGCACGCATATTACAAGTGATTGGCGTCTCTACAGATGCCGGAACGCTCGTATGTAAACAGCCATCGCTGGCTGTTTACATTTCATGCAGATTTTCCCGCTCGTGCCCAACTGCATCCAAGAAGCCATCGTCCAGCCATTGAATTACATTGGACGGACAGTCGGTGGTTAATGAGATATTGCTGGGGTCAATGGAATAACACCTGAACCTCCACTGCAATCATACCTGGAATACCCGCAAATTTTGTTGTAATGGAATAACTTCTGCCTACTGTGTGTGGGTGAAGCCTGATCCATGCAGGGACTGCTAGCTTAAGAGAAGATGAGCTGCTGTTGGTTATTCCAGCCCTCCCTTCCCGTGTTCTGCTGTTCCTAATTAAACCTTTAAAAAACATCCAAGGACTTTAGACTATCAGCATGCAACTACTGTAAGTACTATGCCTGGGGACAAGGTTTCCTCATTTGGGATTCCCACTTGCTATATAAAGGCCCAGTTGGGTGGTGGCATTGCCCATGAGAGACTTTATTAGGGTACCATACTCCTACTTTGCGGAGGCGCAGCCTTCAAATACCACACAGGTGCATGCTATTTTGGTAGCCTGAAGAGAGAAACATCTAAAGTGTTTAACAACAGGGCTACATCTATACCAGTGAAAGGGGAGAACAGCCACTACTTCTCTTGTAATACATTATTTTTTACAACAAACTTTATTAAAGTACAAATGCCCTTGTGTATCTATCCTCCAAGTATAACTAAAGGCAACACTTTGTTTTTTAGATTTGGATAATGGTGATGGTTAGAATGACTGTCAATTTTTTATTGCTGTCTGTGTCCCTGTTGAGAAGATTCACTCCCTTTAAATGTCTTAATCACCAATCACACCGGAAAGTAGTTGCCAGAGCAGGAATAGAGGCAAACTCTTTCAATAAGTACACTTGCTCCTGTGACAAGACAAGAAGATTTACCTGACCGGATTTAACTTCCTGCTTGGTCTTTAGGACAGAAATTGAATTGAAATTTCCCTAATGAGGCACCGATGGCAAAAAAAGTTACTGCAGTTTTAACCCTCCCTTACTGTATCCATAATGAAAGCAAAAGGTTTTGGTTTTTGATTTACTTTCTGCATAATTGTCTGGATTGTCATGCCCTTTAGATATTCCTCCCCAGCTCAGTGTGTTTCAATATGCCAACACATTTGAACAGGGATGGTTCATAGTGTCTTATTTCTTCCTTTTATACATGCTGCATACCATCCCATATTAAAGGGAAATACACACCTTAACCTCCTTGGCGGTAATCCCGAGTGTGGCTCGGGGTTAATTTTCAGTACCATAAGCGGTAAACTAGAAAAAATGGTACATGCATGAATCTATAACCGGCCTTTATAGCAGGGCGCACATTGGGAAGGCTTACAACAATACAAAACACAAAAATTCCCCAGCCTCAACCTGCCAGCCAGCCTGCAACCAAACAAGTAGCCCCGTTAACAGTATGCGTTAAAATCAGAGGTTTAGTTGCACAAACTTTTGGCCAAAAATATGTAGAAGCCACACTGCCGCGCCAAGGCACCTCTGCAAAGTGTGGTCCTAACTCTATGTATCCGAGTCTCCAAGTGTGAGCATATTAATGAAGTTGATAAATTACATGCAGGTGTACCTGGAGGTAGCCAACTCCTCCTAATAAGGTGCAGGGACGCACTGGAGGCCCAGCAACCAAAAATGCACCATAAGCGGTAACCCCGAGCCACACTCGGGTTACAGCGCAGCGTCTCTTACCTTGCCCCTCGAGCCGCGATGTGTCCTCTGGCCGATGCCGGGATCTGTCTTAAGGGTTCTGTCCCTTGCGAGAGTCTGTGTCGCAAGGGGGCAGAACCGGCAAGAATAAAAAACAAAATGAAAAAAGAACCGAAAAAAAAGGAAATAATCAGACTGCCAGAGAGGTTAAAGGTAAAAATCACCATTTCCAGCCAAGGAAAAGTCCATAAACAAGCAAATAAAAAACATTTCTTTAAAGGAGAACTATGAGGTGAGTGCTTTTCACTCACCTCATAGTTCTAGCCGACCTGTGACAATGAGACTGTCACAGGTCGGCTCAGTAGATCGGGAGGTGAGCGAACACATACCGGCGTTCGCTCACCTCTCGATCCTGTCACGGCTCTCTACCGTGACAGGGGAGGGGCTGGATTCCCCCCTTCCCGCTCCGATCCGCCAGCGCTGACTGGCGGAACGGACGGGGGAGGGGGCGGGTACAGGTGGCTCTGCCTCTAGATAGGCAGAGCCAGCTGTCAGTCACGCAGCTGGGCGGATCCCGGCATAATTGTCGGGATCCGCTTCAGCTGCGGCGTCTCAGTATACCGCGAGCAGCAGCTCACGGTATACTGCGGCGTCTCAGTATACCGCGAGCTACAGCTCGCGGTATACTGAGCCTAGGGTGACGGGAGGGCTCTAGTTTGTTTCCTCCCGTTACCCTAAGGAGAACTATGGGGAAAAGCCTTAACCCCATAGTTCTCCTTTAAGTCCTTTAATCGGCTAATAAATACCATTTGGATTAAAACATCAGAGAAACCCACTATAATACATCAAAGTGGTCTTATTTAAAATGGTTAATATTAGGGATGTACTGATACTAGTTACGGTGTTGATACAGAACATTTTCACAAGTACTCATAAAAATACCTTGATACTAAAGGCCGATACTGGCCCTTAAACTTTTTAAACAGGAGTCTTTGTTTTTGTTAGGAGTATGTCTAATGCTCCTATGCCTGTTGCAGCCTCCCAGATCCTCCAGGTGGTTGCTTACTACCACTGCACCTATCCCAGATTTTGTCAGTTGTGTATAATGAGCCTGGTCACACCCCCTCAGCACCTTCCCTGACTACTTCATCAGCTTTGTATAATGAGCCTGGTCACACCCCCTCAGCACATTTCCTGACTACTTCATCAGCTGTGTATAATGAGCCTGGTCACGCCCCCTCAGCACCTTCCCTGACTATTTCCTCGGCTGTGTAAAATAAGCCTGGCCACACCCACTCAGCACCTTTCCCTGACTACTTCATCGGCTGTGTATAATGAGCCTGGTCACAACCCCTCAGCACCTTTCCCTGAGCCTGGTCACACCCCCTGAGCCTTGGGATCGGTTAGTGGCACTTTATTTAAGCATCACAAGCCCAGAGCTCCTGACTTGCGATATTTCTGTCTTCCTGAGCCTGTGTACCGTATTTGAACATCTTATTTTGTATCCTGTTCTTGCTGTAGTACCTTGTATCCCGCTCCTGTCTCCGTATCCTGTCCATGGAATTCTCTCTATCTGCCACCAGTCCTGACCTTAGCCTGTCTCTTAAATACTTTCTTGTTACATCGTGTCCTGACCTTAGTCTGTCCCTGGAATACTTTGTCTGCATCCATTCCTGATCTTATCCTGTTCTTGGTAAATATGCTTGTTGTATCCTCCATTACCAGTCAGTACATCTATCTGAGGCCAGTCTGTGACATTATAGAGTCAGAGTATATAGTTTAAGTCCTGGGGGACATTTGAGTACTGAAAGGTGCCCTCGCCTTAAAAGAAAACTATGGGGTAACCTTTTTATCCCATAGTTCTCTTAAGGGTCACGGGAGGACATATACTAGCATCCTCCCATGACCCAAAGCTCAGTATATAGCAAGCTACAGCTTGCTATATACTGAGAGCGCCGCAGCCGGGATAGATCCACCCAGCTGCGTGAGTGACAGCTGGCCCTGCCTATCTAGTCAGCGCTGGAGGATCGCAGCGGGGAGGGGGGAATCCGAAACTGACAAAATCTGGGATAGGTGCAGTGGTAGTAAGCAACCACCTGGAGGATCTGGGAGGCTGCAACAGGCATAGGAGCATTAGACATACTCCTAACAAAAACAAAGACTTTCAGGCAAGACTTTGAGATTAAACTGAATTTAATTCAAAGATATGTATTCTATACTTTTTATTTTTGTAGAATATTGTTATTTATTTGTAGTATACTACAAGACTGGAGAGGAGAAGCTACTTTTACAAAGCTTTGTAGAAAAGGAGATTGGCTTTTTAGATTAAAAACTATGGCACCAAACAGGTTTAAAATGTGAATTTCTTATCAACTAGGGATGTCCCGCTACCATTTATTCAAGACAAAGTACAGGTACAAGTACTTTCCCTCAGGTACTTGCCGATACCAATTACCATTACGTTTGGCATGTGACATTTTTTCTAAAACAATACAGACTAATGATTTTATGGCAGTTTCTTTATAATTATGAAGAACTGTAACTCGATCCATGATTCTACAGCAATGGAGAAAGGCAACTGGCTATAGAGGACTACAGATCCCATCAATTCATGATTTTTCAGCAATGGAGAGTGACAACCAGCAATAGAGGACTACAGATACCATTAATCCTTGATTCTACAGCAATTATACAGGGCTGTGTGCAGTCTCGCCGGTGCTGTCCAGTGCTTTGCCGGTCTCTGCAGGTGCTGGGAAGGAGGAGATGTGGGGCCGAGCCGGACCAGCGTGTAAAAAACCGCTGCCCCGAAGTCCCCAGCAGGCTGCCTGAGGTCCCCAGCAAGCGGGAGACCTCAGGCAGCCGCTCCTGTTTAAAAAGTTTAAGGGCCAGTATCGGCCTTTAGTATCAAGGTATTTTTATGAGTACTTGTGAAAATGTTCTGTATCAACACCGTAACTAGTATCAGTACATCCCTAATATTAACCATTTTAAATAAGACCACTTTGATGTATTATAGTGGGTTTCTCTGATGTTTTAATCCAAATGGTATTTATTAGCCGATTAAAGGACTTAAAGGAGAACTATGGGGTTAAGGCTTTTCCCCATAGTTCTCCTTAGGGTAACGGGAGGAAACAAACTAGAGCCCTCCCGTCACCCTAGGCTCAGTATACCAATCTATAGAGCTGACGTGTGACAGTTTCATTGTCACACGTCGGCTCGAACTATGAGGTTGAGTGAAAATCACTCACCTCATAGTTCTCTTTTAAAGGAAAGGCGGCCTGTAGATCGGTGCATTATGGCCAATGGCCACTAGATGCCCCCATGGGGCCCAAGAGCTATATGTAGCTCTGGCCTGGGGAGACTCTGTGTCCCAGGGGAGCTGATTTATTGGGGGGGCGCCCGAGAGGGAAAAGAGGAGTAGAGTGCAGGAGAGCACAAGTCTAAGACTGTATACAGAGTCTCTGGAGAGAGACTGACTCTAAAACATAGGCTGGTCCAAGGGAAGGACAGGAGAAGGCCTAGGACTATCTAGAGCTATAGAGATTCCCCAGTTTCTCCTGGAGGGGGAAACCACCGAGCTAGGACTGACAAGGATGGGATTCCGGACAATAGTGAGGAGCTGCAAGACTGACAATATTTGCCCATCTGCCTCTGGCCGAAGTAAGTCGTGGACTCTGGGCTGCACCTGGGCTGTTCTTTTCTCTCTCTAATCTGTATCACTATGCAACTATAGGTATAGGTAAAGTCACTCGCCAATATTTACTGAGTAAAGTGTCTGCATCCGGTCATGACAGTCTGCAGGCTACACAGTGCTGACTTTCCTGAAGCATTAGCCTACGTTTCTACCTTAAAATAACAAAAGTGTTTTGTTGTGAGCCAATACGTTGTGAGCCAATACATTCAAAGGTTTCCATCTTGAGTGATTTGGCCTTATAAACATTGAATCTTAGATTTACAAAACAATTCTCTCATCAATAGTATGTTTCAATGCTATATATTCCTACACGCTGCGAAGTCTGTATATACTTAATGTTTCTCTACAATTTCTGACAGAAAAATGTCTTGAAATGGAGCTGCTTAGAAAACAATTAGAGGTGATTGAAGATTGAAACTGGCTAGAGTAAGGAGAGAGAATTTAAGGAAATAATTAACATGGAGATGGATGGCATGTGAGTATGATATAATGTGCCCGGTATAAGAAGGGGGAGTCATGGGCTTCAAGCAGTTTGGCACAGGAAAGAAAATGTTCTCCAGGTCATTATGTTTTAATGGAAGTAGAATGGCCTGGATCCAGTTCAGTGTTGAGCTCACTTCCCACTAAATCAGAATGAGAGAGCATGCACATAATCAAGGACATTGTCGTACTGCAAGAATTGCTGCTAACCCAGGCAAACCACAAGAGTTATTACCAGTGTCTGAAACCAAGAATTACAAACAGAAAGACCATCAAAAAGTAGTCTAAACCTAGGTAAAAATACATTGTTGGGAAGAACACTTTTTTATTTTCAGGGGCAAAAAGTGCAATGCATTATCTAGGGGTAAGGAAAGGAAATGGATTTACCTAAATACGGATTCACTTTGGATTTGGGTTATTTGCAGAGGCAAATATATGTGCATTTTTGGCATTTAGGCTTCTATGATTTTAAGTGTGCATGTTTTTACCAGGCCTTACCTATATAACCAAGTCAGGTGTTACCATCTTTTACAGCAGCTAGTTAGCTATTGGGTTTTAATAGATTTGTATGTAGGTGAGAAGAGACAGAGAAAAATAAATAAGGGGGAGAGTAGAATTTTTTTTTAGCAGTAAGCCAATAAATTCTTTAATGTTTTGTACCCATAATCACTGAATGAACTTATAAGAAGAGAGAGAGGAAAGGACAACTTCATCCGTGTGCAGCTGCTCCTTCATTATCCAGTCATGGTCTGGGGTGGGTTTTGTCCAGGACTTGGATCACAAGACCAGTACAATAAAATGACCGATCCTTTCCAAGGTATAACAGTTCATATATTTGTACAGGTTTCTGCATAACTATTTATTTAAATTTGTTGTAAACAATTGTGTATTGCCCGGCAGGCATGTACAATGCCTTGGGCCATGTGCTAGTGACCTCCCTTCTTTTCCATGTATCACAGAAGAGACAGAACATTTGGGGCCTTGGAAAATGTTTTAATTGTGTGGTTGTTTCCAGCTGAAGTTTATTGAGGTCATTTTTATCTCAGATCTGCAATGTTTGAAAAGAAACGTCCTAGTGGAGTTACCACATGGGTCATGTAGGAATCCTTCTTCTGGTGGGGGTGGTAGTGGATAAACCCTGAATCTTTTGGCAGGATTTCACAGCAGACATGAAATGGCCGCCCAGATTCCTGATTGGCTACAAAGCCAGCTCCATGCTATCTCGTCCCTTCCTATGCCAATCAGGAAGCCAGGCGGCATGTCATTACACGTGGCCCAGCTTCCCGGCTAATCAGGAAGCTGGGCATTGAGTCATTACATGCTGCCCGGCTTCCTTAATGGGGCTTCCGGTATTTGATATCAGCGAGTACCGAAAAAAATTATAGCGCTGCCTGTACTCGATACCGAAAAACAGTTATCAGTGCATCCCTAATATTTGCTTCTGTCTGTGTTACTGTATATTAAAGTCTAAAATCCTCATTACATGGTGTAATGTTATTGCTATTTTATACTGTATACTTACATAGAAATATCCTTGAATTGCAAAATATCACCAAAGGCTGTATCAACATGCCCAGTTAACAAATTAGAAGAAATTTATCTGTAAAGCTTTATTAGTCAAGTACAACTAAGTTAATGAAGATGTCTTTTCTCTTTAATTAATCATTTGCTTAATACTCTGTATGTATGGATCACTAATGGCTTTTTGTTAAGGTTGAGTGTCGACTGAATTTTCGAAGGAATACTGCAAAATAACACAGCTATTCCCTAATGACCGCGCTATGTATTCTGTGGTTAGGGTTAAAATGATCCTGAAAGCTAACAGATATCGGGTTGTATCATTCACAATCCAAATACTGTATACTGAAATAAAGGGAATAGTTGTGAAGAACAGTGAGTGTGTCTATAAAATGGATCATGGTTTGCATCAATGTTAGTTAAACAAAAAAACTTTCTTTTGAATGTTTGCAAGTTTACGGACATTTAAATTCAATTTGTTGCTTTTGCTTTGCAAATATGCATTTAACCACGTGAGTTGCCAGGTCTTTTTTTCCCTATTTCCCAATGAGTCCAAGACCATTGTTATAGTTTTGGTGATATCTCTGTTCCGCACATTACACACTTTTAGATATTTTATCTATAAGTCTTTTAATTTACTATACTTGTTTGTTTGTGGACAGGTAATAGGCCAAGGAATCTTGGCCGTGTTTGTGGGAGGAGTTGCGGCGGCTCTCCTCCCCTTAAGAAGGGTGACAGGGAGCTCCTCGTCACGTCACAGCGAGGTAGCGTCTGACCCTCCCGCCCTTCCCCAGGTTCTATCATTTCACTAGAGCGTGCCCCCTTATTTGGCACGCTGACCACAAAATCATGGCACACATCAGGTTGGTATCAGTAGGGGTCATGAAGACTTCGGAAGCCTAAGTAACTCTGACCACAAATAGGGCTTTAATGTGGTAGCAAATTTGGACACATATTTTACATTTCCTTGGTTTTTATATAGGAATAAATAGTTAAAAAAAATAGAAAAACAAATGCATATGTAATTTGTGCACTCTTATATGTTTAACCCAAAATATAATCAACAAAGTCAGCTGATTAAACATTACATAGGGTTAACTTTAATGTAAAGTAGTGGAATGGGAGAAAGGCTCAATGGTTAAAAAAAAATGCATATATTAATCGCATAGATTGTTAGCGCAACATTATAAGTTCATTTACGTGAGCATTTGATACTTGGGCAGTAAGCGCAAATGTCATCCAGATCATCCAACATCATTGTTGCGACCTAGGGATTCTTTTTGGGAAGGAATATTTTTATTTACTGTATTTTACATTTACAGTGTATACTGAATGTTTGTTTATTTTTTATTTTTTTTACACTTTTTTACAATCAGCCAGCAATAGCAGTCATCCACTGTTGCATAGATAGGCTCAAAAGAGCTACAACAGCTCTGTCTGAGCCTCCATACTGACAGGAAGTGATGACATTATCATGATGTCACTACACTCCCAATGTAAACACTTTGCAAAAGTATAATTTGTACTTTTGCTTCTACAGCATGCTCCGTTGGAGCATGCTGTAGAAGCGTTGGAAGCTGAGAAGCTGATTGTTTCAGCTCCCGGGTTTATTGCTGGATGTCCGCTCTCATAGACAGAAAGCATTTCCAGCCATAATCCCTGTGGGTACCCACAGGAGTCGTTTCTGTCGGAACTAATTATGTATATGTATACAAAGCCTCTGTTTTCTTTATCTTTCACTTTGCCTCTTGTCAGAATCATTTAAATCCTAGAAATTGGTGTGCTTAATTTTTCTCTGTAGCTCCCCCAGTACATTTATCATATAATTTTAATTTTCAAGTACTCTTCTGTCTAAACTGACAATCAGGTACCATTAAGTGTGGTTCCCTATAATTTGATTACCATGACAACCAAATATAGTGATTTTGTCTGTGTTTAATATTATAGTTGCCAGATATAATTGCAATATTAACAAAAATAGAATTAAAAAACTCTTTTAACATATTTGTTCATATTTTAAAAAAAAGGTTAGTAAAGGGTGTATCTATAACATTTTTTTTCTTTAAAAAAAAAAAAAGTTCTCAAAACCCATTGAGTTTTTTAATAAGGAATGCAAAACTGCCTGCATGTTTGTTGACAACCTTAGTATAACTGACTGGGCCAGATGGTCATGTCTTTGTCTAAAGCTGCACCTATAGATTATCTGCAGATTTTCTATGGTCAGATGGAAAAAGTGTAACAGATTCCTCCATCTACGCTAAACTGTGTGGATGGAGGAATCTCCCACTGTGCCAAGCTTCAGTATCTACTAAAATATTGAAGCTTGGTCCAGTGGGAGATTCCTCCATCCACATAGTTTGGTGTAGATGGAGGAATCTGTTGCACTTTTTCCATCTGACCATAGCAAATCTGCAGATAATCTATAGGTGTATGTCCAGATTTAAGCCAGCAGAACACTGTACAAATTCTGGCAGGTTCTTGATAAGTGGCCAATTTCATACAGTGTGTGGCACTGTTGCCACCCTTCCATCTGGCATCTTTCAATCAGAAGTCTGAAGGAGTCAGATAAAAGGATCTTTGGTTGAACAGTGACAGCAACCAATCAGGTGCCGTCACTGTTCAGGCACACTCACCACTGTCAGAATACAAAGCACACAGTGGGAGATTTGTCCATCCATGTTGTCTAGCATGGTTTTTACTTTTTTTAGTCATAAAGGCTAAGCTACCATCCTATACATTTGTTCCAAGTTAGTAAATAACTAGGTAGCCTACACTTCTGAAAAGCCATCTCTCATTTTAACATTTTCCCTGGTTTCCATTAAAAGAGAACTATGGGGTAAGTGTTTTTCCCCATAGTTCTCTTAAGGGTCACGGGAGGACATATATGAGTGTCCTCCTGTGACCCAAAGCTCAGTATATTGCGAGCTACAGCTCTCTGCCGGAAGATGATCGGGAAGTGAGCAAGCAGCGGAATGTTTTCGCTCACTTCCCGATCTATTGAGCCGACGTGTGACAGTTTCATTGTCACACGTCGGCTTAAACTATGAGAATGAGTGATTTTCCCTCACCTCTTAGTTCTCCTTTATTGAAAAAATATTTATTACATATGATAGAATCCTTATCATTCTTTCAAGTGAACCTGTGGTCCAACTTTAAACAAGCTCTTGCTAACCTATGTAACTGCAGACACTGAGGAGCAATTCATCCCCGACGTTCATAACACAGGCACTGTAGTTAGGTTCTAGTTGTTTTTTTCAGCAGTTTTAGCTCACTCTGCTTCCTCTCCCAGCAGTAAATCAATGTTTAATATAAAAACAAAGAACCTGCCATATGTTTACATCAGACATCTGAAAGCCTGCCAAGTCACTGTTAAAGCTCATATTAGAGGTTTTGGCAGCTCCTTCCAAACATATTTCAGCGTTGCGTGTTTGCTGCCACGTTGAATGGCATGCAGGCTTTTATGGCTTGTTCAAGCCATGTCCTTTGAGGTGTGCTTTTTTGCACACAACAAATGTTTTCTTTGTGCTCTGTTAATACTGTAAATGCTGAAAAATGTGTACAAACGCAACACAAGGTAACGCAATGCGAAAGTTTGAACAGAGCCTTAGACTGGGGTGTCTCAAGATTTTGCGTAGTTTAGAAGTGGGCCATGACTCAAAAAATTTTGAGAAACACTGACTTAGTTAAAATGTAAAACCTGATTGGAGCTGCACTTCAGTTGGCATAAAGTTGGTCTGAAACACTCTTTAATAATTCCCAACAATGATATTACTTGAGTATAAACTGTGCATTCAGTATTAACTCATGGCGTTTTTTTTATGACGCTGGATATGACGCTGACACGTGCACTCAACTTCTTTGGTCGACCATGGCGACGCCTGTTCTGAGTGGAACCTGTCCTGTTAAACCGCTGTATGGTCTTGGCCACCGTGCTGCAGCTCAGTTTCAGGGTCTTGGCAATCTTCTTATAGCCTAGGCCAGTGGTGGTGAACCTTGGCACTCCAGCTGTGCCAAAACTACAAATCCCAAGATGCATCTGCCTCTGGGAGTTATGTCTGTGGCTGTCAGAGCCTTGCAATGCCTCATGGGACTTGTAGTTTCAAAACAGCTGGAGTGCCAAGGTTCGCCATCACTGGCCTAGGCCATCTTTATGTAGAGCAACAATTCTTTTTTTTTCAGATCCTCAGAGAGTTATTTGCCATGAGGTGCCATGTTGAACGTCCAGTATGAGAGAGTGAACGTGATAACACCAAATTTAACACACCTGCTCCCCATTCACACCTGAGACCTTGTAACACTAACGAGTCACATGACACCAGGGAGGGAAAATGGCTAATTGGGCCCAATTTGGCCATTTTGACTTAGGGGTGTACTCACTTTTGTTGCCAGTGGTTTAGACATTAATGGCTGTGTGTTGAGTTATTTTAAGGCGACAGCAAATGTGCACTGATATACAAGCTGTACACTCACTACTTTAGATTGTAGCAAAGTGTAATTTCTTCAGTGTCGTCACATGAAATGATATAATAAAATATTTACAAAAATGTGAGGGGTGTACTCACTTCTGTGAGATACTGTATATATTTAAATAAATGACCACCACTGCAACATTATTATGTATGGGAAACGCCGATGACAACAGAGAATGCAGTAAAGTCAATGGGGCAGTATTTGAACATTGATCTTTGAAGGCAGGCACTTGCTGAAATATCCTCTTAAATGTTCTGCTCTGCTCAGACTTATATCGATATATCATCAGTGAATTTACTTTGACAACAACCACCTAGATCAATTCTTAAAGGATCGATAAAAAGACATTACTATCTAGGCAGACACTTGTTGGAGCACAGTTGGGCCTGAGCAATATCCAGATGAATACTGGTCCTGGAATTTATTATATTTTTCGGTTTTATACACTGGATATTCACTCTGAGATTATAATAAATTGCTACATAGCACTGAGAACTGTCACTGATGTGCCTCGAGCATGATTCTTTATTATATACAATCAATAACAACATGCCGTACAACTTGGAAATCTATAACAACATAAAAATAGGATACCTGGGCGCTAGGCTAAATATATTATAAGCTCATCAGGACGTTCCCTCTGTTTTGGACTGTGTGTTAATATATTTCTTCAAAGAGGTCACCTTATAGTGCTGAAGTATAAAACCAGCATATAGCTAGGAACTAGACAAATCTAGGACATTTCTAAGCTCCTCAGCTCTGTCTAGTGGCCATAATGCCATGAAAACTGCATTTGCCTAACTATACGCCTGGTAGAAATGTTATACATCAGCTCCTATGTGTCTTCGAATGTTGAGTGGATTCTATACAGACCTTTTATGTGTAAAATATAGAGCAAGGTTTTAATTTCTTTTGCCATGATGATTTAACTGTGTTTTGGTTAATAAAGATCTAGGACCCAACTCTATTAGTATATTTTATTTGGTATATTTGAAAGTATTTATATACATCTTTAGCCCATTGTAGTCTTTGAAACAGTTCTTTGCTTCTTTTGTTTTAAATTATAGTTTATACCAGTAGACTCCAGATTTTTTGAAGATATATACACACAGTACAGTACAAAGTTTTTAGGCAGGTGTGAGAAAATGCTATGAAGTAATGCTTTTAGAAATAAAAGTGTCAATAGTTTATTATCAATGAACAAAATGGAAAGTAAATGAACAGAAGAGAAATCCAAATCAAATCAAAATTTGGGGTGACCACCCTTTGCCTTCAAAACAGCATCAATTCTCGTAGGTACACTTGCACACAGTTTTTGAAGGAACTCGGCAGGTAGGTTGTTCCAAACATCTTGGAGAACTAACCACTGATCTTCTGGGGATGTAGGCTGCCTCAAATCCTTCTGTCTCTTCATGTAATCCCAGACAGACTCCATCATGTTGAGAGCAGGGCTCTGTGGGGGCAAACCAACACTTCCAGGACTCCTTGTTCTTCTTTATGCTGAAGATAGTTTTTAATGACATTGGCTATATGTTTGGGGTCGTTGTCCTGCTGCAGAAAAAATTTGGGTCAAATCACATGCCTCCCTGATGGTATGGCATGATGGATAAGTATCAGCTTTGAGGACACCATTGATCCTGACCAAATCTCCAACTCCATTTGCAGAAATGCAGCTCCAGACTTGCAAGGAACCTCCACAATGCTTCACTGTTGCTGCAGACACTCGTTATTGTACTGCCATCCAGCCCTTCGGCGAACAAACTGCCTCCTCCTATAACCAAATATTTTTCCAGAGCACCTCCTGCCATTTTTCTGCGGCCAAAAAGCCATACCTCCGACATGGAAACAAGGCTAAGCGACTCTACTATGCATGAAAACATGGAAACTGGGGGCAGAAAATGTCAGCAGGTGCTCTGGACTGATGAGTCAAAATCTGAAATGGATATTCCTTTCCATAACCTCAGCAACACGTGTTCTAAAATGACTGAATCGTGACTGATGACTGATTGGGTTGTTAGACCTTAAAGTGGACCTTTACACCCTTTCACTAAAAATCACCTCAGCATACAGCTCTGCATACTGATATGAAATCATTTTACATTCATTAGTTTAACAAACATATTTGTCTTTTACTTATGATTATTGTTTTTTCACTTCCTGGTCCTCTTGGGCGTTAGTGATGTAATGTGCCCAAGCGTTGCATCCCGGGAAAGTTACATCAGCAGAGCATTGCTGGGAAATCTCATCTGTAATCTCACAAGATCTCAGGGAAATACATTTTCCTCCCCTGAGATGATGTTCAGGGTCACATGTCCTAGTCACATGTGTTAAAGTTCCAAGAAGTAAGGGGAGATATATTAATCTGCCCTTAGTAAAAATTACCACTGTGGGAAGACTGGGGAGGTAAAGAAAAATAGGTATGTAAAGAATACAAAGCCTGCAATTATCTAGAAGTATCCGTTTGTAGATTGTCATTACTAAACATTTCTTAAGGTGCCTTTGTTGTCATTTCAAAGATATGGGTAAAGAAGTTACAGCATATTTAGTGCCTATAAGACCATGACTGGGCATTCTTAGGACTTTGATGAAAGTCTATTTCATTATTACCGGAGAACATTTCCCTAGTAATATTTTGAAAAATAGTCTGCACACGGTTCTGGATCCAGTGCAAATATTTGTTTGATCAAGGCATAAAACCAGTCAAAGCAAACATGCTAACATGTTTTAAACTTGTTACTTCACATGTAGGATAAGCAATAATGATTACTTTCTATTCTATATAAAACACTTTTAACCTTTATTGGGTTAAAGATTTGGAAATGATTACAACTGTGCCTTCTGTTGTAATATATAGTAACATCATTTTTTGTCAGCCGAGTTTATGATCCTATGTATGTTTTGTTTATTTATATAGCGTTATACAATATTTACCCTCCCACTCCTCCTGTATTAAGGGTAGTTAATGGAGTTGTTGGAATGTAGCAAAAAGCTATGAATAAGCCCAATTCGCCTGAAACGCGTTAATACGTTATTTAAAAACATTTATTTGTGGTATTTATATAGCGCCGACAATTTACACAGCGCTTAATATAGAGCTGCACATTCACATCAGTCCCTTCCCCTTTAAGAAGCTTATAATCTAAGGCCCCTATCTCACATGCATACATATAAGGGCCAATTTAGACAGGAGCCAATTGACCTACTACCATGCCTTTGAAGTGTGGGAGGAAACCGGAGTACTCGGAGGAAACCAACACAAGCACCAAAAGAACATGCAAACTTCTTGCAGATAGTGCTGGATCATTTGGGATCCTTTGGATGGATCCTTTGTGTTTTGGAAGGGGTGGCGGGAGCCTTAATTGTGCACCATTGTTCCATGGAGTTACATTGAAGGTAGAGCACTTTCCGTCTCTCCTCTTAACTATTTTGCATCTCAAGTAGCCAGGATTTTGGCGCAATTACGTTTTATAAAATCCTTGCAATGCATGTAACTGACTGGGACCTGGTGAGACACCACACAGCCCGCACAGCACTCCTGAAAGCCTGCATAGCCCACCTGAGACCCTACACGGCCACCTGGGAGTCCGCATAGCCCACGTGAGAGTCCGCATAGCCCACCTGAGAGCCCGCACAGCATTCCTGAAAGCCTTCATCGCCCACCTGAGACCCTACACAGCCACCTGAGAGTCTGCATAGCCCACGTGAGAGCCTGCATAGCCCACCTGAGAGCCCGCATACCCCACCTGAGAGCCCGCATAGCCCACCTGAGAGCCCGCATAGCCCACCCGAGAGCCCGCATAGCCCACCTGAGAGCCAGCGCTAGAGTGTTCAGGATTCACTTAAAGAAAAGGTGGCTACCCTACCCAGAACGCATAAAAAACGCGGCACAACCCACTTCACTGCGTGTGCAGAAACCTGAGCGGATCTGCTCTGCATTTGGTGTGAACAAGGCCGGAAGGATTGATTTCGGTAAAGAAGAGTTACACTTTAAATGTTTGAAGGACTGAGACACCTGTGATAAATAAATCAATAAATAAAGTCCCCACATTTTGACTTTACAGAGCCTCTAGTCGCCAATATAACATGAATACTCTAATGTGCTTAATGCCTATAAGCAATAACCTTTCAGCATGAAAACAAAATGGGCTCTGTTCGACAAAATATGAAGAGAAACATCTAAACTGCTTTCAACATCCTTGATTTTTATGATAAGGTCTCTTGCCGTTTTCAGTTTGTTGTTATAAAGAAAAAAAAGCTTACAAGCAAATTACCCAACATAAAAGCATCTTGAAACTTTCATCTATAGATCTAGGGAACAAGAAACAGCAAAACAATTTAATTTATAACCTAGAGTCGACAATATGTATAACTGTGCACATAAATGAATACAGAGGGGGTCCAGAGCGATAGACAGAATAACTGCATGGGGTTAAATGCTTGCAGACAATATGGCTCCTCTTACCTCCTTCAATTTCACTATAAACAGCTACCTGCAAGTCCTCATTTCCAAATGTCAGCCAGAGCTGTGATGTTTGAGTTGAGTAAAGATAACTTGGCAGTTATACAAACACTACATTGCAGCCTGCTGTGTGCAGGTTATAGCTTTGAAAACTGGCATCTATCTCACCCACTCCTTATCTCCTTTCTGCAGACTCTGGAAGACATGCAGCACCATTTGAGCGCTCAAGCAGTCCGTAAGGCATTACGAAAGCTCCAGGCTCTTTCCAGGAGGTTAAATAACAGGCCAGAAAGCATCAGATAGAAAATTATTTAGGTTTATATTTCAGAATGAAAAACAAGGAATATATTACTGAATGCAGTTATAAAATTAACGGTAACATGCAAATAAATATAGGACAATATAAGACAATATAAGTTTTATTTGCAATAATAATAGCAATAATAGCCCTATACAAGGCTATGCTGACTGAGGATTGACTGAGGACTGCAAAATCTAGAGCTCAATAGCACCTAAAAAAGTATGAAATGCTAGTTTTCTACTACACTGTATTAGCTGATCACTTATTTTGATTAAAGTACATCTAAAAGGCATTACTTTTTTTGCCATCTGTTTCTAATTTTTCCTCCACAGAGCTGTAGACTCAACAAAAAAAGAGAGGCTATCTTTCCAATGAGAATGATATCCGGTTTTAGACAGTTGTCACAGGAACAAGTCTCATTTGAAAACATCCCCTATATTCCTGTTCTGGTTACAAAATTGTGGATTTACCCTCACTTACATTCCAGGTAACATTGGGGATGAGGACAATTAGAGAGAGTGAATCCCCCAAACAGGGACACAGACAGCAATAAAAACATGACAGGTGACAGGGTATCCAAATCTAAAAAAAATAAGTTTTGCCTGTAGTTATATATTGAGAGGCATGAGAATTTGAGGTGTTATGAGTATAACACCTCAAATTCCAACATATCAGCCACCACTGAGTGAAAAGTCACATATTCTTTAAAATATAATCCTTTACGCATTCTCATAGTTTGGTGCAGAATGGGTGTTACTACACCATTGGTTCTGAAATAATTTCAAGTAGTGACACACCATGATGAAACCAAGTTAGAGAATTGTGAGATGTGATTCCTGGACAGGCTACACAAGAGAGAATATGAGATTTCTTTTTGGTAGTAGTTGTGGGATGGAAGACCAAAATCTTTCACCAGTGTTTCAGGTCTTTTCTACTAACACCCCACAACAGCATCAGATGGGTACAATACATTTCAGGGCCAGACTCAGTCTGTCCAAAATGCTTCTGGATGTCACTAGGCTTCAAGCTTACCACTATTCCACTAGTACCTTTCCAGGTGGAATATTAAATAATCACCAGTCTCTCTCTGCAGGACTTAAAGTGGAAAAACTAATGATTCCCATTAAAGAAAAGTCACCAGATCTTCTTGACTTTCTCCCCAGGTTCTCCCTTGCTTCTTTCCAAACATCAACCATCTCCATTTGCATTGTCCTTTTTAGCCTTCATCAACCCCTTTCCTGGCAGTTGCCCAGATTAACTTCAGACAGATCATCTTATAGCGCGAAAGGACTAATTGGAGTCCATAAACTGCTACTTGCTGAACAATATAAACTCACTGTGCTGGAATGTTCTTCTTCAATGGAACAGATATTAGATACTTTCAAGTGGCAGTCTTGTATTATAAACAGAGGCAGCAACAGGAGCACTTTCACTTTTTCTGAACCTCTCCCTCGCCACCTCATCTATGTATAGGAGAAACACTCAAAATTCCCCATAGTAGAAAGGCCAGTGGTCCCATTCTCTCTTAACTTGTAGACACTATGGTGACATGGTGACTTTCCATCCACAGTCTCCTCTAAGAGGTCAAAAAGGAAATCTCTTTCATTGCTCAAGTTGTGTGGTCTCTCCTAATTTATGAAAAAACACCAGTCACAGAGACAATAGGTCATCCAGGGAACGCTTTAAGGGAGATTAACAACATATCCATAAGGATGCCTTAACTCATAAACAGCATATTTTAATCACACACTCAGTCACCAGCCATATTTTGCATTAACATATAAGTAGACTAAAACGAACGAAGCAGAAACAATTTGAATATTCTGCATTTTGAAAGGTGGCGTGCACTTAGCCAGAACAAAAGGGTTATAACCTGCTTCTGTCAGGTACACTGAAAGGCCATCAGTTTCTATAGACTTCTGTGCTAACTCCAGCCAAAACATTTTATTCTGATTTTGTTAGATCGGGGAAAGGTTACAGCCATTGTTGTGTTTTCTATTGGTGGTGTTGATTTCCCTTTACTTCTTTTTTTACTAGAGTGGAATAGGGTTAGAATGTCTGAAAATGTGTTTCTTGATGTCTGTATCTTCCCGTCTCAGTGAAAACCACCATTTCATTTCCTGGTGTCACAGGAAGTTGGTGGAAATCTACCTAATAGGGTCACAATCAGAAACATCAAACTACAACCAGCACCACCCAATGTGCAGACAAGAGACCAATATATCTAAGCAGCACACAATGTTCCCTATATTAAATGTCTACACTACCATAATATACTTGCATATACAAAATGAGCTTTTATTATAATAAAACCAGCACCACCCAATGTGCAGACAAGAGACCAATATATCTAAGCAGCACACAATGTTCCCTATATTAAATGTCTACACTACCATAATATACTTGCATATACAAAATGAGCTTTTATTATAATAAAACCAGCACCACCCAATGTGCAGACAAGAGACCAATATATCTAAGCAGCACACAATGTTCCCTATATTAAATGTCTACACTACCATAATATACTTGCATATACAAAATGAGCTTTTATTATAATAAATAAATAAATAGACAAAAATGTTGTGCAATCAATGCAATTGATTACAGCTAAACATGTGTTGATGCAGCACTGCACCCTAAACTACCCCTAATTGCATTAAGAACACAAAACACCCATAAACACCCACAACATAATCAAAATATCTATCATACCACCAAACCCTGAAAAGCCAGGTAATACGTTCTAACAGCGTATGGTTTAATCAAGAATCACCCCTGCTGGTGTGACTGGGGTTATATGAAATATATTGAATGCACAAGTACAGTCAAATAATCATATATAACCTGGTAGAACATTTTAAAAGGTGCATACAAATAACAAAAGGAAATAGGGTGAGCATCCTAAAGGTGTTTCCCTAATGTCTCAGAGTATAAAAATAAAACCTACAAAATAATATTGATGCGTCCGTCCGTTTTTTTACTACGGCCGGACGGCAAGAGGTTAAGTAACAGAAGAAGAATGGTGCCACCCCAGACAGCTGCTAGATCAAGAATATGCAGCAGGGCTGGTAGACTGCTGGATCTCTCTCTCTATTATGGCTGGCTGCTGGGAGCGCAATTCACTGTAAGGCCCTGTTCACACTGAGCGGTTTATTGCACGATTTTTGCAGCGAATTCACTCATATTTCCGTGTGATATCGCTCTATGTAGCTTGTCCAATGCATTTCAATGGAGCTGTTCACATCTCACAGCTCAATGTCACCTGTAGCTCGTCGCTGTAGCTTGTCGCTCGTACATGACCCTTTTTTGCGCGGATGTCACGTGATTCGGATCCAATAGACTCTATAGTGTCGCGCAAAATCGCGCATTAACGGCAATATTGCGCGACTTGGTCGCGTGATTTTTGCGCTACAGAAGGGTCACTTTTACACTGCAAAATGGAAGGAAAGAATGATGTCACATCAAGATCGCTGTTGATTGGTTACAGCCCAATGTAGCAGCGATGAACCCTGCAAGAGTTGAATGTTCATTAAGCCTAGGATGTTATACATACCTTTTTCCTCACACCCCAGGCTGCCAGCACTCTTCTCTCCTCCCCAACGTTTTAGGTTTTGGGCAGGACCTCACATCCTTGCATACAATACTGGTCTATTGACCCTGCATTGTATGTGATGACATCAGCATGTGATGCTGTGGGGGACTGGTCACACAGCATGGAGGAAGGCTGCTGGAGCGAGGAATTACAGCTTATTCCTCAAACCCTAGACCTAAGGCCTGGTTCACACCTGGGCGTTTTACAGCACGTTCCTACGCTCTGTAAAACGCTCAACATATGAAAACCAATGATTGCCTATGGACATGGTTCCCACCTGGGCGTTTTACAGCGCGTAGGAACGCGCTGCAAAACGCCCTACGCCCAAAGAAGTACAGGAGCTTCTTTGGGGCGTATTTGCCGCGCGTATCCATTGGGATACAGTCAGGTAGCCCTCGGAAACGCTCGTTTTTCACCACGAATCGCTGTAAAAACGTGCGACAAACGCGCATATTCCATACGCCCAGGTGTGAACCCAGCCTAAGGTGCAAGGGTATTTTTTTCTAATGTCTGGAGTTGGGCTTTGAAGCACCACTCTTCTGTTATGTTGTACAACAATTATGAGATATAACACATAGTAGATATACAGCATAACACACTGATATAATATTCATGTGCCCTATTATAGCTAGGACATATATTAATACATTTCACAATGAATATATACATGAGTTAGGTGTCCATCTGATGTTTGTCAGTAGGGAAGCACCGATTCTGTTTTTTTGGTGTCAAGTATGAGTACAGACATTTTTTTTCCGGTACTTGCCGATACCGACTACCGTTACCGAAAGTCCTATTAAGGAAGCAGGGCGGCGATTTATTAAATTAATTAGCCAGGAAGCGGGCTCCATGCTTCCTGGTGATGAGGGAACAGGAAGCATGCTTCCCTACCAATTAGGAAGCTGGGGGGGCAGGTAATGACTCGCCGCCCAGCTTCCTGATTGGCCAGCGTCCCGACCAATCAGGAATCCAGGCGACGAGTCATTACACGCCGCCTGGCTTCCGGATTGGCCATCACCGGATGACGAGGAAGCATGGAGACGGTTTTCTGGCCAACCATGAAGCTGGTGGGGGGGGAAATGACTGGCCGCCCGGCTTCCCGGATTGGCCAACTTCCCGACCAATCATGAAGCCGGGCAGCAAGTCATTACACACCGTCTGGCTTCCCGATTGTCCGAGAAGCTGGCTCCATGCTCCCACATCACCAAGTGACGAGCCTGACAAGCAGGAAGCAGGGTGGCATGTAATGACTCCCCGCTAGGCTTCCTGATAGCGGAAGTTCCGTTATCAGGATAAGTATTGGGAGCATTTGGGCAAGTATGAGTACTCACCAATTCTAGTATCGGTATCGGCACATCCCTATTTGTCAGCTATAAGAAATTTCAACCCCAGCTGTGGTCATTTGAATTTGAAACATGATCATATGATCATCCAGGTAAGTATTACACCATCTTATATTCCATGTCTAAAGACAGGATAAAGGGTAGGATGATTATCAGTATTACATTTCCTCATATGGCGGAAAAAATGACATCAAACTTATGTTCAATAATAAAGGTTTTGTTTTACCATATTGTGAGTGTATCTGCATCAAAGGATAATATAATAATCAATTCCCAAACTTCCAAAGAAAAGAAGGGAAAATAATCTATCATGCGATATGAACATTCCTAAATCTAAGGTGTGCCTCTATGTTGGGTGGAAAAAATTAAAAGATGAGCCTCCAAGAGAGATGAGGCAAACATGTGACAAGACTCCCAAGGGAATAACATATGGAGTAAGAATTCCTGGAGGCGAGCATGGGAAGAGCTGATGAGGGAGCTAGAAAGCAGGAGGCCTTGGGAGGAGCTATATAATGAATATTAGGGGCAGGGAACATCGCAGATAAATTCCCTGTGCTGGGTCCAGAAGAGACAGAGCTGGTGTGAAGGCCTAATAATTATTTACTATTTACTTACTTGGCTAAGGGTACATAAAAAGGAGGGTAGTGTGTGTTATGCAGTGGCTTATTACAAGCACATTTACTTAACACTTTGAGGTATATGTACAAAATGTTTGCAGAGCCATTCATTCTGTGATAACAACATTTACATTTTTTTTCTGTGGGAAAAATTCAGTGTTTTGCAGAACTGATGTAATTGTTGGAAAATACAGCATTATGGCCACTAGATGGAGCCGAGGGACATGAGAAATACGAATTTATTGAAATATATGGGATCAGTATACTGTATATCATTCAAATTGAGTGTTGACATTAAGACATGAGTCAGAATTTTAAGCAGCTAAACAGTTTTCTCCAATAATATCCACCATAACATCATTTTGAAACTTTGCAGCAAACAGTTTTTTCAGAATAATTACCTTGTAATTCAAAATAGACCAAACTTGTTTTCCTTCCAGTGGAGTGAAATGTTCTGATACTTTATGAATAAAAGATATTATTGATAAAATTGAAGAGAAACATCAATGTGATGCAAATCATGTTGCATATATATAGCAGTATTCAAGTACCACCTTAAATTGTGGGCCTTGGGTCATATTCTGTCACAATGTGCTTTGTCTAAGACTCTTCTCCAAGTAATTTGCATATAAATAAGGACTTGCCAAGCTCTAGAACATCTCAGAAGATGTTAGAATTTCAATTGATGTAAATAGTTAAAGGGAAGTTATTGAATCAAGAGTGCCCTGTGGTATAACCCCTGGAGCCCATGTTTTGGTTAAAACTTTTCATTTTCTTTGTGCTCAGAAGCTCAATCATTATTATTTCTAGTGAAGTAATTTTTCAAGAAAATTCGGTCTGTAAAATGAATGCATTTTTTTCCCATCTGCATCCTTTGAATAATAAATACATTTACCTTCAGTTTCTCTATTTGAAATAATAGTTTGGTCTGATTCATTCAAGAGGGTGCTCATATCACAGCAATCATATTTTGTACACATCACATCATTGCAAACAATGTGCACCTAAAACACCTCACATTGACCTTACCCCCCCTCCCCCTTCCCCATCGCCATAGCCCCCATCGCCATAGGAAATATAAAAGTTAGGCATACGCCTGCCTAAAAAAGGGACAATGACAGGCAGGCCTAAAAGCAGAGGCAGAGATTCTGTTCATGGAGGTAGCAGGGGTGATCATTACAAAGCAGTGGTAGGGTCACACACACAGCAGAGGCAAGGCACATCTAGTTTCTGCTTCTCGGTGGCAGACATCTCCCTGGCTCATTGGCAACTACCTTTGTTGCATCCAGTAAGAGGGTGGAAAAATCTACTAGGGTGCTTAGACTTTGCTTTTCTGCATCCAGCAGCAAAAACCATCATAAGGCCAGACAGTGGACTAAGAAACAAACACTAAAACAGCACCCGCTAACACCCCCCATACACACACAAATGTGCCTGTTATTAGCAGCAGTATACACATGATCACCAACACCTGGTTTAGTAAACACAGGCAGGAATGGTATATAGCCTTCACTGGGCACCGGGTAAACCTTTTGGTGGCTAGGAAGCATGAATTGACCTGTAAATCCTTCACCAGGGACACTTCATTCAACTTAAATAGCACTACCAGCTCCCTTCCATCTCCAAGCACCCCAGGATCTATGCCATTTCGCAACCTAAACACTGCCATGAAATGCTTTGACTTATTTTCCTAGGGACAGGAGTCAAGACCAAGAGATGTCTTACCCCATGTCACTTCGAGCCTGGCAATGTCTTGTTATAATGGCACCATTCATGGCTGCTGTCAGGATCTTGTATTTAAAGAACAGTGTTAGCGAGGTTCTGAACTGTGCGACGTTTGCTATGAAGGAGCAGTTTAGCACAAGGAGTAGCAGAGCCAGGTAATCCTTTGAGACTAATGTATAATCTATGTGATACTGTAGGGGCAATTTGAGATACTGCAAGGACACTGCGCTACTGAAGGAGACCTGTGATACTACGCAGATTCAGCAGGAGTACTGTAATACTACTGATACTGCACAGGCACTGTGTTACTTCAGGAGCACTGGGACAACAGTGGGACACTGTGAGAGTATTATAAGGCTTGCTGAGCAAATCAGGGGTAAGGTTGGCAACTTTACAACAGAATTGCTTATGCAACAGTGCACAATAGCAATCCCCATAAGCTAGAGGAAAAAATGTCTTCCCTGAGTGGAAATGCAACCCATGAATATGCTCCTAGAACCAGGGGCGTATCTGCCGCGAGGCAAACAAGGCGTTTGCCTGGAGCGGCAGATTCCCTGATAGCGGCACTTGCTGTGGTTCTCTCCCCTTGATACATTTTATTTATCAAGGGAAGAGAACCGGAGGCTATCGTAGCGGCTGGGACGAGGCCGGCCGGCGGGGACGAGGACGGCGGGTTGCGGCGGTGTCCAGCAGGCAGCGGCTTCTTAATCTTCTTAATGCCGGGTGCCGGGTGAGTGATCGTCGGAGGGGGTTGTCGATGGAGGCTTGTGCTGATGGGGAGGCGGGTGTGCTGTGATGGTGTGACGATCGGCCGTCAGTACGGGGGGGGCGGCGTTGCTGTTTTGCCTAGGGCAGCAGCATTTGTAAATACACCGCTGCCTAGAACAACGTTCAAGGGTGAATACTGTTGTGTAAGATGTGATCAAGTGGATAGTTTGGAAGCCTAGATTCTAGATCTAAAAAGCCATCTTGCAACACTGAGGTGCATTGTTAATATGCAAAAGGACCCCTGACCTTACTCATCAGGATCTGACAGGGGTCAGCATTGAGGAGGGTGGAGAAATGTAGAGGCACGATTCGGAGGTAGGAAGTTGGATCACAATTAGGGGACAGGGCATAGAGGAAAGTGTTAGAGAAGCTTGTCCGGAGCTGATATACCCCAATAAATATCCCCATTTGCATGACGTTGGGAATGTTAGCACAGGAGTGACAACGGTGGAGTAGAATACCTTGTCTAGCTGCGAGGGGAATGACTATTTCAGTAAAGAAGGGAGGCAGATGTCAAGGTAAAGATGGACAGATATTGCTGGGGAGGACAGACAGGGTAATCTCTCACAAAGACCACGACTGCTGGACAGTCTGCTCTTTACAGTGTGCTCCAGTTTGACACATTGTGAATAGGGTGGACAGATTATTGGGTGGGGCTTTAAAGGACCCAGCTGTCAAAGTACATGACAATGTTAATGGAAGATTGAGCATCCTAAAAAATTATTTCAGGGAATTAGGTACCGAGGGGTTTTTATTTCTGGAGAACTGAATTCTTAATTACCTACCAGCTCTACTGCAGGGACAGGCTGCACTTTAATGGAAAGGGTGTATCTCCATTGGGGGAGTTTCAGGGCCAGATGCAGACACTCGCAGTCAAAATAAATAGAGGTGATCTCATTATCAGTTGTAAACTAGATTTGAACACTGTCTGTCCTTACAAAGGGTTAAAGACCTAGACGAATTGTATGCTAATGATGGGGAGCAAAGTTTGTCCTTATTATTATTATTATCATTATTCAGTATTTATAAAGCACCAACAGTTTGCGCAGCACTTTATGTCTTTTTATGGGGACACTCAGAGTTTGCTGTTGCAGAAATTGAGAGAGAGGCTTGCAAAGGCCTGCTACACAGACACATCTGATCATGTACCATGTGATCATAGGCGTCTCTACAGGGGTGCAAGGGGGGGGGCAATTGCCCCCCCTAGGTTATTAAGTGTAGTTAAGTGTAGATGGAGGAATCTGTTGCACCTTTTCCATCTGACCACAGAAAATCTGCAGATACTTGTAAGATGTATGGCCAGTTTTAGGTCCGGCACATGCTGGGGACCTTGCGGCAGCCTTCTGGGGAGCCACGCAATGCCTGCTTACAGCGCTTCTGCCACCCGCACATCTCCCCTTACTAAGACCCTCCCCACACCTCCTGACAAGCTCTGCCCAAGACATTAGGCCAGAACCCCAGAGTAGAGCAGCAGCACAGAGTATGTGGCAAATGTATATACTATTATTCTGCATTGCTCTATGTTTTGCTGGGATTTGTAGTCCTCTATAGCTGATGGTATTATTCTGCAAGGCTGCATATGTTGCTGAGAATTGTAGGCTTCTATAGCCAGTGCCATCCTGCATTGCTGTATAATGTACTGCTGGGATTTGTAGTCCCTCTACAGCTGGTGGTATTTTGCATTACTGTATAATGTATTCATGGGACTTGTATTCCTCTATAGCTGGTGGTATTCTGCTTTTCTGTTTAATGGATTGCTGTGATTTGTAGTCCTCTATAGCTGGTGGTATTATTCTGCATTACTGTATAATGTATTGCTGTGGTTTGTAGTCCTCTATTGCTGTGTAACATAGGTGATTATTTACACAGCCCTGGTGTTTGCTGAAATTGCTTTAAACTATAAAGAAAAGCTTTTGAGAGTTTTCCTCTCTTTCTCAAGTCTGAAGCAATACCTGAGGAAGAAAGAAAAATTCTTGAAAGCTCGCCTTCTACGTATTAGGCTAGTACAATAAAAAGGTATCACCGCATACCGCATTACTCTCGTATTCTGTAATCTTACTTATTTATACTTCTTTAGTTTTTTTCAGTGGTATGATTTAGTGGTGAAAATTATTAGTGCCCCCTCACCCCATTTTGACTGTGGTATCTTATGTGCCCCCCCCCTATATATTGTTCCTAGAGTCGCCACTGCATGTGATTAATGCACCACATAGCTATAAATAGGCCCTTATGAATTTTGGGGGTGTCACTACAACATAATTTCTGTGTGTGTATGTATATATGTGTGTGTTTGCGTGTGTGTCTGCATGTGTGTGTGTGTTTGTGCAGTTGGAGGATTGTTGTAAGCGATTGCTAAAGAAATCAGTTATATTTTGTCTCCAGTAGTTTCTCAGAACATTCCTCCAAATGGAGTCACAGGTAAAAAAAAATGTAAAAAATCTCCAGGTCACTTTGCACTGCCCAGGAGTAGTGATGGGCTCGGGAGTGTTCGCAGCTCCACATGCCGAGCCCGCCAGGAAGCTGACAGCGTGCAGCGCCAATCACAGGTACTGAGGCATGTTCCTGGTCCGCAGCTGCAGAGATCGGGAAATGTCTCAGTGCCTGTGATTGTTGCTGCGCGCTGTCAGCTTCCTGGCGGGCTCGGCACGTGGAGCTGCGAACACGCCCGAGCCCTTCACTACCCAGGAGGTTTTACCACTAAGAATATTGATGAAGCTTGGGCATGAGGGAAGCAAAGCATTGTGGGAAGGAGTTTTTCCCCTGTGCATTAAAAAAAAGCCATGTGGAGACTGAGAGGCCAATTTTTAAAAAAGTCAGCTTTTGTCTTTATATACAGCAACTGCATATGCCTGCCTCATTTACACACGGTGTACATTGCCGACATATGCTTTTTAAAAATGACTCCGCAAAGGAGGAAATGGGCTTTAAGCAGGGTTTGGGTCGGGTCCAGTAACAATTTTGTACCTAGTAAGATAGGGATGATTCCATATATCTCAGACCAAAATTGTCGAGCCGCAGGGCATGGCCACCAAATATGAAAGTGATCACCCAGAGTCAAACATGACTTAAAGTGTGACACCCTTAGAGCAGGTGGGCTGATAATCAGGTACAAATTTAGCTATCCTGGATGGGACTAGATAACAACAACAAAGCACTATATAATTGGTCTCCAGGGCTGCCACGGTCAAGGGACAGGATTTAATCGTGAGCCAGATTTGGTCCCAATGAGAGTCTTCTAGGCAGACACCGAGGTCAGAGGTCCACTTAAGAGGGGTGTCAGGGATAGGAGGTAGACGTGAGTATAGAATATAGAAAGATATAAGCCCATGAGTGTGTGGGTCTTGCATGCATACACTTTAGTAGGCCGACATGGGGTGTGTGTTACCCTGAGGTGGGAGGTATTGATTAGTGAAGTGTTTGACCGGTAAGTATTGAAAGATCTCCAAGGAGGTGCTTTACATTTTTCTTGTAGGTACACTCTACTTTTTATTGTAGAAAAACACCTGCCTTGTGCCTCTGTATTTCAGGTTGTTCTAGCTGCTCAGAAACTGAGCAACTTTTACACAACTGTATCTGGGAGCCCACAGTCTTCAGTTTTTGTAGGAAAACACGTGCCTTGTGTCTCCACAGTGGAGCTTTTTTTCCAAGCTGTTGACAAGCTGTCCTGTTGTTGGTTAATTTTTCACACCCGTATCTGAGAGCCTACGCTCCTATTTTAGATGTAGCAGAAACTGCTAGTACCTCTTAAAAAACACGTGTTGCTGCTAAAACCAGAAAATACTTTTTTAAACTGATATAAATCAAATAAAAGTAGAATAGCGTGTGTTTGCGGTTTGTAAGCAAAGCTAATTGTAAAATAAATATAATTTCCACAGCCAAATGTTTGCTGTCAAATTATGCTGTCACTGAGGCTGTCGAAAAAAATCATACTGCTGCATAACACAACACCTTTAAGTTAACCCACAAACCTGTAATTTAAAGGCTCTGTGTATTTTCCAAGTTGCCCCTGAAGCCATATAAAAAGGACACTCTCACTGCTGTAATTTTAATTGGCTTTAGTATAGGTCTCTCTAACTTACCTATTAGCCCTACAAATGGGAATCAAATGGGGATCCCC
>NW_017306458.1:1127398-1132669 GCF_000935625.1 Nanorana parkeri
CAGGAAGCTGACAGCGTGCAGCGCCAATCACAGGTACTGAGGCATGTTCCTGGTCCGCAGCTGCAGAGATCGGGAAATGTCTCAGTGCCTGTGATTGTTGCTGCGCGCTGTCAGCTTCCTGGCGGGCTCGGCACGTGGAGCTGCGAACACGCCCGAGCCCTTCACTACCCAGGAGGTTTTACCACTAAGAATATTGATGAAGCTTGGGCATGAGGGAAGCAAAGCATTGTGGGAAGGAGTTTTTCCCCTGTGCATTAAAAAAAAGCCATGTGGAGACTGAGAGGCCAATTTTTAAAAAAGTCAGCTTTTGTCTTTATATACAGCAACTGCATATGCCTGCCTCATTTACACACGGTGTACATTGCCGACATATGCTTTTTAAAAATGACTCCGCAAAGGAGGAAATGGGCTTTAAGCAGGGTTTGGGTCGGGTCCAGTAACAATTTTGTACCTAGTAAGATAGGGATGATTCCATATATCTCAGACCAAAATTGTCGAGCCGCAGGGCATGGCCACCAAATATGAAAGTGATCACCCAGAGTCAAACATGACTTAAAGTGTGACACCCTTAGAGCAGGTGGGCTGATAATCAGGTACAAATTTAGCTATCCTGGATGGGACTAGATAACAACAACAAAGCACTATATAATTGGTCTCCAGGGCTGCCACGGTCAAGGGACAGGATTTAATCGTGAGCCAGATTTGGTCCCAATGAGAGTCTTCTAGGCAGACACCGAGGTCAGAGGTCCACTTAAGAGGGGTGTCAGGGATAGGAGGTAGACGTGAGTATAGAATATAGAAAGATATAAGCCCATGAGTGTGTGGGTCTTGCATGCATACACTTTAGTAGGCCGACATGGGGTGTGTGTTACCCTGAGGTGGGAGGTATTGATTAGTGAAGTGTTTGACCGGTAAGTATTGAAAGATCTCCAAGGAGGTGCTTTACATTTTTCTTGTAGGTACACTCTACTTTTTATTGTAGAAAAACACCTGCCTTGTGCCTCTGTATTTCAGGTTGTTCTAGCTGCTCAGAAACTGAGCAACTTTTACACAACTGTATCTGGGAGCCCACAGTCTTCAGTTTTTGTAGGAAAACACGTGCCTTGTGTCTCCACAGTGGAGCTTTTTTTCCAAGCTGTTGACAAGCTGTCCTGTTGTTGGTTAATTTTTCACACCCGTATCTGAGAGCCTACGCTCCTATTTTAGATGTAGCAGAAACTGCTAGTACCTCTTAAAAAACACGTGTTGCTGCTAAAACCAGAAAATACTTTTTTAAACTGATATAAATCAAATAAAAGTAGAATAGCGTGTGTTTGCGGTTTGTAAGCAAAGCTAATTGTAAAATAAATATAATTTCCACAGCCAAATGTTTGCTGTCAAATTATGCTGTCACTGAGGCTGTCGAAAAAAATCATACTGCTGCATAACACAACACCTTTAAGTTAACCCACAAACCTGTAATTTAAAGGCTCTGTGTATTTTCCAAGTTGCCCCTGAAGCCATATAAAAAGGACACTCTCACTGCTGTAATTTTAATTGGCTTTAGTATAGGTCTCTCTAACTTACCTATTAGCCCTACAAATGGGAATCAAATGGGGATCCCCCCCCCCAATAAAATTCAATGCAATTTACCAAAAGTTGGGATTCGCTGAACATCTAACAGGGTTTGTTGAACTCTGGGAGCATCATTCATTCATCACTAGACAAAGGCAACCAGACAGCAAGAATTATAATTGAAGGGTGCCAGGACAGGACCAGAGAACATACAAACACAGAGATAGGAGGTGGTCTGAAGGAAAATCCCACAGATCCAGGTTGGCATTCAATGTACTAGCAGTATGCACTAATAATAGAAATGACTGAGGATGAAAAAATCTTGTATAGACTGGTCACAGTATGTTGTACTTGTATCTTTTTACAAAGAGAATGCATTAAATAAAATGTTAATTGACTGACATGGTCTGTTAGCATTTCTCTGGAGAACCCTTCCTGTGAGTATATGTTCAACAGAGCATTAGCAAACTTCTCTGCCCTTATGGAGGACGATTTCACTGCATCAAGATACCCATGGGCATCACCTACTATAATTGACCTCTTCATCGAACTGCTGGATATGGCCAATGATGTAAAAAATTCTACAGCCACCCTCTGGAATGGTTCATCAGTTATAAGTAAAGGCATCAGTGGAACCTTCAAAGTATATTTTCCCATCCTGCTGACAGATGACACAAGAACTAAAGTAGTTAGTAACCTTAGTGTCGCTATAGAAAAGTTTGTGAAATGGACACCGCTCGTTCATATGCACAAATTCATCAGTCCCATCCAAAAAGCTGGGTGCCAGCCGACAAAGGCATGCCGTCACTAGTAATCCATTGTTTGTAAAGCCGCACTCAACAGCCACGACTTCAATGTAAAAAAGTTTATTCCAAGGAATATAAAATATTACAAACATAACAAGATCCACAGGCTCTGACATGTTTTGTCAAAAAGGCTTAATCATAGAGACAATTGCTTAGTGTCACTATGCCACAGTACTGCTGTGCCACTGTTAATCTTAGAATAGGCATTTTCACAAATAAAAGATAAAAAGAAATATATCTTTATATATATATTTTTTTCAATTATAAAATTGATCTACACAAAAACCATACACTCAAATGGAACTATACTAAAGGTTTACTATAAAGTGTATTTTCACTTTTGCAGCCAAATTGGGTAACACCTGTAGCCCCTACCACTTTGGAGTGGCTACAAACATTTAGTGTTGCTAGCACTGTAATCAGTCTGGCTGATTTGTAGTTTGACATTACCTGGTTAATTCTAGGTGTTCTGCTGTTGATCGCATCTACCTGAGTGGGTATGACCCTGCTACAGAGTGGGGCAGCCAATAGAAGAACATCAGGAGTGTCTATACCTCACCAGCCAATCACTAGGAGTTTCATGGCCAGTGGTACATGCTGGGGGAGTGCATAAATACTCAGAGCAATCCGCCCCCTGGCCCTAACCTGGTAAGGAATCACTCTCCCTGGATGCACAATCATTGCGTCCAGGGAGAGTGATTGATTTACTAACAGAATGTAATCATATGAATCAGGGATCCCAACCTGAAGAAAGCAATTTCAGGGAGGTGCCCTTCTCATTTCAGGGGTGGGGTGGGGGAGAGCAGCACCCCACTGAAATGATGGCCGATAGCACAGGAAGCAATAGCTTCTTTGCTATCTGCAGTTTTTTTTTGTTTTTATTAGTATTCTGACAGCTGTTGCCATCAGAATAATAATTTAAAAAAACAGCATAGCTAGCTTGCTATTGGCTATTTCACTTTGCAATAGCCAAAAGCAAGCTGGCTATTGCACCCGCCCTCTGCTGCTGTCAATCACTAGAAGAGGACCTGATGGAAGACTTCATGTCCCCCTCTGCTGATTGACAGCAGCAGTGGGCGGCTGCAATAGCTAGTCTGCTATTGGTTATTGCAAAGTGAAATAGCCAATAGCAATCTAGCTATGCATTTCTATGCCGGTTTTTTGTTTTCTCTGACTGACGGCGGCCCCAATGTCAGAAAAAAAAACAGATCTCATGGAAAGGTTTACTCTGCTAGATATAGCAGAGTAAACCTTTCCGGGAGAAAATGTTTCTCTCCCAGGCGGCCCTTTCCTGTTCCAACATGACTGTGCACCAGTGCACAAAGCAAGGCCCATAAAGACATGGATGAGCGAGTTTGGGGTGGAGTGACTTCACTGGCTTGCACCGAGTCCTGGCCTCAACCCAATAGAACACCTTTGGGATGAATTGGGTGGGCCAACTCAATATTGAACCTTACGGACTAAGACTGGGATGCCATTAAAGTTCATGTGCGTGTAAATGCAGGCGTCCCAATACTTTCGGCAATATAGTGTATGTTTATATGTGCGTTTGTATTAGGGATGCACGGGGTTTTCGGTATCGAGTACAAGTACAGATATTTTTTTTTCAGTACTCGCCAATACCGGAAGGCGCATTAAGGAAGCCAGGCGGCGTGTAATGACTCGCTATCAGGCTTCCTGATAAGCCGGGTAGCTGGCTCAATGCTCCCTTGTCACCAGGTGACGAGGAAGCCGGCTTTCTGGTCAATCAGGAAGCCGTGGGGCGGGTAATGATTTGCACAGCCCTATTCCCAAGTCAAGCATTTCACTTTACCCAACCATAACTACTGTGACATAGGGGCTGCCAGATGGAACGACAACCAGGTATCCAACACACCCAGAAGTGTCAGATGTGCAGATTTTGCTGGCTGACTTCTTCTGCTAGAGAACAAAGATTTCAGGAACAGACCACTGGACGGGTAAGGGTTAACTGCCTTCTTCTGCAGGATAGTTTTTATTGGCTTTTCACTTTCACTTCCACCAACATAAGTGTTACAGGGGAACAGAACTGCTTCCAGATTACCAACTCAGCAAGTTGGCTGCATTCCATTTTGCTACCAGCTCATGGTCTCTTCAGTGACTGTGAACGGATAACAGAAGGGTATCCATGACTATTCTGCTTAATGAATAGCTGTGATCAGCCATTCATAAAAGACATGACCACCCCACCACCACCAATGCCCTCATTCCTCTCTGTGCTCTCCTCTGCCTGCTCTCTTGAAAGGGCTGACTGTCACTAGTGTCCCACCAAAGAGCTCAGTACTGAGTACTTCCGTGTTCAGTAGTAAGTGGCAGGAAGCACGGGAAAAGGAGAATAAGCACTTTGTCTCCTCAAATGCTTCCTCCATCCATAAGGGGAAACATCAGGAGTTTGTTTAGTCCCCTGATGTTTCTCCTAGAGGACCTGTCACTATTGGAGTATACACTGCCACCAAAGGGCTTGTCATCCTCTAGTGACAGTACATAAGAAAACAACACACAAACATCAAGATATAATCATCAGTTGTAAAATAAATGGGTCTTACCATCCAAAAGACATATATTTCCTATATGACCACAAAAAACATAAAAAACAACTTGGGTCTTTCGAAGTGCCAAGAACTGAATGACAATATGTATCTAAAATTTCATTTTTTATTGGTATAAATATAAATTAATATGTTTGTAAAAACAAAAATTGCCATGTGTCCATTTTGTTTGTTGTGATCATATATACAATAATAACATACACTGTTGACTGCATCAATATAACAAATAACGTACTTAATTGTACAGGCTCGACGCGTTTCGCAGTATTGCTTCCCCAAGAGTCCTGAAAATCCATAATATGACAATTACATGGTGTACACAACAGTATATATATATATATATA
>NW_017306458.1:1134719-1145548 GCF_000935625.1 Nanorana parkeri
TATATATATATATATATATTAAAGATATTATTTTCAATTAATAAATAAATACATAAATACCTAAACACAAGGATGGCACAAAGGTCCCAATAGTCAAATGTCTCATCCAGTGTCTGAGTACAGACTCTCCATGTAGGAGATTTCAGCCGTTCAGACAATTCAGAATCACCATTTGGTTGTTGAATACAACTTCCCCGCTCCCACAGAGTGTTGATCACATTGGTGTTCTATCTATAAAAAAAAATACAGGTGGTGTTTGTAATAGTTGAATAATTGCTTAAGTGTTAGTAAGGCTGAGGAACCTTCAGAATATGTGTAGTATATAATGGCTTACCTCTTTTTGTGTTGTATGTGGGTCCTGGCAGCAATGGAGTCTGCAAGCATCCTCCTCCCCCCAGCTAGAAAAATGAGCTGAGATGCAATGCATGCGGACTCCATTTAAATCTCCCCAGAATAAACCACGCAGCGAATCGCAGCCGCACGGCGTGTGATGTCACAGCATATGTGATGTAAGCCCCTCCCCCTTACCACAAAAAGGGGGGGGGGGATTTTGCCGTCAATGACAGTCTAGCAAAGATGTTAAAAGCACCAACTGAAAACCACGCCCATTATCCTCCCACTGGCCAAAGCCATCCCCCTCAACTCTCCATCAACCATGATCCAGCACATTTGCAATCCACAGCTGTGGAGTATATGCTCCATGCCTCTGTCAGATAGGGGATCTGTAACAACATACATAAATACATTATACTAACATATTATTATATACATTTATACATCTGCAGCATATATTTCAGCATTGTTTCCAAAGGAGAACAAAAAACAAAACAAAAACCGACAACAAAGACAAAATATGATTTTTATTATGCTGAACATGCATCAAAGGCATGCGTATTTTCCTCTTCTTTTTTTTTTTATATTGTTTATTGGTACTACATTCTTTCTCCCACATATTTCTCTTTCTTTATTGCATTCTCTAGTTATGGATTTTTCTAAAGCAATTAATTTATGATGTTATTTAGTTCTATTTTATATCATGAGGGGTGTAGATCAACTTTAGGGATTTACTTCCCTTGTAGAGCATATATTTCCTATATGTCTTAGATGTTACAGTGAGAGCTCCTTGCCATATTTACCCTCTTTGCTCTCTTTTTACCTGGGAGTTTTGGGCAATAGGTACAGTAGGCCATGGCCAGTAGGCAGCAAAGAAAAAGAGGCAACTTTTTCCTGTATACTGCCTGAATAATGATAACAATAATAATGATAATAATCCAAGCCATGTTAGAACCAGTAAAACATGAAAGTGACGATCCCAGCACTCTCCATTAAAAAAATAAGTAAAACTTCAACAGGAAGAATGGGAATTCCTTAAAATGACCACAGCAGCTCTACAACCCTGAGAACTCGAGTCCAGAGACCTTACAGAGTCCCAAACAGGTATTACAAATGTACTTCTATGGCATCGAGCTAAAACTGAAATATAATTTTTGGGGGGAATTTATCCTTTAAGTGTTTATTTAAGGATATAAATGCTTTTTTTTTTTTTTTTACTTATACTGTGTATGTCCACAAAAAGGTACATATATAAATACCTGCAAAAAAAAAAAATACAGTACTGTGCACACTGACAACCAGAGACTGGTGCTTACCTCTAGGTATGATCTTATTCCTGTGTATTAAAACGGGAATTACTAAACATATTTCATTGTATACTATCCTAATTTGCTAAGATATGCTCCATAAAAGTAGCTTGCAACCAATGATACAGCAATTGAATCACATCAGGAGTTCATAAAAGAACTCCTTTTAGGTCCTAAAAGAACATCTCTTTCACAAGGGACAAAAGTAACTTTCATATTGTCTTCCTTACAGCACAATAACTAGTTGGCAGAGTATGCCAATAATTTCATGCATTCTACCTGAGGACAAATGTACTAAGATATGGGATGATCCAGTTCCCTGAAAGCTTACACAGTGGTCAACCTGCTGCATGGTTGAACGACTCACTTTCCATTTCTTCCTTTTCCATCACTTGCTAAATATACAATGAGTCTTTCCCACTACTTGTGGCTCTGGTGATAATATTCTGTATGTGCAAAGGCCAAATGGAAATGTTAGTATGGATTTAAATGCAACTACCAGAGTGAATTCCAGCTCAAAATAGGTTAAAGTCTTGATTTAGAATAACAGGACAAATTCACTCCCCTAAAAAACAAACATTAATATCAGCAGAATAACATCTCAGAACAGTGTCATATCGCAAATCAGGATTATGAGTCTGGAGTTCTGCAAATGGTGTGAATGTATTATTAGTCACTGTGACCTTTCCACATACAGAATATCATCACCAGAGCTACAATAAAAAGCAGTGGGAATGACTCATTGTATATTTAGCAAGTGATGGAAAGGAAGAAATGGAAGTGAGTCGTTCAACCATGCAGCAGGTTGACCACTGTTAATTTCCAGAGAGCTGCATCATTAAATATCTTAGTATCCCACACATTTGTCCTTGGGTAGAGTGCATGAAGTTTTTGGCATACTGTGCCAACTGGTTATTGTGTTGTATGAAATACAATATGAAAGTTTATTTTGTCCCTTGCAATAAAAGAGATATTCTATGAGGACCTTACAGCGATAGATATATTTATTTTAAGAGGGCAAAGAACAATTGGCATACTGCAGTAGGCCATAGTAAATAAATAGAAATAATTGCTCATTAGTCTAAATAAACAACACTAATAGAATTTGAAAACTGATTGACTGCAGAGGTCTGCGGTACATCTCTGGTCTTTACAATAGGAAACCAGAATTCCAAGTGTCCCGGTCAGGACACTATCTGCATGGGCTTTGCAGTTTCTCCCTGTGCTTGTGTTTGTTTCCTCCATGTACTCTGGTTTCCTCCCACACTCCATGTCATGCTGGGAGGTTCATTAACTTCTGGCTGTCAACCCTGGTATGAGTCTATATGTATACATGTGAGATAGGGACCTTAGATTGCAAGTTCCTTGACGGCAGGGACTGATGTGAATGTGCAGTATGTTAAAGTGCTGCGTAAATTGTCGGCATTATATAGATGCCAATAGTAAATAAATAGTAAAAGTATGTCCTTGCTGCCATGATTATTGTGTGTGATGAGGAGTGTGGTGCATCTTAAAGCAACTCTGATGCAAAATTAAAAATGAGAAAAAAAAGTGATATAGGACCCATGGAAGGAGCCACAGCACTTGGTTGGGTACCAGAAATCCACCACTCCTAGAAGTGTGTCAGACGAAGAGGATTCTCCAGGAATCAAAGCTCTTGAAGAGAATGGACTTTTTCTTTTTCTTTAAGGGTTCACTTTAAGGGTTGACTTTCCAAATCACTTCCAATTTTGCCACTTAATTACACAAACGTTGGTTAGACTTTCAAATGCTACCTCTATTGTCATTATATAAATATGTCATTAATTAGAATGACGAGAGTAAAATAACACTAAAAAGAATAACAAAATTAGGCAAAGACTAAAAATCTAGCATTGCAATGCTATATACTATATAGCCCAATCCATTATTTGAAACAGAGTGGGCTGATTCACTGGAGGTTAAAATTTCTCAAGTTAAGCTAGCCATACACAGATTGGATTCCTACTGAATCTTTCAATCTCTGATTTTTATGATTGATGTGTGTCAAAGGGAGCTGGGTAGAAAATAGTTGGCCAAACAGTGACAATTAATCAGTTGCAGTCACTGTTCGGGTAATCTAACAGCGGTAGGCAATAGCTGGCATGGAAGATTCCTCCATCCACGTTCTTTAGCATGGAGTTGGAGAACCAAATTGTTTCTCTTGCTCAGGCCGAGAGGCTGAACTAGAAATATCTTTAAGTCTATGGTCAGCTTTAGGCACCATTTTGCCTTCTATATGTTGATTGTTTTCAGTGGTTGCTGCACCTCCCTTCAAAGTCTCCATCTTTCACTTAGAAGCAACCAATCAGCTTGAGCGATCTGGTTTGGCGCATTCTTATATAAAGACATAACATTCATAGAAGCTGCAGCTGTGATTTTTCAGTAATCTTCAGGAAGAGAAAGAAGCTCAAGATTAGCTTGACAAATAGATCTAAGAAATCTCAAAAGCTTACATCTTTAACAACATAATTTAGTCAACAAAAGGGTATCACTCCCAACTTTCTGCACTCATTGATGGCAAGCAAGGTACAATACTCTACTGCCAATATTAAACCTTAGACTTGAAATATTACTTGTTGCCTAAGTGTTCTGCAGAGAAGTGGAGTGTGTTGCTCTTGTTAGTGTACAACATACAAAAATCAGACTCTGCATTTTTTAGAAACTGTTATTTTTTTTACAACGCAGGACTTGAGGGACAATTAGGTAGCACAGGGGCTGCCAAGCTAATCAGGGAGAGGATTAGAGTGTGTAAGTGACTGGGTGCATAGATGAAAAGAAAAGAAAAGGCCCTCTTCCTCTGTGTTGTGCTCTAGTCATCTGCAAGCACCAAAACTAGGAAACCAACAAATAAATAAGTGCACCAAGCATCAAAACATTACAAACACACAAATTGTGCAGCAAGCCTGCCCACATTACAGGTGCATTTCAGAAATATACATATTTTTTTATATTTGTAGAAAATTATCCAACCACACATCCCCCTTCTGTGTTTACGTATGATTCCTGGAGCTAAAATCTGACACTAAATTGTACAACTTCTGCAGACAACTTTTTACAAGCTTTGTGTTTTAAAACAGATGATTTGCAGTGAGGCAAATCATCTGTTGTTTCCTCACACAAATCTAAAATGATAATTTGATAGGGTTACTTATGTTGCATTGTGTAAACTTCACAACATAAGCAGATCATTTTTATAGGTCGACCTTGTTGTGTTTGAAAAGCTTGGCAAGTGAGCAAATCATTAGTTCTGTCTGCTTTCAATTATAAAAGTGTCATTCATACAGTTACTGGTATCATAATGCGTTGAATTGTAGGACATCAGTAGACATTTGTAGCAAGCTGACATGTGTGTTAAAACAAAGTATTTTATTGGCTTTCGATAATAGAAGTTTCATTCTATACAATTACTAGTGGCACATTGTGTTGTATTATGTAACATGTCCAGTCTGCTGTAGCAGAAAGACTTTGTTGTTTTAAAAGTGATACAGCGAGCCAAATAATTTGTCGAGTCTTCATACAAATCTACTTGTAAGATGGGAATTTTACTGTTACTGTTGTCACATTGAGGGTGATTTACCAAAGGAGTTGAGAATCTTCAATCCAAAATGTGTGTGTACATTCACTTAAATGATCCATTTATGTGAAAAGCATCTCCACGTGATTGAGTATTCAGAGTGAACAGAGATTTGCTTTTAACCTGATTGGACAGTTGAAGTGAAGATTCACACACTTCTCTGTGTTGAGTTCTGCTATATCAGCAGACAATTGTAAAATTGAAGCTTTGTGTTTAAAAAGCATCACAGCAGAGCCAATAGTTGTGTGTGTGTGTTTGTATATAATAACAAAACAGTTTTCATTTACTTGTAAAATTGCTCAACATTACTTCGTTGTACTTATTTTCCACTAATTTTCCTGTCATGCTTGAAGTTAGTTGAACTATACTGTAGTCATGTCATCCAGAAAGAATGGACAAAGCATTAATAGTGAATGTCATTCAAATGTCCCAGCCAACTACAATGTCCTTGCTACATTTAGAGGGCTATTCCCGAAGGATTAAGCCAAAACATTGGCTAACCCTTTGGCTTTCTTCGGACTCAGCAGCCCTCCAATTCAGCCGAACCGAAGGGCTGCTGTACGGGCAATAACCCGTACAGCAGCTGAAGGCAGCCCAGCGGCTCAGCCGAATTGAATGTATTGTCGGACAAATGTAAACAGTTGGGTGATGTCACCGCTAGCTCCGCCCAACTGTTTATATTTTGCCTACATCTGTCAGAATGTCATTTTGCGGTGGGAGTGTGCGGACGGTCGGCGGGCATCGTGTTTTTAAAAATTTTTCGACGAGTCGTCTTTGTAGTGGACAATTTTGGATGTCATGATTGACCTTAGGATTACGTCATTGGATCAATTTTTGGGATTTTTTTTTTTTAAAGGAATTGTCAAAAATCTATGTGTTTCTTTTTTTCAATTAATGGAATTTTTTAAAAAGTCTGTTGTGTTTATTTAAATTTTTATTTAACACTTTAGTCCCTACTCATTCACAATGGGGGGCCGCATCTGGGTCCCCCTTTATTAAAAGGGTACCCCGATGCAAATAAACCCCCCTTCCCGCAGACCCCCACAACCCACACCCCAGGGCTTGTGGGGAAGAGGCCCTTTAACCCATCGGCACTGGGACAAGGTGCTTTCCCAGGGGGGGTGCTTGCTTGTTCCCCCCCCCTTTCCTGCCCTGTTAGGCCTGTGCTCGGATCAAGCGTCTGGTAAAAAATTTAGGGTTGACCCCATGTTTTTCCCCCCATTTTGGGAGGTGAGGTTCCACCTTAAAATTTCTACCCGACTGACCTTTTTAAATTGAGGTCCCTCCTAACATTCTTACCAGACCTGAGGTGAACCTCACACTGTTTTTTTTTGGGGGGGGGGTCCTTTCTTTCCATTTTTAAAAATTATTTTTTATCATTTGTTTTCTTTTGTTTACATTTTTTTGTATTCTGCTCGCTACCTCAGAGGTAGCGAGCAGAATAACCAAGCCAAATCAGCATTATATGGCTATTCACTCACTATCATTTGGCCCCTATGAGAATATGCTGAGCATGTTCGGCTGACCAAAGCCAGCCGATACACACTTGATTTTAGCTGATCCAAACTAAAAAGATTGTATTGTTCATTTGTTAGCTCATTTGTCTTCCTATTTGAAACATTTCCCTTTTCTTGCAGTATGGACCTTGAAAAGGTCCCACATTAAAATACATAAAAAAACACTGAAACTGTTGCCAGTTTTAGTGGTTTTACCAAGAGTTGTGACACATTCAGATAGTTCCTTTATGGAGCTGCTTTAAGAATTTGTCGCTTCTCTAGAGTCCAGTGGCGGCCTGCTTTACACCACTCCATCTGTCGCTTTGCATTGCACTTGGTGATGTAAGGCTTGGAAGCAGCTGCTCGGCCATGGAAACCCATTCCATGAAGCTCTCTACGCACTGTTGTTGTGCCAGTCTGAAGGCCACACAAAGTTTGGAGGTCTGTAACTATTGAATATGCAGACAGTTGGCGACTTCTGCGCTCTTTGCGTTTCAGCATGCGCTGTCCACCACTCTGTCTTTTTACGTGGCTTACCACTTTGTGGCTGCTATTGTTCCCAGTTGCTTCCACTTTGTTATAATCCCACTAACAGTTGACCGTGGAATATTTAGTAGCAAGGAAATTTCAGATGGACTTATTGCAAAGGTGGCAACCTATCACGGTGCCACGCTTGAATTCATTGAGCTCCAGAGAGCGACCCATTCTTTCACAAATGTTTGTAGAAGCAGTATGCATGCCTAGGTGCTTGATTTTATACACCTGTAGCCATGGAGGTCATTTGGAGGGGTGTCCCAATACTTTTGCCAATATAGTGTATAACAGAATAAAGCTTGGCTGGCCTCTTCTGATCTCCAGACTAGTGGGTTACTTAGAAGTTAATGCAAAGTCAAGATTGCTTTTCCTGCTCTTACAAGAGCCTCAGACAGTCAGTATTAGTGACTTTAAAACTACATAAAAAGAGCACAAAAGAAACGTATTGAATAAAAAGCAGCTAATACTAATAATGCTAAAGCACAAAGTTTACTTTAACCAATTGCACAATGGTTCCTTTGGTAAACACCTCTATAATTCCTTTGTTTTTCTACGTAATCAAGCCACTCTGTTTTTATTAACTGTCTGATTTTTTTGAACTGCAAATTAAATCGTTATTTCATTTATATGATCAATGTGAAACCTTCTCTTGCACTAATTATATTACTGAGCCCCTCTGCTTGCTAGACATTGCAGCATGTCACAAGCCTACTCTAGCTACATGCCTGTAGCAATTCATTGATACCCAGAGAATAAAGATGTACACAAACCTATAACGTTTTCTAATTTACTTGTCATTTAAAATCAGTTCGACTGATCAATATTCTGCTAAACTGCTTCTCCATTCTGATAGATCTTCATCCACAGGAGAAGACGGTACAGAGCTTCAACTTGTATTTTTTTTCTGGAAGATTGATGAGGCTCACAGATGTATCCTGGAAGCCATCCAGACACAGTCACCTTCATTTTATATCCTGATGTCTTCCAAATGAAAGACATTCAAAAAGAAGCAAACGCTTAATTTCTACCAGGTAGAGCGTTTGAAATTATAGGATGTTGTTAATTTCACACTGTTTGTGATTTCTATGATTTGCTTGGCTAGTGCACATTCTGAAAGGTAAACTTCCCGACCACTACATGTATCATAATTTTAGAGTCATTTTAGAAATGTATTCTGTGGATGAGAAAAATATAAACATTTTGCAGGGTCCCTATTCCACTAAAAATGTGAACAAGTTTGAATTCTTGAATCTCCTGAGTAGTAATATATCACAATATAAGCTACATTTCTGTGTTTGATTCATTGTAAAAATCAGCAGCTCCACATTCCTGGTGTTTTCCTAAAGAAGGTTCCATAGTACTTACTTGAACTGCTTGAAGAGGTTTCAGGTAGCATATAAATCCTGAACTTGTTAACTGTGAGGACTGACTGCTAATATTATAGCACTGACGCAGTGTATTGTGTTGATGCCAATTACACAAAACACTAAGGGGGTTATTCACAAAGGAGCTGAAGGATATAGCCCTTGCTCACTTTGGCCAACGGAGCCCTTCAGTTCACAATAGCCCGTACAGCAGCCGAACAGCTCAGCCGAGCCGAATGCATATGCTTCGGCTCAGCTGAGCCGAAGTCACAGCCAAAGTGAGGAAAACGGTCTGCCGACCCTTCTTCCCGCAAATGTAAAAAAACAAAAACAAACAGCCTGCGGTACCCTTTCTGATCCATACCAGACCCTTTAGATCTGGTGGGAAAGTTAGGAGGGACCCCAAGTTAAAAAGTAAAAAAAAAAGTGCATGCGGTTCCCCCCAAAAGTCATACCAGGCCCTTTAGGTCTGGTTGGAATTTTAGGGGAAACCCCACCCACAAACAAATGTGTAGTCCTCTATAGTTGGCAGTATTCTGCATTGCTATATAATGTATTACTGGGATTTGTATTCCTCTATAGTTGGTGGTATTCTGCATTGCTGTATAATGTATTACTGGGATTTGTAGTCCTCTATAGTTGGTGGTATTCTGCATTGCTGTATAATGTATTACTGGGATTTGTAGTCCTCTATAGTTTGTGGTAGGGATGCACTGATACTGATACTAGTATTGGTGCCGATGCCGAGTATTTGGCCAAGTACTCGTACGTGCCCAAATGCTCCGATGCCTAGCCCGATACCTGAGCTTCTGGTATCAGGAAGCTTCCCGATTGGCTGGGAAGCTGGCTCCATGCTCCCTCGTGTGATGAGGGAGCATGGAGCCGACTTCCCGGCCATTCAGGAAGCCGGGCGCCGTGTAATTACTCGTTGCCCGGCTTCCTGATTGACCAGCTTCTCGGCCAATAAGGAAGCCGGGCAATGAGTCATTACATGGCGCCCCTGCTTTCTGATTGGCCAGAAAGCCGGCTCCATGCTTCCTTGTCACCTGGGGACGAGGAAGCATGGAGACGGCTTCCCTGCTAATCGGGAAGCTGGGTGGCGAGTCTTCACACGCCGCCAGGCGGTGTGTCATTACACTCCGCCTGGCTTCCTTAATGGGACTTCCGGTATCAGTATTCAGTATCGACGAGTACCAGAAAAAAATATCAGTTTGATAAGCCACATGTAGATTGTTCTTTCAGAAGGCAGAGGTTACCATTATATCAAAGGTATGTCATAGATATCAATTTTATCAGCTCAACAGTCCCTGTTCACTAATTGGAGCTATTATGATATGCAAACTGTTAAGTGACAGTGCTGTGCATATGAGTAAATGAAGTGCACACATATTTTGCATAAAGGAGGCAACCAGCTCTATGAGGTGTACAAATAAGATTGTAGGCCATCAACTGCCTGAGAACCAATGATATTAGCATGTGGCATAGCAAGGCTCCATGAGACCAAAAATGAATTGGTGTTAAACCTGGCCTTTTTTCCAGACAAACCATGTATGTTTAAGAGTGGTTTACCAGCTCTAATGTACTGTAGAAATTGGCACTGTGTCTCATATTTTTGGGTCATGTGTGAAAATGTGCCTCTGTAAAGTGTATTTCCACTTTCACAGCCAAATTGGGATAACACCTATTTTATATTTGTTCCATCTTCCCACATTTTTAGCATAAGCTAAAAATACATTTCAAAATGCTTCTAGTAGTTTAGATTTCTTTTACTTGTGTTTAGGGTTTTAAGGGTTAAAATCTCTTCTTGCTTTTAGTTCTATCACAGCCGAAGATAATTAGTAGTGGTAGTGACGCGTTTTGCAGAATTAGATCTGCTTCATCAGACCTGACTGTATTTAGTGATATATCTATAAAAGATCAGACCATAAATCAGCTTAGATTACTATGTGTAATGTATAATTACATGTACATGCATATATTTACATGTGCAAGTGTAATACATATTAATTGCAAGAACTTGCGCTATTGGAAATTGGGAATGATAAGATATTAAAGGTGATATTAAAAATATTATTAAAAATATATGTGTTAAAATGATAAATAGTGAAGGATAGTTTTTCTAAAAGGGTATGGGAAGCGGCTGGACTAAAGGCACCAGTGGCGTCGCTACAGGGGGGCAAGGGGGGACAATTGCCCCCCC
>NW_017306458.1:1145636-1167080 GCF_000935625.1 Nanorana parkeri
AAATAAACTTCTATCAATGTATCCGTGAATAGTCCAAATCTTTTGTAGTTTTTCAAGTCTTTAAAAGTCCATAAATGTAAGACACTTCCACAACGAAAATTCAGTGCAATACATTATTCAACGAAAATCCAAACTTCCACAGTGAAAAATCAGTACAATAATGTGTCCAACACAAATCCAAAAAACAGAAGAAAAAACGAAGAAAAAAATGAAGAAAAGTGGAGAAGATCCCCTCAAGGGAATGCACTCACCAGATCAGAATATGTTAAACACGCTTGTTTCATCAAGATGAGCCTGAAGCTCCGTCCTAGGTTTCCACGCTGGGTCAGGTTTCAGGGAAGGAAAGGTCTCCCGTTTACCCGTGGTGTTTAAACGGAGTATCCTCGTATTTTAGGGGTCCTTCCGGTGGGATATCCAATCACATAATAGTAGAAATAAAACATACGCTCATAGCGTAATAAAACCCAGGTTTATTAAGAACATGCAGCATACAAGTTAAAAACGAGCGCTCAAAAATATTGTTTTAAAAAGCCGGCTGGTCACTTTAAGCGTGATTCCTTTAGACTGGATCAAATGACGTGAAAATAGGCCCGCCCCGACGCGTTTCGTCACACAGACGTTTTCAAGGGATAGCAGGTCTATCCACGTCATCTTCCAGTCTGTTTAAATAGTTTTTTTCATTAATTGCTACCCTACGTAAACACCGGCAGGGAAAATTAACTACAGATTGGTGCCGGGTTAGTCTAAAAAATGCACGAGTCTTTCCATCAATGATATTCATATCCCCTTAAAACCGTAAACTCACTGATAACGGAAATAATGCAATCATTTTTTTAGGGATAAGAGTCTATAGGTTAATTCCTTATAGGAGAAAGCAGAGAATAACGGGAAAAAAACAGTATTCAATACTAAACGGGAATAAGTAATCCAATTTTTTCTTACAACATATCTGACAGGTGTGCGGTACAATTAAATCATATCTGGCAAATATATAGGAATAACAATTAGTTTAATCAGTAACTCTGTAGATATATCTAACCAAATACAATAATATGTCATAAAGATATCAGTACTAGTAATACCTAATACAAATAATAGTTTTATAAAAAAAAATTTTTACTAAAAATTATAAAACTATTATTTGCGCTCGTTTTGAACTTGTATGCTGCATGTTCTTAATAAACCTGGGTTTTATTACGCTATGAGCGTATGTTTTATTTCTACTATTATGTGATTGGATATCCCACTGGAAGGACCCCTAAAATACGTGGATACTCCATTTAAACACCACGGGTAAACCTGAGACCTTTCCTTCCCTGAAACCTGACCCAGTGTGGAAACCTAGGACGGAGCTTCAGGCTCATCTTGATGAAACAAACGTGTTTAACATCTTCTGATCTGGTGAGTGCATTCGCTTGAGGGGATCTTCTCCACTTTTCTTCATTTTTTCTTCGTTTTTTCTTCTGTTTTTTGGATTTGTGTTGGACACATTATTGTACTGATTTTTCACTGTGGAAGTTTGGATTTTCGTTGAAAAACTACAAAAGATTTGGACTATTCACGGATACATTGATAGAAGTTTATTTCATTTTGTTTCAGTTTATTTAAATGGTTACACATTGTTTATTCACCATTTAATATAATATATTTATTTCACACCTGATACAATCATTCACAGTTTATCACAGTTTTTAAACATTTATTAGATAAATTTTATACATCTTTTGATCACTTGTTATAGACAACCATTCACATAGATTTAATCTAAATTATTGAGCTTTTGCGATACACCCCTGCACTGAATGTTTGATTTTTTAGTTTCAATTGCCTACCTCAAACCCTGATCTTAAACGTTTGATTTCTTACATCTCTGTCTAAAGGAGGGCTAGCGCTGTACATTCTAAGAATACACAAGTGTAATACATAGTTGTCATAAACATACATATGCATCCGGGGGCAGGCCATCCTCCATCTGCACCTTCTGTCTACTGCCAGGCATCAAAGATTGTCTGACCTGGGGACAATAGGGGAATCCAGAAGGCCCAGCAAAAGATCTATAATATATTCCCTAAGTTATAATATACCCACACTAGGTGAAATAAAAAAAAAAAACCCAACTCATAGGGTAAAGTGTAAAATCTCCCCTGTTGTAAGGCTGATCCATTGAAAATTCATCCTAGTAAGTGTCTCAGATGCTGTAATTGTATAAACCAAATGCTTAGTAGGCAACTCTCAATAAGCTAGATATTATAGATAGTATGGAGCTAAATAGTTAATTTCAAACGGTGTATCCACATTACCGAGCCAAGCGATGAGGATCAGCAAACACACTGGTCAGAACTTGGCTTTAAACCATGGCTATGGCTGGCCCTTCTTAAGTAACCCCCTCTAGGACACCATCATACGCACATGGAGCACGGCCGCCACGTCCTGGATTTTGCATAATAAATGTGTGGAACATGTACGAGCAAACACGCGCACCCGCATAGAGCACAATCATGCCATTCAATCATATGCCTAATTAACCCCCAGTTGCATGGAGTCAACCCCCCGCAAAGTAAAGGGGAGGAAAAAACCTCCCTTGTGGGGAGCATATAAGTCCACATAGAAATAATAAAGCAACAGCCTAGCACTGAAAAATATGGTAAACGCAACTAGTGTCCCCGGGTCAGACGACAACATGCCCAGGGTTCCATAAAGGTAAAAACAAAACAAAAGAAGGAGGGAAACAAATAGAAAAGACCAAAGCACAGCCCCTTCCAGATACATACATGCATGCACACAACATAAACATATGCACAATATGTTTCATGATGACAAATAATCAAAAAGCAGGGGGAAAAATTATACATACACATATACGTTAACACATTACATACAATAAGGTCCCAACAACAAAATTTAAGACATACATCATAAACACATAAATTGCATAGATTACATAAATTTAGTAAAAATAGATATTGAAATGAAAACGTGAATGATCAAAACGCAGGCAAGTTGCATGGCTGCAAGCATTCCGACCAGCAACTCCTCAAAAAATAGGCTACACATTTTCCCATGTATAACCTCATATGAAAATTCTGCAATTATAGAATTGAATGATAACATTTAATTTAGCCCTGGCGGCTGAGTGGCCTTCAGATTAAAAATCCATCTAGCCTCACACTGTAATATTAATTCATAAAAATCCCTTCCTCTCAATGGTTCGTGCACTCGATCCAGGGCCGTAAAGGTCATATATGTCAAATCAAAGTTATTGGATTCGGTTTTCCATAGAACTCCCTATGCTTGATATAATGGGACGACCTGGGGGCGATATCATGTTTTTGTGAGTTATCGGTAGTGCATAAAACGTTGGTAAACTGGGGTATTTGACTGTCACAAAATCCCTGGTATCAGTATCTATCAATTGGTTAATGAAGGCTCTCTGTACTATTTGAGTCAATGGAGTATGGTGGAACTGATCAGGCCTATCATTAGAGATGGGTTGATACCATTCCCTATTGTCTTCAGCTGTGATACAGTACCATGTCTAGCTCTCACCTAGGATACCTATAATTATAGGACTGGACAACGTGTAATATATACCGTGGACTTCAAAACTCTGTGTAGATACAAGGATGATCTGACATTGGTAGAAGTATATTCAGCTGAGTTATTTTTCTACATGCTGATTTTATGACTGACCTTTTAGATTGTTAATAATAAAAATGTATACATTTGAATAGATTGTTGTATATGGTACTTGTTACACCTTAACAATCCCTACATAAAGGCTACTATGTAGTTAAATTGTATGCATTCTGTTTAAAAATCTGAGATGTGGTGTTAGATCATCTATGGTGCTGCTGTCATTATTATAACCATTGTATGTTAATGAAGCTTATTAGATAAACACAAACAGTGGCGTCACAAGGGGGGTGTGGGGGGTGCGGCCCGCACCCGGGTAACACCATTGCAGGGTGAACGTCCCCTGTCTCTGCTGGCATCCATCACTCGGTGATGGACGCCAGCTGGCGTCAATTAGATGACCGTGCATGCGTGATGATGTCACTGCGGGGTGTCGCGCGGTCTCCGCTCCGACTGTCACCCGGCCACGGGACGCCCTGAACACAATCCTCAAATTTCACTCCCAAGTCTTTTTGTAAGGACAGATCACTGTGAAAGCGCTCAGAAAAAAAACTGGAATCAGCCATCTTGCCTGATATAACAAAATATCTAAAAGGTAAGAATTTCTTTTTAAAGTAATTTTTCAGTATGCTGTGTGAATAGAAACACAACAAACAGTATGCTGTATGAACAGGAACACAACGAACATATAGAGGGGTTTTCTCATATTTGACTGCAAAAGTGGAAATACACTTTAAGCTTCAACTTACAAACACAGAGTTAATCCTGCTGCCTAAACATTCTACATAAATTACACGCATAATTTTTTGAATGTAGCCATAACCTGCATACCAACACACTGAAAAAAACAAACCCTCCCTCTATAGCTCAATGGTCTGCAAGATTAACAGCATTATTCTCATGAAAGATCACATGGCCACATAATATAGAGACCTTCTAAATCCACCTGCCAATAGGAAACTATCTGCAGTTATGAGGATAGAAAACACATGACCATCCTAGGAATAGTCAGGTGTTCAATGTCTTCTGCCAAAGACGCCTTTCTTTCTTTACCTCTCCAGGTAGATAGACCTTTCAGTCACCTCCTCGTCTCACATCTCCTACCACATTTTTATCCCTTTCTTTATTACTTTTCCCCTTGGTCATACCCCCATTTATTCCCCTAAAAACCCTTAATAGCCTCTCACAAAGTCCAGCTTTCTGCTCCCGAAGCAGGCTAATCACAATCAGCAAGCCAATGATTATTAGACAGGTTACTGAAAAATACATAATAAAATTATATAATTTAATTACTGATACTTTTTTGTTTAGTGTCATGTGACAGTTTTTCTAAAACAACACAGCCTAATGATTTCAGGACAGTGGTGGAGCACAGGGCCATTTGCAGCTGCAACCCTGGAAGTTCTTGTGAAAATGCCAAGTAAGTTTACAGTACAAGTAAAATCCTGTTTAAAAAATCCCTCCAGTCCCCCTTCCTAGCCCACTTAATACATTCAGCTGTGCCTGTACTTAATACCTCCAGCAGCGGTGGCCTCCTACGCTGTCAGAAGCCTGAGGAGTAAAAATTCTATGCCTGGATTACCGCACCTGCACACCAATTTCCTAAAGATTTTAATGTGCTGTACCTAAACCACAGGAGCAATGTCCTATTCAGGAAACCTGAATTTTCCATGTACTATAGTCTCTAGAAATTACAAGAAAAACACTCAGAGAGTGGCAATTCTGTTTTACAAGAAAAATCTAGCTGATGAGAGAGGTCCAACAAAAATAGCCAGACTTGTTCAAGCTGACAGGAAATCCACAACTCTTTAAATAACATATTTTTACAACAGTTGAGTGCAGAGACAAGGTCATCTATAAATGCACAACAAGCAACACCTTGAAGAGGATGAGCTACAGCGGCAGAAGACCATGCCAGCTTTCACTCTAGTTAATTAAGGAAAACGAGACTGCAGTGGGCACGGGATCACCAAAACTGAAGGATTGAACACTGGAAAACATTGATCCCTGCTACAACATGCAAATGGTAGGGTCAGATATGATGTACACACAATACTGGATCGGCAACTCTGGAGCCTGTAGACACAAGACCTTTGGTGCCCTAAACAGAGAAATAAAGAATAATATTAATATGATGATATGAATTAGTTGCTGCAATACAGGTCTTTTTGTAGCAACTAATCCAATTTATAAAATAGCAGGCAAAGAAAATAGCGAGTTCAGACACCAAAAGCTTTGAGCTAAAGCTACCTCTGCAAGTTTTCTCTCTGTTTATGTGTCTTTTTAGAAGGGAGCTTGCGGCATATTCATGTTTGCGACTCACTGTGCATGTTTTGCGACATTTCGACATTTCGTACACCATTTTGGTCCAATGAAGAATGTTTGAGACCTCCAATGCAGCGGCCACACTTCTTGTGCCCCCTTGATGGTTGTCATATGCCACGGCCGTGGCGTTGTCTGATTGAATCCGGACCAGATGACCCTGCAACTGAGCAGTCCAATGGAGAAGAGACAGACGAATAGCCTGAAGTTCCAGCACATTTATCGGGAGCAGCGACTCCATCAGAGAATACCCACCCTGAGTCGACACTTGCCCCAGAACGCCTCCCCACCCGTGGAAACTCACGTCTGTTGTTACCACTGTCCAACACCGCGGGAGGAATTACTTGCTGGACAGCAACCTTGGAGACCGAAGCCACCACAGCAGTGAGACTCTTGACGTCCAATTCAACCCGATTTCCCTGTCCAAGGACCCGGGGGAATTTGTCCCACTTCAGGAGGATCTCCCACTGGAGAATCCGGGTATGATGTTGTGCAAATGACGCTGCCTCGAAGGAAGCAGCCATCAGACCCAGAAACTGCATGCATGCACGAAGAGGAGCCCACTTGCGCAATCGCAGCTGCCGAATATGGGAGCAAATTGTCTGCAGTTTCTCCGGAGGAAGAAACACCCTGGCAGGAATCGTGTCCAAGATCAGTCCCATCCCAGGTACTCCAGGTGGCACGAGGGAATCAGAAGACTTTTTCAGATTCAGGATCCAGCCAAACTCCCGAAGAGAGTTCACAGTGATGGAAATGTTGGCTTCCAGCTTAGACGCTGAGTCTGTCCTCAACAGCAGATCGTCCAAATAGGCCAGCACGGAGATCCCACGCAGCCTTAACAAGGCCAGCACCGGAGCCAAAACCTTTGTGAACACCCTTGGAGCAGACGCCAGACCAAACGTCAGGGCCACAAATTGGTAATGCACCTCCCCCACAGCTAAAGCAGCTTTGCCCATTCTATCAGCGTTTGAGAAACCAGAGCGGAAGTCAAGACGGGTCAAAGTAAGGTCCTAGCAACTGTGTACATGGACCTAGAAACCGCCTCTGCTTTCCTGTCAATTGGGTCCCAAAAAGATGGTGAATCCTGAAACAGAATGACGGTAGACTTTTTAAGTTGAAATATCGGAACAACCACCGTAGGTGGAGACGCCCACTTCTCAAGAAATGCCCCCTCAAAAGGGTAGCGAACCGAGAAGCGCTTAGGAGCCGTAAAAGATTTAGTGGGACGCTTCCACTCCTAATAAAGGAATTAATCAGAAAAGGAATGATACGGAAAAACCTTAGCAGAACGAAGAGTCTTGTGGATGACAAAAGGTTCCCCTGAACACTCCAGAGCGTCCTCCACATTAAGGGTCTCCCGCAGAGACTTAATCAGACCAGGGACTAATTCCTGCTCCTGAAGCAACGTGGACCGAAGTTCCAGGCAAGTCAACCACTAGTGAAGCACCCTCCTCAATGTCCGTGCCCCTGACAAAGCAGGAGAAGCAGGAGCCAGACATTTTCTAGCTGAACCCTATGACATTGCACGCTGAATGCGCGTCAAAAAGCCATCCACAGCTGAAGAAAAAACAGGGAGGTGCTGGCGGATCCAGAAGGAAAGAGAAACATCTCACAGGCTGCTCTGCAAAGGACCAGAGCTGTCGCAGCCGAACCTACCGTAGCAAAGCACTACAAGGATCTATAGATATCCAGTATATCGCCCAGCCTGCTGTTGATTGAAGGATCCACAATCACAAAGAAACAGACCCCAAAAATTTAATAAAGTTTAGAATTTTCAAAGCAGGTTAAAGAAAATCTAAATGCGGGCAACAAGATATAAATTACCTAAAGTCCTTAGAATATCTTCTATAGCCATCCAAACTAAATTGCAGTATTTGATTACATGCCTTATTACTTAGACGTTATCTATGTTGATGTTACCATGTTCAATTGATTAACCCACTGCTGCTATTCTGGTTTTTATAGCCTTGTTAGAGTTACTGAACATTATTTCAACTACGAATTCTGCTTTTACTAGGGGTAGATCAGTCTACCTTTTTATTTTTATATTGACCATATTCTTATTTAAGATCTAGATTCTATATTGCTTTTATACCTGCTAGGGGCACTAAGGTTCTAAGACCTAAATGTTTCAATGTTGATGTCCATCAGTAGGGTTTTTTCAGCAACCTACAGAGCCTAGCAATTAGTCACTACTTGATGCTGGCTGCTGGGAAGATACATCCACCTCACTCAATAAGGCTGATTTATTTATATATGCATTATGTGTAAATTACCTTTAATTATCCAATTGTGTGGAATGCAAATCTATGTTTACTTAATGCATCTGCATGACGAAATAATTGAAGTGAATATTAACGAGATCCATTTAGTTTACTTTCACTGCTTTCACTGAGCGCTCTTGTTTGTATGTTTTACATAAAGCATTGTGGCTGAGAAAAAAAAGCCATGAATCTGGTGCCCACCTCTGTTCTTTAGTTGAAGATTAGGTCAGACTTGTGCTGTTACTTTTATCTTCGCATAGGGGTCTGTTGGCACTGCCATTTACCTGCGGTGTCATTGGCCAATTTGTACTTACCCGAACCTAAGGGATGTAGCTCTAAGTACTATAGAAAAAAAACACATGCTGTGCCTTACTTACTGGATAATATCTGCCCACACTTACCTAGGGGCTGTCGCTTCAATTTTGTTTTAGGAAAACAAATGCCAGTGTTATGTGTCTCCACATGTAGGCCTGTTGTTGTTACTGCTTCAAAACTGTTCTGTCATTGGCCAAATTTTACCCAACGAAACCAAAGGGCTGTAGCTATACTTTTTGAAGGAAAATAGCTGCTTGTGCCCTCTTTCCTTTTAGACATTTTTCTGCTGCCTTCACACTGGTTCCACTGGCCAATTTCTACCCACCATACCTGACAGTTTTAGTCCTAATTTTGTTTTTTATGAAGATTTGAGATATTGGGATAGGGGAGTTTGGGGTGATAAATGGCGTGAAGTGCTTTTTTTGTGCACACTGTTTCTCCACCTTTTTTAAACAATGACTGCAGTGGGGGTACCTAAAGACTTAATCGATAACCACTTTGTGTAGTTAAACTTCCTACATCATTAACCCTTTCACTGCCACTACTGTAACCATGTTACAGCATTGCCATAAAAAGATATAAACAAACCCATGGTCACAGGTGTAGATTCACCTTTAATCATGCAGACTGCTGTTCTCATGCAGAAATACTTTGATTTCAGCAAAACATCTGATACATTTTCACAATGATCTCAATAAAAAAAGTTATACAAGCTAGAACTTAACCCTTGGCTGGTTCAGTGGATAGGCAGTCGGCTAAAGGATAGCTTTCAGAGTGTGGCTGTAAATGGGGTTTATTCAGAACAGAGACCAGTCTCTAGTTGTATAGCACAAGGCTCTGTACTAGGTCCTGTTCTACTGAATCTGATTGTAAGTGATATACCGGAAGGTTTGGTTGGCAAGGATGTTTTTTTGCTATTGACATGAACGTGAGCAATATGGTTGATATTTATGGAAGTGCTTGTAACATGGAACATGATTTGACAATGCTGGAAGATTGGTCAAAGCAGTGGAAACTGCAGTTCAGCCTTTCTAAATGCAAAATAATACACTTAAGGAAAACAATCCTTTGACAGAATATATTATTAGGGGTAGAGTGTTGGTAAGAACTACACAGGAAAAAGATTTGGGGTTCTTATTTATGATGATTGCATAATGAGCAAACAGTGTGGCCTAGCAGTGGGAAAAGCAAATAGAATTCTGGCGTGCCTCACTAAGTGGATCACCAGCAGGAAGAAGGAGGTCTCAATTCCCCTATATAGATGTTAAGTTAGATCTCATTTAGAATAGTGTCTACTTCAGGAGACATTTACAAAAAGATAATGATAAGATAGAACAAGTCCAAAGACTGGCAACCAAAATGGTGAAAGGTATGAAGGATAAAACATTGGGAGAGCCTCCAGGAACTTAATATATAGTCTTGTGGGAAGATGGGAAAGGGGGGGGGAACATGACTGAAACCTATAAAACTGAACTCCATCATTACCTTTTTGTGTTTTCTTCTCTGTTGAAACTGATTACTCTATAACTTGTTGAAAACCAGATAACACTTCGAAACTACAGCAACTATCTTGAACCCACCTTTATTTCCTGTCTGAATGACCTCCATCACTCATCAATTACTTATTTTCCTGATCCTGCCATCATTGGCTCCCTCCTCACAGCTATTCACTTTCTCTACCATCATTTATTATTCACACAATTACACAATATACACAATTATTTTTCCAAAGCTTTATTTGAAAGAACACCACCGCCCGTCTCCCTTTAACCATGCCTGCCACCACAGTCAACCAGTCAGCACATTGCACCCAGTGGGCAGCAGGGATATACACCTAAAGGGATCCCGGAGATATGTTTTTTCAATATTTCTTTTGAAAAGAGAGCAAAGAGCAACAGAAAGACCCAGTGATGACATGACTGGGTCTCAAAACAGGTATTTCTTGCATGTTGATCAGGGTGGAGGGAATTAAGATCCAGAAGTGCAGTATTTTTTCAATATGAAGGTATTTTCAATATCAAGAACACAAGGACATGACCTCAAACAAGCGGGGGGAAAGTTCAAAATTAACCTTGGAAAGTATTATTTTACCGAAAGAGTAGTTGATGCTTGGAACAGACTTCCAGCAGAGGTAGTGAATCAGTCAACAGTAAGTAAATTTAAACATGCTTGGGACAAACTCAGACAAAAAAAAAACTTCAAAAAGGGGGCAGATTAAACTGACCTAGTTGGTCTTTTTGGGGCTGTACTCTTCTTTGTTTCTAAATGATTCTATACCCTGATTGAATGTGTTATTTCCCCTTTCATGTGCTCCCACTTATGCAATTGTACTTTCTCAGTTCCCAGGCATACCTTTCTACTCTGAGTCTAGCACTCATCCAGCATTTTCTATAGATGTTTCTACTGCACTCTTTTCAGCGTCTGGAACCAATAGTCAATGTGGTGCTCGCAGTGATAAACACGGATGGCGCCATGTATCTTCAAGTTCAGAAAAGAGGAAAATCACCAGCACTCGGAAAATGTTGTTTTTAGATATTGCTGATCATTTATTGATGTCACATGTATCAGAAAAGCCAAAGTTTTGGGGCCACACAGGGCCTCTTCATCAGGGCGACAGTGACAATGGTGTAACATGTAATACACATTTATATACCCCAAAACTCATCAAAAGATCTCAACACACCCCTTGAAGAGTTTTTGTAACTAACAGTCTCTGGAATTTATAAAGAATGTCATAGGCAATCAATAGAAATGTGTCTCCCATCTGAATCAAATGGCACAACCTGTGACAGACTTATGTTAGTGTCAGTAAGGTGTATATAACTGCCTCAGATAAGATTTTGTTTCAAACTGATTTTTTATTGTCTCTGATATTAGTTTTATGTGTGACACAATTTACCGAAACATGGAAGAGGTTTTATTTACCTCCACTTTTCTCTTCATCGGTATGGCAGTATTTCTTTAAAAAAAAAAAAGTTTACACATTCTTTAAGTGTCACATAAGCACACAAGATAATACCATGAAAACTGTTGCATGGCTTTCAAGAATGTGGCACAGGACTTTGTAATATGGCCATAAAAAGCTATATTGAATTGTCCCCAGTATACTCATATCTGGAAAGTGCCACAAAGCAGAGCCCAAAGATCACATTCCAAACTAGTCCCACAATTTCCAGTCCAGCGGGGTCTGGCCTTTAAAGCTAGGCTTGAGGAAACACCAATCCAGATAGCTGCTGTATATGGACAGTCAGCAAGGAATCTTGATTGAAGACACAGGAAAAATAATTCAGCTGAAGAAAAGGCATCAAACTTTCTTGGACACTAGCAAAAAACTGAGACGTGCTGGGTAGGGGAGGGCTTATATGGAGGCTAGCTTACAATTTTTGTTTGCCAGGGTCCAAACCTCCTGTAGGAGGCAGTATAACCCAATAGTTTCTGAATTCCCATATGCCTGAACGGACAAGAACAAAATCAATATATTAATTCACAGTGCATTGTTGATTGACTTTTCCTTTATGACAAATCTGATGTGTAAGCAGGGCAATGAAATACTAAACACAAACAAATTGTGTGCATTAGTTAGTGTGTCCTGTTTCACTTTTATAAGCTGTATTTTATCTGTACACGCTCTTGGAGTATTTATTTGTGTCTATTCAACCAAACAGTCTCTTTTTTTTAACGGTTAAATTGTTTGCGCCAATGAGCAAAATCTTTTCAGCTTTAGCAACACATGATAAAAAAATATCTCTACAGTTGGTTTATCCTTTTGTTTGGTCTTCCAGCAGTTATTCAGATAGAAGAATACCGATTGAGCTGACACAGGCTGCATCTACACATTTCTTCAATGAAGTTTTAAAAACATGATAAAACAGGGCTATAAAAAATGTAAAAATCAATGTTTTTTTTTCCCGATCCTGGACAGTATGGCTATAAACTGAAGACATGGGACTTATAGGCTTTTTTACTTCAGAAAGCTATTCCCTAAACAGCGGATACATTTGCATGTAAATCCTCTGCAGAAGAAAGTGAGATGCAGAGGGAGAATCAAAAAATACCTCTTCGTTGATGTCATTTATTTCCCCTTCTACTACACAGCATATCTATTTAATTTTTCTGGTTTACTTTACCAATAAAGAAATTCAATGAATGTGCTCGGTTAGGTGTCCAGTGCCATCCCCGCATACTTTAACTCTTCTAAACATAGATGTCACTGCTCCTCTACTTCACCTTTTCACCCCCATAAACAAGTCACATTAAACCTCCTCTTATCAAAGCTCCACTCTACCTTTTATGATGTTACATTGCATGCCATTTAAATCTCATTAGTACAATGTCCTTGGTAAGACATTGCAGTCTAGATATAGAAATAAAATACCACTTTAAACTTTGCAGAGCAGGACAAGGGGGAAAAAAAGCACTATGAACTCAAGCCTGGGACAGGTGACCCACCCATATCCAATATACTGGTGATCCATTTTAAGGTGGCAAATCCACACAAAAATAAACAGAACTCATTGTGTACTGAAGTAATGTGCAATTTCTTTTCAGTTAGTTGAATGAATTAGTTTTGATCATCATACACATTCCTTTTTCAAATTAGCTACTCATAGGCTAAGCTTTTACTTGTTAATTGGGGAGCTTAAAGTATATGTACACCCTGACAAAGAACTCTTGTTTTCTCCATATTGCTATATTTTACCAGGAAAATGTCTTTAAACAGAGGACCATACAGTGGCTTGCAAAAGTATTCACCCCCTTGGCATTTTACCTATTTTGTTGCATCACCACCATCTGGAAGTTAAATGGATTTTGCACATACACAAAATATGGAAATACACAAAATAGTGAAGTAAAATTAAGATAATAACTTGCTTTAAAAAAAATTATAAAAAGTGATTATACATTTGATTATATTTAAATAAGATATGCACCCTCATAGGATCTGGTGCAACCAATTACCTTCAGAAGTCACATTATTAGTTAAATAAAGACCACCTGGGTGCAATCTAAGCGTCACATGATTTTAGTATATATACACCTGTTCTGAATAGTTATGCACGCTCAACTTTTCAGTTTTTGTCTTATTTCTTTTGTATCGTTTGTATTTTGCATGTTGTGTAAATTAAATAGTACAAATACACCCAAAAATCCATTTTAATTCCAGATGGTAATGCAACAAAAACAAGACACTGTATATATATATAAATATATACCTACATTATTTATAACCAGTAAGTGGTAGATGTTTAGAAACCAGCAATAGAAGGGTTCATGAGATTGATCATTAGCTGGCCATAGGTGATATGAGCTCTTTTCATGTCATGGTTTACATTTAATCTGTTCAACTTAGTTTTGGGATGGCAAGCGTGTCAAGTATTTTGTGTCGGGTTATACCCCTCCTAGACCCCAGGAAATTAGTATTTGGCTTTATAGCTACCGGGAGTGTCCTTAGCCTTAGTGACATAATTGGTTGCCAGGAGCTCAGCAGGACACTGGTTGCAGCATCCAAGGTTGCTAAGAACTGGGTGGGGAGATGTGTATGGCCCATACACATCTCCCTGCCTGCCTCTTAGCAACCTGGCATGCTCTGGCCAAAAAAGGGGCTACAGGCACAATGCAAACATTGTGCAGAAGAACGTTCATGCCCCTCTGCTTGACGTTCCCTCACGTGACCCAAAAAGATGCCGGCTGAGGCAACACCCTCATTATAGGGACGACCCTAGTAGATACTGTGACTTTTGAAGAACAATGATGCCTTACCAGCCATAGTATTGGTAGGAACAATTATTGGCACATTTTCCTTTATAACATACTCATTCACAGTCAAACAAGTGCCTATCTTAAAACAACACAAAACAACAACATAACAATAAAATTGATTTAATTATAGCTTTGCAACAATCATTTCTCAAACCATCCTACTGTGTGTATATATACATATAAACATACATACATATATACACACGTTAAACAGGCTTTACAGAGGTGCCTTCATTTAATTCTGTACAATGGGCGTGAGCTGTGTTCACATATAAATACAATTATGAGGACGGAATCAGCAGGACAAAAAGCAAACTCTGAATGCGCGTTTTGTGTTAATTTGTTTATATGTCACTGATTTGCATTTGTCATCTATTATTTCTCTATGTAATCGGGAATTAGCTGTAAATGGCATCGTCCAGAGACTAGCTATGATTACGCAACACTGGGCAAAGCAAAACCTGCCATTTATGTCTGCTGGGTGCCTGTTACTCGGTGCAAAGTTTAACCTCCACACACTTTTTTTGTTTGTTTACAGCAGACAGGAACACTTTCACATGATAGAACAGCTCTTGGCACGGTCCTTGCGCATCTCTGTTTCGTTTAACAGTTCAGTCCGTCCAGGTAGCTGCGATACACGCTTCAGTCCTCTCTTGGAGTTGCTCCGTTTAAGGTTCTTGTGGATTCGGTTAACAGAGGCCAAAGTGGTGACGTGAAAGACATCCCTCACGCTGTTCTCGGACACCTTGGAGGAACATTCTACATAGGCCACTGCTCCAATTTGTCGGGCCTGGGTACTACCCTGATGTGAGAAAAAAAGGTAACAATTAATAGATGGTTTATTTTTCACATCATCAAGAAAAAAATATGTTCTTTATTCATCCACAAAAATTAGTTCTTTTGATAATAAAATAATAATAAAACAGAATAGTGTATTGCCTTAAAAAAAGAGCTTCATTATTTTTTTTTTTTTTAATTAACCCTTGAAGTGGGGCTACCCCTGCACTGTAAGGGGTAACCTCCGTACCATCTTGTCTTGAATTGTAATGTGTTTGTAATGTCTTCCTTATATTGTAAAGCGCTGCTGTTGGCGCTATATATTATTATTATTATTACTACAGGTATTTATATAACGCCAACAATTTACGCAGTGCTTTTACATAGCGTACATTCTCATCAGTCCCTGCCCTCAGGGAGCTTACAATCTAATGTCAATATATCACATGCATACATACAGGGCCAATTTAGACAGGAGCCAATTTACCTTCCAGCTTGACTTTGGAGTGTGGGAGGAAACCGGAGTACCCGGAGGAAACCCACGCAAGCCCAGGGAGAACATGCAAACTCCTTGCAAGGCAGAGGCGCTAATAATAAACTGCTTGTTTTTGTCTAGGTTAAAAAAAAGTTACGCACCGGTCCTTACAGCCTCTCTCCCCCTTCAATGCAGTGCCCCAAGGTCCCTACACTGTGTATAGATGTGAGGATGCCGAGAAACATTTGATCACTGCAGCATAGGAGGCGAGTGGCTGGAGGGAGCACCGTGACAGCTGGCTGGCTTGGAGCTTCATGTAAGTATAACTTTGTTATTTTTGAACCTAAACTAAAACAAGCACTTAGTCCTTACAGTCAGGGGGTAGCTCTACTGCAAGGGTTATTACATCTTCTTTAAGCAGTTCTAAGCACAAATCTCATACGCTTTATAGCTTCACTCCAGGCATTAGTAAAAGACACAAATGAATTCAGTTACCTATTAAGTAATAAATCATTACAGTATGATATTTGCACTTACTGTAAATCCTTTTCTTAGGGAGGACGCTAGTTTGTGTCCTCCCATTACCCTAAGGAGAACTATGCGGAAAAGCCTTAACCCCATAGTTCTCCTTTAAGGTGCAGATGATTCTAGATACTATCAAGCTATACTGCCATCTAGAGGAGGATAGACACTGGCAAACAAACAAATGTGGGGTAGCCCAGAATAACCCCTTCTACTCCCAGTATGCCTTAGTTTTGTAGAAAAGCGGTACCAAAAACATTAACATAAACACAGGTGGGACCTTTGCCCCGCAATAAACTCCTTTGCCCCACAATAAACAGTACAAAAATCCTATTGTCATTCTCATTTATTGAGGGGTCTAGGAATTCAGATACTGTTGGGATGTCTAAAAGCAGTCCAATCGAGGGGCGGCCAACAGAGCAACAACCTCCCACAGATCCAACAAAACTGAACTGAGAAACTACTAGCAACCTAAGGTCTGCCTGAAGGACCAACGCGTGAATTTTGGAGATCTGAGGAGACTGGCCCCCCAACCAAAAAGACAATGACCAAAGGAAGGATGCGAAGAGTCAACCTGATGCTCAAAGCCAGGAAGAAAAGAATCACTACCAGAGGGGATTAACCCCAAAACAGGTGGAGTGCCACAACTTGAAAAAAGCAAACAGTTGATCAACCAGAATCCACTAAAACAGGTGGAATGATACATTCCCCTGAAGGGAGGAAAGGATCCACAACCTGATGCGGTCAACAAGAATTGGAGTCAAAACCCCCAGAAGGAACCTCCCTAGGTGAAGCTATTTAAGGAGAATCCTGCAATAGCTAGAATACAGCAGTCTACAAGATAGTGCAGCGACTCCTGAGTCCACCTGAGAGTTTAGAAATGTTGTCCCTCAAACGAGTCAAACTACTAAAGGGTTAGGGTACAAGAAATCACCTCTAAAAGGTTAGGCAAAGGAAGGAATCTAGATTTAGGTACCACACTGGTGAACTGAAAATGACCAGAAGGGTCGAGGATAGCTGAAAACATCCTCCCTGGTACACGATAATTAACTCTGGAGCAATCCCAGAGAAAGCATGTCTAGCCATGGGTCCAGGGATGCTCCTGAACCCCTAGGTCCAGCAAAGAGAGAGCATCTGGTTAGGAGACCTATTTGAAGCTGAAACAATGGAAGAAACCAGAAGCCCTTCTTCAATGGGATCCGAAACAGTCAAGGAAAGAGGACCTAACCCTGGATGGAGGAGTCCCCCAAAGTCAGTAAGTGATTCACATTGTCTTTCTGGGAGTACCTGCAGCAGGAAACTGTTCCCTGCCTGTTGACCACCTAGGGAGACATCGGGTCCTCCTCAGACGAGTTTGGCTTGATGTGCAGGGTCTGAGGCATACATAGAAGTGTAAACCTCTCCTCTATAAACAGAGACTAAAAGGTGAGAGGAGCCAGTGTCCAGTGAATTGCCCCTAAGGGGATCAATGTGCGTTAAGCCACGCTCAGAGTATCATCCAGTGAAGGGAACAGAATACTTTTTTTTGACAAAGGCCTGACTACCATCTGCTCTCGCTGGTAAATACACAGTAATATCTCAATGGTGTCCTACTGAGTCTGACCCAGGAGACCTGCGGAAAAACAATACAGACTAATGATTTCAGGACAGGGGTGGAGCTCCAGAGCCCAGTCGCAGCTGCAACCTGGTAGTTCTCAAGAAAATGCCAAGTATCGGCACTGGTATCTGTGCATGCCTACTTACATTTATATCTAATATGTTTCATTTATCTGCAGATCAAGGCTATGAGCTTTGATCTTTAAATGATGTCAGGTAAAGCAACCTGACAAGTAAACGGAAAAAAAAATGTGTTAAATAAAATTTGTTCAGATTTAGCCCCTTAACTTACCATAATTTGCCCTAATTAACTCCTCCTTCCCCCTTTCCCCTCAACTATTCTCTTGCTGATTTTTTGGTTTCTATTTTTTTAACATTTAAACTTTTAACATTTTTATTCAATTTGTTCATAATTTTTTCGGTATCACAAATTTTTTTTATTTCAACACTAATCAACTAATGAGAAAAAAAATATTTTAAATTTTGTTACTATTTTGTCTATGAATTACATAAAAATTAAACCATTTTTACAAGACAATATCATCCAAAGAAATTATTGTCCTACAAAAAAAAAATATATATATATATTTATCAAACACTACAAGAAACATTTCAAGAAGTAAAGCCAAAGTGCAAATCACACTAAAGCTGGGTACAATGAGAGTCCCCCAACCACACTAACTGCATAGATGAACAATTCTCAATATGTGTGCTTTGTATTCTGACAGCAGTGCTGTCAAAATACCCGAACAGTACTTGCAGCTGCATGCACTGTTAAGCCGAGGATTTTCCAGCATTTCCTTTTAGCAAAAGGCAATCTAATGATCGACTTCCATTACGGGTATAGGGCCATTAAAGGAACACATTTCATCTGATTCACTCTGTGTGTATCTAGCTTAACCCACTGTGACTAATCAGATGTACCCTACTTAAATTAAAACTAAATTTAACTATCCTCACCACCCTTCCAGCCATGTGATGTTCTCGAGCTTCAGTGCCAGCGCAGACATCTTTGCTGGTCTTCTGGGTTTGGCATCTTTTGCCATCTTGATTGGCTGGCTGGTAATTATGTAACTCTCACACATGCGCACGAGGATTTGTCTCAATACAAAGGCATGCTGAGAATGAACACTGAGCTGCCCATGAACAGTTCAGTGTACATTCTAAAGTTAAAGTATTACTAAAGGATGGTCGTTTAGTGCGTTAAGGTACAAAAATACCCAGTACCTTTTAGCGTTACCTCCATATTTACCTGTCACTGCCGGCGATCCCCGAAGCGATGCTCTCTCTCAAACTTCCTGGTTGCGGGGAGGGGATACTGAGGGCAGAAGAGCCATAGGCTCCTTCTGCCATCAGTCAAACTGCTGGGTGGAGAGGAGGGGCGTGGCCTGCTGCAGCTACTGCGGGAACGAGCAAGCACGGGTGCCTCCACAGCAGCAGCTTAGCTGATGAAGGCACCTGTGCAGGGGGGAGAGGGCGTGCTGCGGGGACCCACTAGAAAACAAGGCACTGAAGAATTAAAAAAAAAAACCCCAATGATCTAAATGAATGCGGCCCCCCAGTGATAACATTAAAAAAAATAAGGTTTAATATCACTTTAAGAAGATAAGTTTTCATTGCAGAAGAGGCATAGTATGTGTCTTCTGAAATAAGAGCCTTGATGCTTGCTACCTTTTTAAAGGTTTAATCCATATTAGTACAACATGGATGCTGACTAGTTACTATGGCTACTGCACTCCCCACTTTTTTGTTTTCACAGTTTTATTGAATAAGTAGACTCTTATTCATTTTTGTTTAGTCTGCTAGGAACAAGATGGAAAAGCAAAAAGGCCTTTTTTAGTTCTTTGAATGTAAACTCCTGCAAAGCAGACGATGTGTATTAGGACTAGTTAGAAATGAACTGCGAGAGAGCTATATAAACACATGCCAAATGATTCCATTTTAGGAGTGCAAGATGTTTCTTGTCACATTGAGATCTGCTTATTTAAGCATTAATCCTTTTTTTGTACAGTTGGGGGGAAAAATGATTTGTTGAGTTTATACTATAGAGAAAATCAAAATACATAGTAATAATTAAGAAACGGTTTTCTTTGATATACCTTTTTATACTGTATGTGTTTACTTCTAAGTTAATGACTGCACGGATCACATCTACTGCGCCACAGTTATTTTTTGGTCTTTTTAGAAAAAATTTAAATAACTGCAATCTGCTACCCAGACTGCTAATACCTACAGTCATATGCTATTGTCAAATACCTTTGAGTGTAAGAGTAAATTAATGTGTTTTTCTAATCATCTGCTCAATTTTAACAGACTTATCGGAATGCCTAATTTATACACTTCTAAAGTGTTTCAGCAATAATTCTACTAAATTGATAGATGTCTAGCTTTTCCTAGTTAGCATACAGTTTTACTTATGGTTGCTCCTATGTGCATTCCTTATACTATGTTTACTAGTAAAAAAACAAAACAATATGAACGGAGTTTGGTTAGGGCTACATATAGGATTCTTGGCATTGACCAGCATGTTCCGCGTTATCAGTGAACCAAGGCGTTAGGACAAGGGTTGGCAACGTGTCAATTTACAAGCACTAGAAAACTGGCATGCCAGTGAACAAAAATGTGCCACAGTTCTCAGGTCAGCCCCAATTGTTGTACCCACAGACCTGATATCAGACCCAATTCCTGAAACTCAAGAGGGTAGGCTGATGGGTTCTTTACATAACAAAGCCTGCAACTGGGCCTACGCTGTTACTGAGAGTAGGGCTTGCACCTGATAATTTAGTAATGCACGCTTCTCTGAAATATCATGCAGGTGGGTAGGTTGCGAGCACAGATGGGCAGGCCAGGCTTTGTATTTGACAGCCTAGTGAGCTGTCAGATACAGCTTATGGCAGCAGCATAGTACTTGTAGGGAGCAGGGGCCACTAGAGGATCCTCCAGTCCAAGCCTGCATGGATGCCACAGGAGGATCTTCCAGGTGTCACTGAAAATGTCATTGCATGCTCATCTTGGCACAAGTGCCTAAGGTTGCCTATCCCTGCTTTAGAACTCGGGAAGTGTAAACATGATCGGAAGTGTATCCTGTCTAGTGCAGACTTAATCCCCCCTATTAATTATAAGCAATTAACCCCACAAAGACAAGAAAGCTTAGGTACTTGTTTCAGCATGTATATACACTATGTGCATTAGGTAATGAGCTTTCTAAAACGTTGCTGGCACTGTATGTAGGCCGCCAGAATATATAAAACCCTAAAAGCTGCCATATACAGGCCAAATTGACTGGTGTCTTTTGGGCAACTTCCCTATTGTTCCCAAATGTAGTTGTAAGTCTACAGTCAAGGACAACATGCCGTTGTTAGGTGTGTATTATCCCCAAAAAGAAAAAAGAAGGTCTGGCAAACGCAGTTAGAAAGGGCACATACAATTGAGCTATACAGCATTACATTCATGAAGGCGACTGGTGACACTATCATGCCATAAAGATGTTTTGTCCCATGGTGAAGTGGGACAATCTACTGCAAGTATGAAGTGCAGACAACTATAGGTGCCTGTACATTCCTGCAGCAGCCTCCCAAACCTTCCTGTCATGGCCGAATCACAGGCCCTTCGGACAAGCAAAGGTCTGACACTTCTGGGTCGTGGTACTTGTCACTGAGCCCATACCCACACATTTTTTTTTGTTGGGCAGACTTAGTGGCCAATAGGAACCTGCAGGAAGGGGTTGCAAGCTTTGGTAAAATCACAGAGACAGCACTTTATGACTACAGCAGTCCCAAC
>NW_017306458.1:1167482-1176528 GCF_000935625.1 Nanorana parkeri
TGGCCCCCCCCCCCCCCCCCCCCTTCCCTCTAGCAACTGTGTCTTTTTAAATAAGCCACTTAGAAGGTAAGCTATATTAGGACTTTGTGAATGCAGACTTTTGATACATAAATGAGCATATAAATTTTAAAAGTAATAAAAGAAATAAATGATTTTGAGAAATAAAATAAAGAAGTGAGTGTGAAATCACTCCACAAATATATCAATATGCCAGATAACAGCTCGATGTCATTAATACAATCATGCAGTGTATGTATAACATTTTCTAAAAGTTTTGTCTAGAATAAAGAAGAGTTAAAGGGGGTCAAGTTATTATTTGCTACTAGGTCTTGCCACAACATGTGCTTGGATCACATTACCGCTCTCTCTCCCTACACCAGCCGGTTACAAGTTTGCTGGAATATCCCATATGACTTACAACATCCTGGACTATGACTACATGTATTTTTTGCCAAGTACTATGGTGATGTACCACTACTTTGAGAAATGAAGTACTCACTGGCACTCCAGAGTTCCTGCTGTCATCACTTTGTTTGCCTGATGAAGGGAACTACATGGTGTCGAAACATTGTTATGCATTGTGAGATTACCTTTTTATGTCAATAAAAGGAATTGATAGCAGGAACTCTGTCACTTCTTAAAAATGTAACAAATGTTGTGCCATACTACAATAGAGGCACCCATCACGTTTTTTATTTGCACCTGAATCTTTTGGATTAATTCCTGGAAAGAGTCTGGGAATGTCAGTCAGATGGATTAATTTCCTTACAATATGTTGAGTATGCCAGCCCCATCACACTTGAACTACATTATCAAGCATCATGTGGCCTGCCTGGTCTTTCCATGCATTCTCCTTTGCTTCAAGTTGAAATAAAAGAGTACATTCTGAGCTGTGAGGAGTACTGAAAAAATGTATAAAGGTTTAGCAAACCTGTTTTGCTGAGCTCCTTGGGGGTTCCTAATTTTAGAAGGCCCAAAAGCTAGCATGCATGCTCTAGCTTTTTAAGCAAATTATAAATTAATGTATGAATGTATGTGTCTACAGGAGGAGAAGGGGGCCATAGTTGAACCAGGTTTCCAGGTTTGTTGTTTTTTTTCCTTTAAATTCTCAATTGGGTTTGATTTAAGAGGGTCAATACATGTTTCAAGACAAACACTACATAAAAAGCTCAACCAGTTTTCAGGTACAGGGAATAGCATACTCAGTTAAAAGGAAGTTTGAATATGTTGTCAATCAGTCCCCAGCAGTCACAGTCCATGTTTGAACCATTACGTCTGCTGGACTATTACTATGCTGGTATTACTGAAACTCTTTAATTAAAGTAAATCGGTTTTATTGTCAGAAATAATAACATCTGGTATTGTGTCTCAAACAGATGTTAAAGTGCTGCCATAATCAGCAGATATCTGAGAAGAGACACTGATTTTGAGTAAAGAGTCTATCACTATGAAGGATTTTTTTTCTTGGAATGGACCAACAAAATCAATAGAAAATCTGGACCTTTCCTTCTTGGTAACCTCCTAGAGGATAACTCGTGTAGCAAGGAAGTTTTCTTAGAAAGTGTGGAGGGTCTGACAAAGACATCAAGTTAAGAATTAGCACATGCATTATGTGCTTTTGGCTCCAATCCATGCAACTGGATAAAATATTAAGCGAACAAAATTGCCATTGTTACACATAGGGGTCTATTTATAAGCAATTCACAGAGTCATTGGCCCTGTGAGTCTCTGTGCATGTTCATTCTGTGTGACTGGATGAACAAAAGGAACATTCTTCTATATTTTCTTTATATGTGGAATATACTATCCAATGTCATCGTGTTTTATTGCATGATCTACTTGATTGGATATAAATTGAATGGTTTGTTCGGGCAGGTTCGCAATTTTATGCCAATGCATAGAGAAGGTGGAGGCTAAAGCATTATCCTAAAATACAGTATGACTGTACAAATATATATTAGTAATGATTAATGTATTTTCTTAATAGGCAAGTGTACAGCGTTTGTACAGTCATACTGTATTTTAGGATAATGCTTTAGCTTTATACACACACACAAACACACACACACTAACCAATGGAGCAAACAAATACACGGTTCCTACCAGTTCAAACTACTGTTTCCTCATAAATAAATCTGTAGACTGGGGGCTCTCTACATACGGAGTTATATGAAAGAAAGCAGATCTGACAAAGGACGTACATACACATTTACAAGAATGCCATTAGAAATATTTCCTGTCAGACTTTAATCCCCCTACCATCACAGCCCTTTTTTTTGCATGGGATGAGTTAAATAGAAATTATATTAGGGCAGCTAGAATTGATTCATGAAAAGGGACTTCAAGTAGATGGTAAGATTTCCCTGTACCCCAAAACAACTTTTTGCAGAAGGCAGTGCGATGCCATGTTAGTAACATGAAGATGTGTATCAATGGCCGACAACTGGGCTGCAATTCAGCAGCACACCATTTCTGTAAACAGCCTGGGACAGGAAATACACAACTGAAGCACACTGGCTGGATCTCCAGGGTAATTCTCTGAAATAATTATAGTAGTTGCATTAGCACAGTTTACATCATGCAATGAGGATGTACATGTGAAAAAGTTATTTATTTTGGGTGCAGTTCCACATTTAATACTAGAAGCTGCATATTCAAGGAAGGCAGTTATAATAGCTACATTCAGTAGGCAAATCTTTATTAATATTCTTATTTCTAAACTAACAGTTGCATATCGATATGGTACAGAGGCATTGAGGTTACTTTATTTTCAGCAATTGAATTATTAGCAGTCTGATCAAGATATAGTTGAGTGCTTTGCATATACACTGAGTGGCCAGAATATTATGACCACCCCATCAGTACTTCGTTGGGCCACCTTTTGCCTTCAATACTGCGGCGATTCTTCTTGGCATTGACTCGAGATGTTGAAAGGTGATGCAAGGAATCTGACACCATGCCTGATGAATAGCACTGTCCAGTTCTGTGAGATTTGATGGTTGTGGAACCAGCTGCCTAATGGCTCTTTCAACTTTGTCCCACAAATGCTCGATTGGACTGAGATCTGGTGATTGTGGGGGCCACCTAAGCAAGGTAAAGTCTCCCTCATTTTCTTGAAACCACTCCTGCACAATACGAGCACCGTGGCATGGAGCATCTCCATTGGGAAGAAGCCATCTCCATTGGGATACGCCATCAACATGATAGGATGAACTTGATCAGCAACAATACTTTGGTATGTTGTGCTATTCAGACGTTGTTCCACACAAACTAAAGGGCCCAAATCATGCCAGGAAAACATGCCCCAAACCATAACACTGCCCCCACCTGCTTGAAGAGTTGTACTCATGCATGTGGGGTGCATGTTTTCATGCTGTTTCTGCCAAATTCTCTCTCTGCCATCTGCATGATGCAACAGGAAACGTGATTCATCGGACCACATTACTTTTTTCCAATGCTCGACTGCCCTTGTGTTCCTGTGCGAATTGGAGACGTTTTATCTTGTTAACTGCAGACAACAAAGGTGTTCGAACAGGCCTCCGGCTTCCATATCCCATACGATGCAGTGTACGGCGAACAGTGCGTTCAGAGATCATTTGAGTGGACCTCTGATTAAGATCTGCATTAATTTGATGCACTGTTGCCCTTCTGTTGTCTTGTACCAGTCTTGCCACTCTCCGTTCTGCCCTAACATTGACTAGTCGCTGACGGCACAATTCACACGTTCAGACCCAGAATTTCGGTTAAATATACGATTGATTGCTTTACAGTACATATATATTTTGAAACAATTGACTGAGATTTTAACCTTAATCAAACTACTTTAGGGCCTGTGTTGACGGACTTGTGTTCACCTCAAGTGAAGGTAGGTAGAGGCAGCATAGGCTGCCTATGCAGTTTTTTTGGCATCACCTAAAGGTGGACAGAGTAGGAGATAGCCAGAGAAATAGGGATAGGGAGTTTCAGAGGATGGGATAGGCTCCTGGAGGCAAGTATGGGAGGAGGGGGTGAGGGAGTTTGAAGATCTTGGGCAGAGCAAAGAGAATGGTTTGGATGGAATTTTGAGACTAGGTTGGTGATGTAGCTTGGGCGAGAGTTGTGGATGACTTTATATGTTGTTGTTAGTATTTTTAATTTATTTTTTTTGGGAGCCAGTGAAGGTATTCACAAAGAGATGCGGTGGACACTGAACGGTTGATACAGTGAATGAGCCTGGCAGCAGCAATGATGATTGATTGAAGGAGGGATAGCCTGTGTAGATGTAGGAAGGTTTAATAGTAGGAGTAGTGGCCATTAGTTTTAGAAGTTAGCAAGTCATAAGTGAGATTTAGAAGGGAAGTTTCAATGGAGAATTGCAGGCAGAAGCCAGAGTTTAAGGGGTCAAGAAGGTTGTTATTGATGTAGCCCACATGGTTGTAGACTGGGCATTCTAGGAGTTTGGAGGTAAACAGGAGCAGGGAAATGGGTCTCTGGTTGTTCAGACTAGTGGGGTCCAGCGAGGGCTTTATAAGAATGGTGGTGACCGGTGCATGTTTTGGAGAAAAGGGAAAGATGCCAGTGGAAAGGTAGAGATTGAAAATGTAGGTTAGAGAACACAGAAAAGAGCAAGAGGGAGACTGGAGTAGTTTTCAGGGAAAAGGGTCCAGGGAAACAGGTGGTTAGGTGGACGTCAGAGAACAGTCTAGCAACTACTTCTGTACAGTAGTAAAAGGGCCACAAAAGAAAGCCCTGGCAGTGACTAAATTAGTTGGTGGAGGCAGTAAGAGACAAAGTAGAGAGTTAAAGGTTGACAAGTGTTGATGAGGACTGGATAAGAGGGCACTAATAAGACTTATATATCAGGTCTCTTTGCAGTTTAGAGGGAGAAATATTTTAGAAGGCAGATTTATAAAGGGTGACATCTAGCTGTGATTTAGTTTTATTACACACTCACTCAAGATCATGGCTATGTCACTTGAAACTTTTGATTTGGTGTGTTTGAATTGTTAATGATCTTGGAAGCATCTCAAACTAATGCGATTTACACAAGCCCAGTTTAAAGAGTCTTTCCACCAAAAAAAAGCTGATATTTCAGTTAGAAATGGAGTCTGAAGACTTCAGTTGTGAGCTTTCAGTGCCATAGTTACTGGCTGTGTTGCCAGCTATCTTACGATTTTGTGTGCTCCAACCGACTTTTGAGTGGTCCAAATTCTTGCTGTTATATTCTAACTATCATAAAATAAGTGAAAAAAACAACATGGACAATGCAATCGCCAAAGTCCTCACTACTAGAATCCCGATGAGATATGCAAAACTAAATGTTTTAACTCTCCAGTAACTGCAAAAAATGAACATTTTAGATAAACTATTTAAATCCAAGGAGTCATTTCACAAAGATTATTGTATAGGTTATGGCTCCTTGAAATATTGCAAACTTCTAATTTGATGAGTTGTCTATTTAGGATAGAAGGAAAAAGGAACTATTTGAGGTAGGAATAGAAAAACGAATTCATGAGAAATCAAGGCATCAAGAGTCATGAGGAATCAAGACATCAAAAGTCATGAGAAATCAAGGCATCAAAAGTCAAATACTCACTTCATGCAAAAATGCCAATGTGATAGCTATGTTTGCAAACATTTTATGAGAAATGTAAAAAAATGAACGTTAAAAAAAAATAAAAATCTTTGGAACCCCTGTGATATATCATAAACCCTTAGATGGTTTAACTTATTAGCATCTTACAAATACTAATTGCTTTAGGTTTGATGACTCTTCAAGTCCACAAATCTTGTATACATTTTATCTTTCATCTTAAAAAAAAGTATAAGAGGAGTTTACCTGTTCATGTGTAACAGGAATAAGTCTTTGTTTGGAAAGCTCTCGCAGAGTATTCAGATCTGTCCTCATGTCAAGTTTACAGCCTACTAGAATAATTTTGGCACTTGGGCAGAACTCCTGAGTCTCTCCTTGCCACTGTGAAAACAAAACATCAACTTAGTAAACATTCATTGACTGCTGGTTCATAATAACTTTTCACTTTTCTGCATTACCCGCTTTGTTTGGCTAAATACAAGTCATGTAATAGTTTAAAAATATTCAGAATAAAAAATAACCTACAGAAAGAATCTACAATCAAATCAATTTGTTTTGTAAAGGTAAACCCTAACCAAACCTGACATATTAATTTTGGTCTCAAAGCCCACGACCTTCAAGTTTGTATTGTTTTTTTCTCCTTTGGTAGGTTCCTCTGACTTCATCTCCTACAATCAGCATGGCAGGAAGTTGAAGGAAATCTCTCCAAATATGCATTTTATTAGTTTAGAACATTTTAAAATTTTGATTTCTTCGTGGGTTCCCACTGGGGACATCTACTCTTATTTGTATAACAGTGTAGTTTTCATATAGTTAGAGGCCTTTTGGAACTTGAACATTTGAAACCTGGTAAAGCTCTACAGGTAAAGAAAATCAACAGGATACCCATGGATAGTTTAAAAAAAGCAGTAGCATTTGCAAATAGGTTTTAGCCCTGTATTAATGTCACAGATAATGTTTTATTTACTTACAGGCTTACTCATTAGTGGTGAAAACACAGACTATTATCTCAAGTGTTCTGTGTACTTGCCATGTTACAGTTCACATACATCTCCAATGTCCATGAGCAAGATGATATATAGATGATATATAAGTGACTGATGAGCTGCAAGCAACAACTTTGCCTAGGTAGTCGAAAACAAGGTCAGACACGGGTGACAATGAGCAAGGAATCTTCTATGGCTGGAGCTGGACCTGTGTTACAACTATAATACCTGTTTGCTGTGCTCGGTTTATAGCAAATGAATAAATGATAAGCTCAGCTCCAGAATCCGAAGCCCCTAGAGTTTATTCACTTGTTTAATGGAACACATTTCTTCTCCATGTTGAATGCTAAGTAGCCGAAATATTCTTATTTGTTTGGAACTCTTGGCTGGAAACAGACCTCAGCTTCACATAACAAGGGATCAGATTAAGCACAAACTTCTCAGTGGAGGCATGGAGAGATGTTATGCATTGACAGCAAAAAGATACTGTCACAGCTTCCCTAATACACAATTCTGAAAACAGGTCTGTGCTACGCTAAAAAATGGATGAAGCAGTGTCAGCAGCTCTGGATATTGATACAGAAACAACTAAAGCTGACCATGCACGATAACACTGCTCTTGGGCTACCCATGAGGTGTTTTCGGCCAGATCAGGTGACAGTCCCATGTCTGTTAGTATTCACTGCTCAGAGGAATTATCGACTAAACAGGTAACAATGTTTTATCCAATCAATATTTACCACGAGAGATTCGATATACAAACCTGAGAGATACTTTGATTTTTTTTTTTTTGCATATGTAAATATAAACGAGTGGGGAAATATCTTCTCATGAATGCATCCTCTAATCTGACTAGATATCTGATCAAATATGTATCATACTTTAAAGGCTAACTGAACCTTCAGTTTAATTGAGCTAACCTCTGCAGAGATTACTGCTTCCACATGGGGATCAAGGACCCCTCTTTGCAGAATGATGACAGGGGACATGCTTTTCTACACACACATTTTTAATTTGATGCACCCTGTATTTAGCCAATTCAAACTAAGGGGGTTATTCACTAAACTGCCGAAGGATTAAGCCGAACCTTCATCTAAAGGAATCTTCAGTTCAGCCAAACCGAAGGGCTGCTGTACAGGCTATTCACAACAGCATCTGCATTGGGAGGGTGCTTTTTCAGGGGAGACAGGGGCCTCAACCCCAGCCCGTTGGTTGTGAGGGTCTGCGGGCAGGGGGACTTATTTGCATCTGGGTACCCCCATCATAAAGGGGGCACTCAGATGCCGCCACCCCCCCCCCTCTTGTGAATAAGTAAGGGGTACTTGTAGACAAAGAAGATGATAAAGTAAATGAAGACCCCCAGACTTTTGGAAAAAGTACTTTAATTGAACAAAAAGCACACAGTTTTTGACAATTCCTTTATTTAGAAGGATACAACACTGCGATACACAGATCAATCATGATGACAGACGGGCGCGGACTCGTCGAAACAAAAACAAAAATTCCGCCTCCTGCATGACGGTAAATTACCTATTTGACAGTTTCCGGCATAATGTAAACAGATGGAAGGAGCCAGCGTTGATGTCACCGCTGTTGACATTCGGCCAGCACCTGTCAAATCACTCTTGAAAGTACCTGTCCGAATAAAAACAGATGGGCGTCTCGAATAGGTTGGCTCCGTCCATTTGTTTCCATGCCATGACAGCCCACTTTCCACAAATGACATGTAAACACATGGGTGGAGCCAGCCTAAATGTCACAGCTGGCTCTGCCAATCTGTTTTCATTCCGCCACCACGTTTCAAGAGTGATTAGACAGGTGGTGGCCGAATGTCAAGAGATGGGCGGAGCCAACGGAAACATCACCGCTGGCTCTGCCTGTTTAAATTTGGCCGGCAACTGTTAAATAGCTCATTTAGCGTTGTGATTCCGTCGGGATTTATTTTATTTCGACGAGTTGGCGCCTGTCAGCTATCGTGATTGACCTGTGGATGGCAGCGTGTATGTACTGTAATATTCAGGGCGGATATGACCCGTAGCCAGCCGTATCAGACAATAAACTTTTATTCATTTCCACAAAAAGTCAAAGTAAATGGCTTATATTCAGCAAACACAAGACTTTGGCTCAGCGCCTGTATACTAAGTCCCACCTCAGGGTTAGAGTCCCAGCCTCAGGGTTAGAGTCCCTGCCTGTGCACAGAGGGTTCCAGTATGGACGCAGGTGTCCCAGCAGTGTCTCGGCAGACTGTATTCTACAGCTTAACACACATAGCCATGTGTCCTGTTCCAAACACTCCACACAGCCAGACTGACTGGCTTCCTGTTCCTTTTTAACACACCCTCTGGCTGGTGGTTTAACCCTTTCATTACCAGAACTGGCTGTAGTCAGAGATGGAGGCTCTGAATACAAGGTGACTTTAACGGGACCACCACCTAAACAAGGGAGGGATATACCGTCCATCCAGGACCCATTCCTGGTGTCCTGTACA
>NW_017306458.1:1176899-1182434 GCF_000935625.1 Nanorana parkeri
TAGCCAGCCGTATCAGACAATAAACTTTTATTCATTTCCACAAACAGTCAAAGTAAATGGCTTATATTCAGCAAACACAAGACTTCGGCTCAGCGCCTGTATACTAAGTCCCACCTCAGGGTTAGAGTCCCAGCCTCAGGGTTAGAGTCCCTGCCTGCGCACAGAGGGTTCCAGTATGGACGCAGGTGTCCCAGCAGTGTCTCGGCAGACTGTATTCTACAGCTTAACACACATAGCCATGTGTCCTGTTCCAAACACTCCACACAGCCAGACTGACTGGCTTCCTGTTCCTTTTTAACACACCCTCTGGCTGGTGGTTTAACCCTTTCATTACCAGAACTGGCTGTAGTCAGAGATGGAGGCTCTGAATACAAGGTGACTTTAACGGGACCACCACCTAAACAAGGGAGGGATATACCGTCCATCCAGGACCCATTCCTGGTGTCCTGTACAGTACATATATATATATAACGAAAGGAACGGTCAAAAACTGTCTGCGTGTGTTTTGTTCAATTAAAGGATTTCTTCCAAAAGTCTGGTGTCTTTATTTACTTTATCTTTAACCCTTTAGTGAATGAACGCGCTGAGGCTGTTCGGTTGAACCAAAGGGAGCTAATGCCAGCCGATGTAAGGCTGGAGTGAATAGCCGAACAGGGTTTCCTTCGTCAGCTTAGTTGATAACCCCCTAAAAGTTTGATTTGGTTTTAAAGTCAATGGCAACTATTTCTCAGCAAAGAAAGTCTAAAGCTGACCATACAGTTAGATTTTTTTTTTTAGGCTGTGGACTGAATGAAAAGAATTTAACAGATTCTTCCATCCACACTAAACAGCATGGATGGAGGAATCTCCCACTTTGGCCATTGTATGTCAGAATACCCAAACAGAGAACGCAGCTAATTGACTGCAGCCACTTTTTGGTCAAGAAACCTCCACCAGGCTCCTTTAGTTTTCTGAAGGATGTCAGGCAGGAGGCTACCGACAGTGCCACCCACTTCGCAAACACAGTGTATGGCCAGCTTAAAACAACCAAATTACTACAGAAGTTCTTCTGCACACACCCAGAAACTGGTAATATGACAGAGGATCTGGTTACAGATGCTACTATCCTTTGCTCACATGATGGTTACAGATGCTACTATCCTTTGCTCACATAACAATGGTCCATCTGATTTGAAGCTAATTTATGCATTGTGACAAATAAAATAATTAGCCAGGCCACAAGCCAAATATTCGCTGCAAACTGCAGCTTCTATGGATTGTATGCATCTTTATAAAAGTGTACAGACCACAGTGTTATAAAATTAGATTGTTACATAGACTCTTGATGTCTCAGAAACTCTCCAACAGTTATCAACTAGCATTGGTTCTCTAATATAACAAGCAGTATTAACCTTGACAGAATCGTACATGCAGAGCAAAAGCCTTATAAAGTGATGATGCTTCATAGATTCTCAGTAATCAGTAGGACATCCCTAGAACGCCGCTGTTTCCACTCATTTTCCCTTGGCCATTGTTGATTACAGAAGCATCAGATAGTGTTTTCTTATTGCCACCAAAGAGATATGGGAGAACAAAAAAACTATATGCATCTATTTATCTTGATTTCCTGTAGAGAACACAGCCACCTCTCTTTGACAGGACATGCCTTGTCTGAATTATAAGTACAAGTTACATAGCAGCGATGAAAGAAATTCAGCTATATGCGACAGGCATCCCCTTAACACAAACACGTACTGCATAATGATGCTCAGGATAAAGCACTGCATGTATACTGCATCCTACTGGAGGATTAGCACAATACCCCCATACCTGCAGTAGTGCATTTTTTGTAGTATAAAAAGTTAGATGACGGTAACATCTGTCCCACTACAAAAACTGTTCAATTGTCTCAATAGATCATCCAAAATGAATACCCTTCTAGGGAAGTGAGGTGTGTGCTGCATTGGACACTTTGTGGCCAAGCTAATATCCGCCAAAGTAGCTACATCTCCCAATAAAACTTGATAAAAGTGTGGTTGGAAGACCTGGTTGCAGCCTTGTGAACCTGGAAAATTTAAACTTGGTGTCTAGAAGTCCAGGAAGCACTTGCCATAAAAGGTAGAGTGAGTTGTGACAGGGAAGGAATGTTCCATAAGTTTGAGAAGTGCGGCTAATCATCTGGAAATGGTTGTACTAAAGGCAGGGTTGCCCTAAGAGCAGCTGCAAAATATATAGGAGGAATGGGGATTACAGATTTAAGAGGGGCTCTTGTAAGCCCCCCTACATGCTAGCAATTAAAGTAAAGTAAAAAAGAAAAAGAAAAGAAAAAACAGTTTTAAAAATATTAAATGTAAAAATAATTAAAAAAATGTTTTAAAGTCCCCCACGAGCATGTGCGTCGTCACATAAACACGCATTGGGTGCGACTACATACGAAAACGACAATTGCGTGGGGTGGGGTGGGCTCAGCTGGCTCTACCTCTAGATCTGCAGAGCCCGCTGTCAATCAGCCGCGGTGCTGCGGTGCTCTCAGTATATAGCGGGCAGTAGCCCGCTATATACAGAGTTTTGTGGCTCGGGAGGACGTTAGTATATGTCCTTCCGTGACCATAAAGAGAACTTTCGGAAGAAAGGTTACCCCATAGTTCTGCTTTAAACATGTGGGCAGGATTATCCAATTATGTGGAATTTGTGTAGCACTCCTTCTCTAGGTGTGATGTGGAACAAAGGTTACCCCCTAGTTCTCTTTTATGTAATTTTGTTTTCATAATCAAATTTTCTATATGTACATCCTATACAGTACACTAGCTGATTTTACTAATTGACATATACTGGTATATTGTATTAATATGGTATGATATACATTACAAATGTTTATATATTATAATGTCTGTAAATCAGCAAGAAGGCGTTAAAGTAACTACACTTTAAGCAAAAAATACATCATCCTCTGTGGCACATACTGGTAATGAGAGGGTTAGGTGACCAGTATAAATCACAGATCTCCCAGTTGTCATCTGTACAGATGTCAGTGTCCATCAGCTCCCTCCCCTAGAGCTACACATGGCCCCTTAGTTCAGTGCACCCCAAACAGCTCCCCCCTCACCCAGAGCTCCCACCTCCCCTCCTTCATCCCGCTGACAAGGATTCAAAGGCAGTTCCCCTTGGATTGACACCACCAACACAGCAGCATTTTTTCTTCCCACTCACACCAACGTAGCAGAATTTCTTCCTCTCACTTTCACCGATGCAGCACCACTTTTTCCTCCTACTGACACTAACATAGCAGCATTGTTTCCTCCCATTGACACCAATGCAGCACTATTTTATTCCTCCCTCTGACATCAATGCACCATTTTTTTACTTTCAGTGACCACACCAACGCAGGGGCATTTTTCCTCACACTCATGCCGGGGTATTTCTTTGTGACTGTGATACCTCTATTTTGCACTCCTATTAAATTCTTCCATTCGCATGCCACAACCATTTAATATGTTTGGGCAAGCAGCATGATACGTGTCCCTCCTAACTATGCTTAAGTCTGCCTCTTGTATCAAAAGTTTGTAAGCAGTTATTTGAGGGGATGTTAAAAACGGGGGTGTGATTTTGTGAGTGTAGCTACAAATGGGGGTATGATTTTGTGGGTGTGATTATAGGTGGACATGTTCAGTAGGGTGTCTCCAGATTTCATTAATTTAAAATCTGGTCATTCTTAGCTTAAAATGGTTACGACGGATGTGGGAAAACAATGCTAGCAGCATCCAATAAAACACAAGGGAAACGGCTAAAAAAAAAACAGTGCACTGGAACCTACTAACCAAAACTGGCAAGTCTTCAGAGTTATCCTGGGATCACAAGTCCTGTGGCTCTGCAACCTGGAGACAGCTGTTGCTGTAAATGCACAGAATTAGGGTCTGGTATATGAAGAGCAAGCAATTTAACCAACAATGCCTCTACAACTAGGATTTTCAAAAGGAGAGCTCAGCAGTGGCAATATTCATGTTCCATTTCAGGACAGGTTTCTGTAAAATCTACCGATGTCCAGGACAGGTGAGGTCTACTTTCATCATTATAGGCTTTTTATTGCCTCTCAAACAGTAAAAGGAAAGTAATACGGTGCAGAAACAGATGACAAGGGCTGCAATGCCATCCAAAAGCACATGTGGAGGCTCTCTGCATCCGTCTACAATAGATCACATAGAATTCAGACTCTGGAAAAATAAATGTCCTCTCAGACCTGAGCTGGAATGCAGTATTTTATAAAAAGCATTTGACCTTCACTGATGGATTTTATTTTCTGGCTGAAGTTTAGTTGAAGCACTTTTCATAGAACACTTTTGAAACCTTAGAAACATTCAAAGTCCATGCTTTTGGATAATTTAAAATAATATGATGTCAATTTCTGTTCCTTGACTAGAGTCCACTGGCTCCACAGCGATTCGGTGGGTGGGGTGAGCCTATTTACCACACACAGAGCACAGAACATATACTGCATATTCGGTACAGGGCACACACAGTATACACAGTACAAAGAAAGCATATTGTGCAATTTATAAATTGTGTTCTGTGTCCCTGGGGTTGGGATAATGGAGAGAAGAGTGGGCCATTATTCCATCAGCTCAGTAAGCTATCCAGTCCAGGTTTTGTCGCTGCAGCTTGGTACTCACAGGTGTAGCCCATGATTGCGGCTACTGTGAGTGTTTAAAAGGAAGCCTGGCTTTATGTGTGAGGGCTAGTTCACACCAAGCGCGGAGCAGATCCAGAGCAGAGCAGGTGCAGACCGGATCAAAACTGCGTCCAATGTATTCCTATGGTATTTTGAGCTCCAGTTAACATCGCAGCGTGCGGATCCAGAGCAGATCCAGAGCAGGTAAAAAAACTGCAGCAGGCCCTATTTTACCTGCTCTGGATCTGCAAATGCATCAAAAACGCATGCAAATGCCTGGAACGCACTGGAAGCCCATGTTAAACTTTTTTTTTTTTAGTCACAAACACGTCAAAAACGCATCTAAAAGACTAGCGTGCGTATGCAGGAACCTGACCGGATCTGCTCTGCATTTGGTGTGAACAAGGCCTGAGAGACTGTTACCCAGCTAGGTGAGCTGGAGGATTGAAGGCTGCATGGATCTGTTGCTGAGGAGGACATTATCCTAGAAACCACATTGGAGTACAGGAAAGTACTGGCTAATATCGTGTTTTACTGCAAAGAAAGGACTGTATTTCATGACCTGCAGAAATACTTGTTTGCTGTGGAAAATAAAGCTTTTGAAAAGTTAAAGGAGAACTATGGGGTTAAGGCTTTTCCCCATAGTTCTCTTTAGGGTAACGGGAGGACACAAACTAGCGTCCTCCCGTCACCCTAGGCTCAGTATACCGCGAGCTGTAGCTTGTAGCGAGCTGTAGCTTGCGGTATACTGAGACGCCGCAGTATACCGCGAGCTGTATGTGTTCGCTCACCTCCCGATCTACTGAGCCGACCTGTGACAGTCTCATTGTCACAGGTCGGCTAGAACTATGAGGTGAGTGAAAAGCACTCACCTCATAGTTCTCCTTTAA
>NW_017306458.1:1183312-1190056 GCF_000935625.1 Nanorana parkeri
TATATATATATGTATAAACACACACACAAACACAATGTAGGTGGATACAGGGGTCTGGGTCAGGAATGCCCCCCCATCAGCAAAATCTTGCCCAGGGTCCAGTTATTAAATACGGCCCTGCAGAAAGCATACACAACATACAAAATATATCAGGACAACACACTGCAGCTTTGGATTTTTTTTTTTGTGCTTGCGGGTCATCCCCCACAATGCCTTGCGCCATGTCACGGGCAGCTTACCTCCAGGCTGTAGGAGAGGCTGGCAAATTAGAGAGGTGGGTGGGGCTAAAAAAACTGCGTACTTTTTTCTGTGCTCCTGCGTGTGTGACTACAATGGGAGATATTAGGAAGGCAGAATGAAATGTGGACACAAGCACACAGGAAATGTAAATTCATGTGGTTCACAGCATCTATTGAAAGGTATTTATGGGGACTACATGGACAGAGAAATGTAAAAGGTTCAGGGTAAGATGTTAAACTGTAATTCTGAGGGAAATATAAATTTTATCTTTCATGACTTTAAACTACAACCTTTTGAATGAGCTGTTTAAGGAACGGGCACATTTGTTCAAGTCATCTAAAGGTAACAATTTACAAAAGGGTCAGGTCTCCTGATGCTATATGCTTTTGGCAACAACTTTGACAATATAAAAAAGGTCAACTGCATGTCAGGCAATCATGTCACAATTGGACTTTAAAATGATAAATGTTATAATCCAGCACAGACCTTTATTACCCAGCGTGAACAAGGCATATTAATGGCACATACTGCAGCTAATTAGAGTGTCTGAGTGTTTTTATTTACATACATATTCTCCTTACTGGTCCATGTGTGTTTGCGGCTGAATGACTTCCCATATTGCACCTTCTGCTCGCTGTAATCTTCTCTACATTCACAGTTGGCTGTATAAATAAAATACACAAACATACAAACACCCACACACTGACATAATACCTTCACATCGAGAAGGCTTGTGATTAGAGTGTGCTGTATAAAATGATTTCTCCTATGCAGCTGGGCTTTGTTGTGCACGGATGTCCATTCACTCAGATAACCCGTTATTAGGACTACTGTGGAATTATTAAGGGGCTGGATTCAGGTGCCTGAAACCAGCTGCCGGTTCCACATCTCCCAGCAGCGCTGCTATCTGAATGTTTGAAAAGGCAGAAGACGCATGAAATCATAGGCAGCCTTTTAATGACAACCTGTGTATGATCATTTACAGGATGACATACTTGTCACTGCACCACGTACATTTGCAGCATGTTTCTTGCTGCGCGGGGAGAGTTTACACAACGCAGCAGATTCTTCTTGTGGCATAAAGAAAATGGCCTCTTATATTCATGAATTCAAACCAGGATTAAGTGTTACCAGATATTTCAATATGTATTTGTCAACATAACAGTGTTAAAAAAAAAAAAAAAAAAGGCCTTTGTGATGCTATTGGATTCTGGAGAATTGATGCGCTCTGTCTTCACAAATATCAGTTAAGATGGTTGCATTAACCTATTCCTATGGATGTTCCATGACTGCTTCTGTTTATCATCACATCCTAAGGCTGCATTCACATGGGGCATTCTGGGATCCCTGCGGCAAGACCCTACGGATTCCTGCGGCAGGAATGCCAGGTGTACCCGTTCAGATGCGCCCGCTGTACCCATTGAAATGACAGAGTGACAGCGGTCGAATCTGTCAGTGGCAGTCTGAATGTAATCATACATGGTATGATTACATGTGGTTTGGGATAGATGATTGTTGCTGGACTCATCTATCCTCCATCCAGGCACAATCATCTATACCATGTACGATTACATGTGGACTGCCACTGACAGATGCGGCCGCTGTCACCCTGTCATTAAAAGAGAACAAACGCCAAACCTTTTTTTGGCTTTACTTCTATTTTGGGTTACAAGTACATTTACTAATGTATTCCTGTGACCCAAACCAAGCATATAGCGGACTACTGGCCATTTGTGTTTAGCAAGATAGAAGACAAAAAAAGTTATACTAACCGGATCCTCCAAGCCAGCTGGCTGTTAGACTGGTCCCTGGAGCCTCTCTCCTCCTCCACTGCAGCCGTCTTAAAGGAGAACTATGGGGAAAGTGTTTTCCCCATAGTTCTCCTAAGGGTCACAGGAGGACACAAACTAGTGTTCTCCCGTGACCCAAAGCTCAGTATAACGCGACAGCTCACGTTATACTGAGACCGCCGCAGCGGGACGGATCCCGACATTACTGTCGAGATCCACCCAACTGCATGATTGACCCGCCCCGTCCGTTCCGCCAGTCAGCGCTGGAGGGGAGGGGGGGGGGAATCCCTGCAGGGAGCCGTGAGTGACAGTCACAGCTCTCTGCAGGGACATGATCGAGAAGTGAGTGAGCGACGCTATGTGTTCGCTCATTTCCCGATCTATTGAGCCGAAGTTCGACAGTTTCATTGCCACACGTTGGCTCGAACTATGATTCTCACTCACCTCATAGTTCTCTTTTAAGTCCCGTAAATCATCACATAATTATAAACAGTGTATAAGATGTGAGGATGCCGAGGGACAGGAGAGAGGCTGGAGGGAGCACTGTTACAGCCGGCTAGCTCAGGGCATTAGGTGAGTATAACTTAATTTTTCTCCCTAGACCAAAACAAGCAGTTAACCCTTGCAGTATGGAGCCCCACTGCAAGGGTTAATAGTTTTCCCCAGAGTTCTGCTTTGAACTTCCATTCTTTATTCAAATTTTTCCATAGACCAGACTGTTACTTTAAGGCTCTGTTCACACCTAGGCGAATCGAATATGCGCGTTTGTCGCACATTTCGTGACGCGCGTTTTTACCGCGATTCGCGGTAAAAAAACCGTGCGACAAACGCGCAGAGCGTTCGTAGAGCGTTGAACGCGCTACAAAACGTACAGGTGTGAACCAGGCCTAAGAGCCTGCTCATATTAGCCCACATACTGAAACGCTGAGTTTAACATGCGGGTTAGTGTGTTTTATGAGGTGTAAAAAGTGTACATTCCGGTCTCCACATGGCAGTTTGGTGTGCTGTGCTGTGGTGGCCTGTGGTGAGATCCAGTGCGATGTGAAAAAATGCAGCATTATCACCACACAACACATCCCGCCCACATTGTGGTGTTAATGAGGTGAATCGCCAGTCACCACTTATGGTGTGAACAAGCCCTAAGGCATCATACAAATTAAAATACCTGCATTTAGGTGTATTTGGAGCTCATTTCTAAATGGACCTGGAAGCATGTAATGCTTTGCTATGGCTGAATGCACACCTGGATGGTGAGCAGCATCTAGATGCATTCAGTCTAGCTGCGTTTATACAAACTAGAATTATCTGTGTCCTGGGACCATTTGGCCTGGTTTTACTCAGATATATCCGGGAACATCTAAATACAGGAAAACATGATCTGGGAAGCATAAGTTTTGTTTATACTCCCACATAACATCCGTGCTTAATGCAGGAGGACCGTATGCATGAGACCTAACCCCTTCACTACCACTACAACTTTTCCGTAGTGCAATAAAAGCACAATTATGGACAGTGGATTTATTACCTCATCTTCAATGCATAAAAAGACATTGCTACCGTGTCTATTCAGAACAAAGTGAGAAAGAGTGTAAGCTTCCATTCACACATTAGCCTAACACAAAAACTAATACATTCTAAGGTAGCTTGTTCACACTTGGGCGTCGTATACAAGTGCGATATTCTGGGCGACTTTTAGCGTGTTTCGGCTATAGTAGTAGCCGCAAACATGGGGAAACACGCATATATGTTAAAATGTTTTTTTGCCACATGTACAAATGTGTAGAAAACCATGCTGAATATGTGTGAACGGAGCCTAACCCTAACACTAGCCCTCCCAAATATAAACTTTAACCCTTTTGCCGCCAAGACCTTTCTTGTGTTTTTTTGCACACATGTTAAAATCCACATCCTGAAAATTACTTAAAAGCTTAAAACTCCCAAGCATTACATACTTTCTGAAAGCAAAATAAAAGTAGAATAAAATGGTGGCAGGTGCCAATTTTGACGCATGTTTACGTTAATATGCAGGTGATCGCGGGGGACTTTAAAAATGTTTTTACTTTATTTGCTATCACATAAGGAAGCTTACAAGCCCCCTATGTGATAGCATACTAGTAGTGACAGGTTCTCTTTAAGTGATATCAGGGGTCATTTAGACCCCTAATGTCATCTTTTCACTCCAAATAAGCTATTGGAGCACAGATCACACTTCAATAGCTTATTGCCCGACTTCTGCCACTAAGCAATGACAGCTGAGGGACCAGAAGTGATGCAATCAGCATCGCTTCCGGTCCTATAGAGCGAGAGAAGATTGCGGAATGGATGTTCGTTGGTCTTTTTCCCCACTTCCCACCGACACATGACATGCTGACGTCAACATGGTAGTGCTGACAAGCAAGGCGGGGGTGTTGAGTGGGGCACGCACTGGACTAACCCCTGGAAGCGATCTGGAGGCAGCTCAGCCACCAGACTTGCTTCCTGTATAAAGCTGGCCATACACCTATGGATTATCTGCAGATTTTCTATGGTCAGATGGAAAAAGTGCAACAGACTCCTCCATCTACGCTAAACTGTGTGGATGGAGGAATCTCCCACTGGGGCAAGCTTCAGTATCTTGCTATTCAGTCCCGCTGTCTCTCAATATACCTCAACAATGCCGGCATCCAATTAGATTGTTTAGGTATTTTGACAGCCAGCGGGGCCGACTGGCAAGATACTGAAGCTTGGCTCATTGGGAGATTCCTCCATCCACACAGTTTAGCATAGATGGATGAATCTGTTGCACTTTTTTCGTCTGACCATAGAAAATCTGCAGATAATCTATAGGTGTATGGCCAGCTTAAAGCCGACAATCGGATTTACAAATGTAAACAGAGTCCCGGTGGCTATAGTCTGTTTAAAGGGGCCTGCTGCCAGCGACGTATGAGATACGTCGGTGGCAGTGAAAGGGTTAAAGCATAGTCCACCTTTTGTTAAAATTTAACTCACATTAAGCAAACTTTAAAAATGCATCAATCATTTTTTGCATTCAAACCTACAAAGCACACAGTGTAATGCACAGGCTCCAGCATTGTTTACTCCAAACCCCAGATGTAAGGACCTTTTGATATGGGGCTGGAGAAAGTAAATGATGGACTACAAGTGCGGTGACATTACCATCCTGCTGCCAGTGCAATCTCCAAGTCCCTGTAACACGGTGGCATATGGGACCTGAGTCTTACCATTTTAGATCTCTGCTAGTGGATGGCGCAGCTAGAGCCACACACAGACGTGCTAATTGTTTGTGTAAAAACAGGGTGCTGCAGGGAGCAGCACCCCAAGATTCAGGCAAGTGTGTGTGGAGGTTTTTTGGGGAATATGACCATGTTTCATGTTACACCCTAAATATGCATGTAGTATGCCTTTGACCCTCTTGTTTGGCATACTCACCTATGCTGGGCCAGTACCAACCCTTCCTGCGCCTATAGATTTCTGCACCAGCATCTATATATAGCTTTTGTTATCATATGTTATCATATAATTTTGCCTCTTTTTTTTTTTTTATTAGCTTTTCTTTCTTACTTGTATTACTATCACACACAAAGTATAACAACTTAGCTGGGTAGTGTTGATATGCAAAAGGATCTCTACAAACTTGCAACATGGGCATCTGAAGTTAATATTTGCACAGATAGAGCACAGTACCAACATCACCTCTTATTAAATAAAAGAAATAGAGTTTAGAAGAACAACTGGGAAACGACTTGGGAATGCTGTATGAATCTCTTGGAAAAAACCCCCACTTGTAAGCCCACATCTTGTATATTGGATCTAGTTTTGGACACCACGTTGCAAGAGGGATATAGCAGTTTTGAAGGTTCAAAGGAAGGCAATTAAACTAATAAAATAGATGGAAAATCTTTGTGGAACAGGAGATGAAGGAAACTCTTCCAATAGAGGCACCTGTTCTGGAGACAGCTACCAGAGGATTTCTCTTCACTTTGCAGAGATTTCTCGGACTAGGAGTGAGGCAAAATCTCCACAATGGGATACAGACAGCGAAACAAAAAAGAAAAGAAAACTTCACTTTTCACTACACTAACCTTTAAAAATATATTTTGGCTAGACATGCACTTTAGAATATATGCATCAATATATCAAAGGTCAGGCTAAAGATTTGGGAAAGTATCTTTTATGTTAAGTACAACACAAAAAGGATTCATCGGCTGTGTATGAATGTATGAAGGAAAAAAGCTTTTACCATCAATTTAGGAAAGAGTTCTTACTGTTAAGAGTAGGTAAGCTATGAATGCCTTTTGCATTAGGCAGGAGTAAAGGCAGTAGTCATTTTACTTATAATTGTGCCATGTCCTTCAGATTTAACAGCAGCTTTATAGTGCAGGGGTCTGCTGACTTGATATACAATGTGTTGAAATGTACATGGTAATAGTACATACATGACTAGCTCACACATTAGAGAAATTAGTAACAAAGTACCCTCTTGCTCCTAGAGGAAGTTCCTATAGTGGCTTGCAACTATTCACCCCCCTTGGCATTTTTCCTATTTTGTTGCATTACCACGTGGAATTAAAATTGATTTTTTGATTTTTTGGGGGTTTGTATCATTTGATTTACACAACATGCCTACCAGTTTAAAGATGCAAAATATTTTTTATTGTGGTGCAAACAAGAAATTAAGAAAAAAACCCCCAGAAAACTTAAGCGTGCATAACTA
>NW_017306458.1:1190153-1232778 GCF_000935625.1 Nanorana parkeri
CATACTTTGTAGAGCCACCTTTTGAAGCAATTACAGCTGCAAGTCTCTTGGGGTACGTCTCTATAAGCATTCTTCTAGGCAAAACTGCTCCAGCTCCTTCAGGTTGCATGGGTTTCGCTGGTGTAGAGCATTCTTTAAGTCATGCTTTAAGTCTGATCAAAATGCTGCATGCACTATTTTGATTGCACTGGACCGCAGGCATAATGTGCCTTGCGATCCCGTGTGGCCAATCGCATTGCAGCCGGAGGGCATGGCTATGGTGCCATTCACTTCAATGGCCCGCCACGCCCCCTCCTGCCCCACAAAAAAGTGTGCAGGCCACAATGCAGTGCGTTCTGGCTAGAATCGGGCCGGAACGCACTGCATCTGGTGTGAAAGAGCCCTTAAAGTTTTAACTCACATGGGTATAATGTCATTGCCTTTTCCTGTTTGGAGACCAGTGACCCAGTGCTCCAGTGTGTGCCCACTGCTCACTGTCCCAGAGGACAGTGACAGAAAGATGAACGGCTTAGTCTGCTGCTTTTCATTTTACTGTCCAGTCACAAGTAGAGCTACTGAACTGCAGCAGAGAGGAATCTGGTCTTCTGCACTGCGAGGCAGGGCTGTGCTGTGTGGCAGAGCTATATAAATCTCAGAAATTATTGGGAAGAAATACAAATCCTTTGGCAAGAAAAACAACTACCTACATGTATTTTGAACATCTTTTTGTTTTTTGCTATGTTCCCACTGGGGGGATTTTCCCCATTCACTTCCTGCCCCGGTGACCCAAATGTAAAATTCCGATATTAAGCATACATTGCCTGTAGTGAAGGTCCATTTTAAATATCTTTTAAGCCCAACTATTTTTTGCACACAACAAAAATAAGCCTCAACTAAAGTTTCTGAATCCCAGCTTTCTAACGTATTCAATAATAGTATTACATTGACCACACAGTAGTCTTGTGGAACTGACCCAGTTAAGAGCCAATGGAAAAATGAAGTAAATAACCTATCAACAACCGCACATGATCCTTCAAAACAAAAACATGTATACCATCTGATCCTTTTTAAATATTTTGTGATTTAATGTCTTTGGTCCATAAATAATCCAACACAGTATCCAACAACCTTACAGCAAAGTAAATGTAAGAGACATACCATGGGCTAAATGTTACCTGTAGAAACATTAAAAGGCCAATTCACCAAAAAAGTGTTATAGCTGCTGAAATCCAAAGCAATACAATATTCTAGAAGGAGAATCGTTCCAGATGTCACTTATAGCCTTTTCTGTAAACCAGTGGGTGTGACAGGGAGCTCGTTTACGCGCACAGAAAGTGGCTCTGGGTGAGTATCAACAGTTTATGTTCATTCATAGTCCAAAGAGTGGGCAGGAAGGTTATATAAGGTCCGCACATTATCAGGTCCCGATATTGTTGCCACCTTCTTTATTATACAACCATGCAATAAAGCAGGGATATGTGGATTACAGGAGTACATGCATTATTTATAAATCTTTTACTAGGTAAAGGAGTTTCCTTATATGAGCTTCAGTTCTATAAAAGATACAACTGAACCTCATTGGCTGAAACTCCTTCACCGACAAAGCTTGATTTGTATGATTTCATCAAAGCCAAATGCCCACGGCTTAAAGTGCAGTATAAAAAGTCTAGCTGTATTCGAAATTGTTAAATTGTATGGCAGCTGTATGTATGGTAATATGTAGCACACCTGTAGGGGGCAGACCAAGCATATATTAAAACTAGTAAGAAAATAAATACAAAATACAGCTGCAGTTACAGTGCAGGAAGTTTTACCCGTAAAAGGAGAATGCGCAAGGATCATTTGAACAGTGGCTGTCCTGTGTAATGTTCTGCTGGATGGCATAGCAGAAGGAATGGCAAGGGTAATTTTATTAATTAGTGTTCGGTCAATTAAATATCTGTAAATCAGAAAGATACTAAAAAAAATGGACATAGAGCACAGTACTGGAAAAGGCCTACCACCTAGAAATCTAAAATATACATGATTGTTTATCAACTAAACTGCATTGACATATATATCAAAACTCATATTTTAGTAGAATTCTAAAGCGTCGGGGTTCCCTTTAGTTTTTCTGTAAAATAGCTTCCAGATTATCGGAAGGTGAAGATTATGTATTTATGCTGTGAGGGAGAGGGAGACAATATAAATTACATGCCATCTGGGCCTGGAGATCTGGTGTTGGGGGAAGGGGAAATGGTTTCCATTATTTTAGCAAAAAGAGATGTATTTGTTGAGAAATTCTATATCTCACTGTTGTAGCTTAGGGAGGTTACATTTTCTGAGAAAGTTCTTATTATTCAAAGAGCAGGGGACACGGAGTACAATTTTTACAATACTAAGCAAACACAGCAGCAATTATAGAAGGCTTTTGAGTGATCAACCCCTGAGCATCAATCCTGGGAAAGTCCTCCTGATTCATCCCAAAAGGTGAGCAATGTCCGTATGCAACTTTTTAGGATGTCAAAGGATTTTTGCTAGTTTATTTGGGGGAGGTAGACTTTTAACATCCCATGTCACCACTTTCAGGGAGTGTCATACATTGGATGGGACTTTAAAGAAGTCTTCTTATAAGAAGAAAAAAATGTAAGGTATAGATGGGTGAATGTCCCAGTAGAGCTTCCCCCAACACCCCAAGCTGGACCCCATTGAAATAATGAGCAAATGCCAGTAGCTACATAGAAAATACAGAAAAATCAATGCACAACCAAACAAGTTTTTTTCCTTATGTAGGTAAGATACAGGTGCTGTAGTAGAGATCATGTGGGTCCTTAATTCATAGCCTTGTATAAGCTTAAAAGGTAGGGAGCTGTTGCGTCAAACAACTGGGCCAGCAGGTGACAACGGATATAGTGAGCTGGAAGAAGAGGCTTGGTATGGTTAGAGGGTAAAATATGTTCGGACATGTATAGGCGGGAAGATGCACCAAAGGTGTGGAAGAAACAACATAGTAGAAGACTGCCATTGGGTGACTGTAGGAGTTAAAGTGAGTTTAACAGCAAAAGCAATATAGTACCCATGGGGTCTTCCCACTAGTCGAGTGAGGTTTAGGGGTCTTCACCAGCGATGATGGAAGAGCCATGGGTTCACTGTGGGAACCTGCCTCTAGTTAGGAGACCATGAGTTATTTTATTATTATATGATTTTATTATTGAGAAAGCATTAGTACATTGGCCCAGCCATCCTCACACTGCTAAATGGTACTGCTGAGTGAAATGGGGCTACCCAACAGTTACTGTACACACAAATACACAGGGCAGAAATGATTTAATTCCATGTTTGACTGTTACAGTGTGTCTATATACATCCAGAAATGATTGTTGGAGGGGTGTAACTGTAGCCATAGCAGAACTTGCATCTACCATGGGGCCCAGAGTTTTCGGGCTATGCAGTGAATACATCAGGTAGCATAAGCCTTTGGCAAATACATTTAGTTAAAATGCATGATTCAGCTGTTTATTAAAAGACAACTGGGCCGAACTGACACTGTTCAGTCCACAAATATGCTGTGTGTTGTAAGCCCTCAACAGGACCTAGGAGCTAAGTGCATTTCTAGAAGAGCGACATGTATTTTGTGTACGTGCAGAAGCTTTAATGCTGACGCTTAGTCATTTTTCTAGTAACATTACACTCAGTGGTGCTGTGAGAGACTGCAATGAGAGGAGTCTCCAAACAGCTCCTGTGAAAAGTTCCACCACTGGCCCACCACCCTTAACTCCCTCCGCCATTCACAGATCTCCCATTACTATGATCCCACAATACATCAAGTTCTGTAAATGGAGGAGGAGATGTCATTGATCTGCTCTCTCCTCCATTTCATTCTGTAAACGGAATGGAGGAGAGAGCTACAAGGCTCTCTATATACATTAAATTGTTCATAGTTGTAGCCCAGGATGTCAGATATGGTGTGTCTGACGATTTCCAGTAACTAGAAAAAGTCGAGCAAGCGGCCACCAAACCAAAGTGCTTTAGGATATCTTTTTTTGATAAGCCAGAAGGAGCCTGGGAGCATGGATTGTAGGGCTATCTCATGTGTTTCCATCACTTCAATTAACTGCATTTTATTGTCTAAACGACTTTCACAATGTTAAACGTTTTGTGCAATCCCCCCAGATATGGATATAGCTGCTCTGTTGGGGGCTTGATATACACTTTAAGTGCTGGTCAATCATTTGTATAGATTTGCTTTGCGTATTATACTCATATACTAGATAGTGCGACACCTGTTTTTTTCTGTTTTTCTCACGCTCTGAATACCTCCCCAAGCATACACATTTCTACGTATAATCAGATGTTGTTGATTGACATTGTGATATGCTGTCCTAGTCTGACAACACACAAGGTATTCCAGCTAGTCTGATTCACAAATAAGCTAATCTGACCATTGCACAAACATACACAATGAATGGAAACTATTTTTGGTGGTCATGTATGTTCCTTCGTAATACTATGAGGGAGAACACAAATTTTCCAAAGGTGAGGCACCCCTCCACTTTGCAAACTTTCACAAAATCTTTATTGAACTTAATGCAAGCCAAAATTATTTCTCATTGGTTGTTATTTTGCTTTACATTTATATGAAATGCAATAGAAAATAATTTGGAAGACCATTTTTAAAAATCTATATAGTTTGCATATTAAATGTGTCAGAATTGTTGATTTTATGTAACATATACTATCAATGAATACAAGACACTACTAAAGTGTTAAAAGAAGAATGTCACATTAACGGAAACGGAAGCAATTGCAGCCCGACATAAAACTAATGAGGCCATTAGTAGATCTTCTGATATAGTGTGACAAGGCTTATGTAGATGGCTATTAGGAAGGCTGCTAAGCCACCACATACTTCCCTCCACTGTCCTATGCGCCCTGTAGTGCCCACTCTTTAAGTACAGACATCTGTCTAGAACACAGGGGCATTGTGGGAGCTATGTATGCATCCATTGTGTGAAATGCCCAGGACACTCTGCTTCTCTGGACAGAATCCAGGCACTTCCTAGCAGCTGCAGAGGATAAACATGCAGTTATGTGGGTCAGCAGGGCCTGCAAACAGTCACAGGATGCTGTCCAGTCTAGAAAAATCCAAGGCCACTGAACCCTGTGGCGGACTCTGCAGAGATATACATGGGCAAAATGTAATAAAAAAAATGTAACTGCTTCTTTGCATGGAGTCAACATTTTCAAAATGAACGAGTAACAAGTTCCTCTTCAGACAAACACCTTCTGATTAGTTTGGAGAAAAAAAATAGTTAATTGAACAATCTTGCAGTAAAATGGTTAATATGAAGGTATTAATAATAAAAAAAAATTAAATATTTAACAGAACCAATTAAACATCTGATTGCATGATGATCATTGTACTATCCCTTCAATTGCAGCCAACAAGATTCAGAAGTCCCAATCAGGCACTCCAGTTAGGCCTTAGTATTAAAGGATCCACATAAAATTGTTAAAGAGACCCTGTTGGCAGACCATTCATTTCAACCAAAATCTTGCCATTGAATTATATGTGCATCTAACTGCTGCTGGGCGCCACCATCTAGTATGTGAAGTCAACAGCCCCAAGAGATTCAGAGCTGTCACTCAAGTGACACTAAGCCAGCCGATGTGGCCTCGCGTGCCAAGCCGGGCACGCGTGCCGGGGGTTGCCGACCCCTGCTATATAGTATTCTGCTTCATTCCTCCCCCCAGGCAGCTACTTATATAGGGAGGTGAGGGGAGTGGTGGAGATGCTGGGCCAGTAATTAAACATTCCCACACTATAACGTGCAAGGAGGGAGAGGGCTGTGATAGAGAATTTACTCTTTCTGGAGTAGTCACATTTTTCTAGCAGGCCAAAGACATGTTGCAAGTGAATGAAAAATAATGAATGAAAGGAAAAATGCTGCAAGTAAGCATCTTTAATATTGGGTTTTTCTATTCTCTAACATGCAATTGTTTAGGTTAGTGACAGGGTCGGTTTAGCTCTATAATTATTGGAATTTTTATCTCTTATACAAAGATCAGACTTGGTTGGGAACTGCATACCATGGCTATAACATGTTAAATTGACACTAAACTCAGGAGTTAAATCTTAATAATACATTCAATTACCTTAAAGAAGAATTATGAGGCGAGTGCTTTTCACTCAGCCTCATAGTTCTAGCCGACCTGTGACAATGAAACTGTCACAGGTCGGCTCAGTAGATCGGGAAGTGAGCAAACACATACCGGCGTTCGCTCAATTTTTTGATCCTGTCACTGCAGAGAGCCGTGACAGGGGAGTGACTGGATTCTCCCCTCCCCGATCCTCCAGCGCTGACTGGCGGAACGGATGGGGCAGGTACAGCTGGCTCTGCCTCTAGATAGGCAGAGCCAGCTGTCAATCACGCAGCTGGGCGGATCCAGATATAAATTGTCGGGATCCGTTTCAGCTGCGGCGTCTCAGTATACCGCGAGCTGCAGCTGCATTTGGGTAACGTGAGGACGCTAGCTTGTGTCCTGCCGTTGCCCTTCGGAGAACTATGGGGAAAAGCCCTAACCCCATAGTTCTCCTTTAACTATTAACAAAAATATATCTTATTTGTGTATCACTCAGCTGTAGAGCCTTAAATCATCTCTGAATTCATGCTGACACTGTCCTTCCTTCTGGAGGGTGGCTACTTTTGTTCCCCATGGTCCCTGTGTGTTAAAAAGTAGCCACCACTCCAAGCTCGCTCCTGTGATGGACAACAATCTCAATACAAATTATTAAACTAAACCTGAGACTGTTCATCATGGGAGCGAGCTTAAAGCGGTGGCTAGTTTACAAGACACACAGGGACCATAGGGAACAAAAGTAGCCCTCCTCCAGAAGGAAGGACAGTGTCAGCACCAATTCAGAGATGATCTGAGGATCTACAGCCGATTGATACACAAATAAGGTCCAGTATTGTTAATAGATAGGGTACTGGAATGCATTTTTTAAGATTTAACTTCTGAGTTTAATGTCACTTTAAATTCAGCTTACAGCAATCAGTAGTACCATTATGCTGTTTTTACCATAGGGATTATTTACACCAGTGGGTCTTAGCCTGTGTAACCTAAGGACCCACATTTGTCTTTGGTCATTAAGTCGCTACCCAAAACGCACCGCACTGGAATGCTTGGCATTGCAGTACCGCGTGTTCCTGTGCGAGTGATTGAACTGTGGGCAGGAGGTGTTTTTGAGGTACCATTCAAATTAATGGCAATGCAACATACCTCCCACACCAGAATGTACGGTAGGTGCGATTTGCGTGGTACAGTGTGGGAATTGCATGAGACTGTGCGATTAACATACTGTATTAGTGTGAACGGGCCCTCAAATAAAATGACAGACACATACACCCACAGACACAGTCTCACACACTCCTAAAAAAATGTGTGTATATATATAAATATATATATATATATATTTATTTATTTTTAAAGATCCACCTAGTCTCCCTACCTTACGAGAACTGGAGTGGATCCTCAGCCTTGGGTCCAGTGTGGGCTGCTGTGCGGTGACAGAGCTCCATCCATATGTGCATTGCTTCTACAGCTCCCTTGTGCGCCCTGTAGAGGTGCTGGGAGCCAGAATGTGATGCAACTCCGATCCAGGCACATCTACAGGAGCTTTAAGCAATGCACGTATGGATGGAGCTCCCTTCCGACCATACCCCCAGCCTACCCCAACTCAAGCTGACACTCAGCACCGGGCAGCATATTTTGAATGCCTGCTCAGCATGAGAACTGAAAGTGCTGCGTTAGGGGAAGGCTGAGGAGCCTCTCACCTAGCGCCGTGGAAGGCATGTGGGAACCCACTGAACATGGGGTTGTGACCCACTTTTAGGTCGATATCCACCCGTTGAGAACGACGGGTTTAGGCCATGTGCATTTATCTGAACCTGATCAACAAAGGTTTCTACAAGGACACGTTTTCTTTGTTCCCTTTCCACACCACAACAAATGTTGCACGTTATGGTGTGAATGAGCCCTACAGGACACAACATGAGGAGTTTGTCCTGTTCAACATTTCTATTGATAGCAGTCCATCTTTGTCAAGGCAGATAAGGCGAATAAAGCCGGCCATACAACAGCAGAATTTAGTTTGGAAAAATTTGTTTTCAGAACATTCATTCGATTTTCTAATAGTAAAGATGATTTTGACCATAGCAATGAAAACAAATTGAAGGGGTAGGATGGTAAAATTTTCTTCAAACAAAATTTCTAACAGTGAATGTGGTTCATTCGAGAAACTCCATTCATTCTGAATTCAAATGTTAAAAATCAAACAAAATTTCGAAAGACATTCATCAAGTCTCTAATGGCATGATTGAATTTTCTGATAAGATATTTCATATGAACGTTCATACAAAGATCTACCAGTAGATTTAGACGTCTTGCACAGAAGGAAGGGCGCATATCAGGTTCTGCGAAGGAAATACATAATCTCCCCGCAAGCAATTCACTGACAGATTCAGCCACTTTCTTTTACAAATCCTTACTAAAGGATTTTAAAAGGCTTTGTGTGTGTTGATGAAGCCTGCCCTTGTGACCATGTTACTCTGAGAAGAAAGGGAAACATTTAGGAATCAAACTATAATCTTTTTTAGTAAATCTGTCCCATAAAATACAATTCTGCTACTCTTTTGCCTTGCTGTGAGGATGATGTTTTCATATGCAGATAGTACTCCTAGACATCAATCATCCATGAAAACAGTGTAGAAGTCAAGACACCGTGTGTGATTACAGCCTTGTCACCTCGATGGCAGGTCCCTGCTAACAAGCCCCATCAGCAGCCTTCTAAGCCTATTCAGGATCAGGAATTGCTGTGTAAATAAGGGAGATGGAAGCAGAATTCATTTACACCTCTGCAGACTACCGCTCTGTGTGCATTCTCACACCTCAGTTAAAATGTTACAGCAGCGGTCTAGGCTTTAGGGATGAGTGAGCCAAGCAAAGTTCAGTTCACTGCATGTTCCCTGAACCCAATGCAAAATTTGTGAACCCTAAACATAAATCGGCCAAAGTCCATTAAATTCTAAAGGACGTATTTTTTTCTGTTCTGGCCTTTAAGTCCAATTTTCAAGATTTAGTTAAAAAAAGGCCATAGATAGCAAATTGCACATTGCTCTTTCTGATCAAAACCTAAAATAAAATGTATAATGAAAATTAACAATGTATCTGGTGGCATTAGCATTGGCTGTGGCTGGTGAGTAGAGCAGCAGCAGCAATCAGTGCAACGTTTTTGGGGTTTTTTTTACAACTGATTTTCAACACTTTTTGTGGCAGGGTGACACGGCTGTAGTGCCAAAGTTGCAGATCAGGTAATGGTGACACTGGAAATAGAATGTACCATTTTGTAGGTGTGGAGTTAGCAGCAACATCATGCTATAATGACAACAGTTCCCTTTTTATTCACAAACTTTACATTTGACACCCTTGGCACTGTTATAGTTTGTCCTGGCTCCTGTCACTTTCACTGGACAGCTTGTTCTGCATGCAGATATGGAGAAAAAATGTACATAAAAGGCATGTATAATAAAAAAAATTCCATACACTGGCTACTATAATATATATATTAACCACATGCAGTTATCAAAACTAAAATTTTTTTGGTGACAGTAGTCCATTACCTTAACCCTTTTGCTGTCAGAGCTGTTTTTGCATTTTTTTGCACTCGCGTTTAAATGACTGAAAAGTGCTTAAAGCTCCCAAAATTGTATATTTAAAGGAAAGCAAATAAATCCTCATCACTTCTCAATTCTTTGAATGGAGAGGAGGGGTGAGTAAACTGAGTAAATTGATGTTCACTGTTCTTCCCCTGAAGCTGTCAGCAGCCCGCGGCTCGCAGGAGGGGCAGCAGAGCCCAGGGAACATAGTGGGGGTGAGGGAGGTGGTGGCATGCTGCAGGGCTTCACAGTCACCTAAATCAATTCCAGGATGTAGTCGAGAGTCTGCTGAATGAAAGCAAACTGTTTACAGGGACACATTGCCATTGGTGCAGTACTTACATCTAAGACAGCAAAAAGGTTAAAGCCCATCTCCAGGTTAAAAAAAAAAGGATTTCCGTGCAGTGTGGGGACAGCCCCATTTTAAAGCTCATTTAAGCCTAGGCTATTGGGCAAAGCAGTTTTACCTACCTGGTCCCCACTCCCTTGGCAGTCAGCGCCAACCTCTCTGCCCTATGGGCCTGGGCGCTGCATTCTATCGATCACATCAGTGGGCCAAAGCATAGGGAGGGAAGAGGCTGTGGTTACTGGTCTTGTAGCCTGGAGGGAATTTGTGGGAGCAGGGATTAGCTAAGAAAGTCCTTTTCCCAGGTACCCTAGACCTAAACGAGTATTTAACCTTTGCAGTGCGGTTCAGCCAAACTGCAAGGGGAGGTTTTTTCCCCCTGTAATTCAGATTTAAGGTAGGAGGTTTTCTGAGCCTATAAACTCCTAAAATGCTTATTTAGCCCTGACACAAGAAAATGTTTAGTCCAGAAGTGAAGATTGCTCTGAATATCGGTCCCTGAAATGTATAGAACCTGTCATACTGGAGTGTTTTTTTAACCCGTGGTCTAACTGAAGCAGGAAGAGAACATTTGTAAATGTCATGCTAACTGTTGGCGCTATAAAAATTCTGTATCGTAATAATACAAGTCAGCAGACCGCACATTTGCTCCAGCGATGTGATGTCCGCAAGCTCCTTCTCCAGGGCTGACTTCTAGGCCCTGGACTCTTCCAGATGTGGGGTATTTGACCATCTTGACTGGTTGATGGAGCTGGTCATAGGCAGCTTAGTGTACATTTTAAAGAAGATTGCAATTGTCCTATTGTAGAAGAGACATGTTATGTGTCTTCTGCAATAAACAGCATGCCCACTCACTTTTTTCTTTTCACTTTAGGCCTGCTTTAACCTTATCATTTTATTTTTCTTTAAAAGGTAAGGAGGTCTCTTGTCAGTAATGAAAAAGCTTCCTGGGTAATGGTGACAAAGATTAATGAAACTAACTCACAGTTTTGCAATTACCGGTATTACTGTTTACAGGTGAGTAACGTCTGTACAAACAAGATTCTGATTTCTATACCAAATAAAACTGCAAGCCAGTACCAGCCAGGATTACTGCAAGCCAGAACGGATTCATAACTAGATAGAAAGTAATGTAGACAAAAAAGCTTACATGATGGCAAAAGCAGAAAGTGCGTTGGTGGACCTATTTATAGGACATAATTCAAGTGAACCTGTGCCCAGACTATGTACACTAAAGTAATTACATATTCTACACTTGCAGTAAGACTACTTTCATACAAGCTCTAATTCACCTCCATAGCTATAGTCATAGTGGATACATTAATCTTCAAAATGTTCCCATTACTTTCTATTACACCAAAACCTTGGCAGCTTATGTAAAACACACATCAGGCACCTCTGAGATGTTACAAAACCAACTGAAGCCTGATTTTAGAGTCTTTTATTTGATGTCTGAGAATAAATTACTTCACACTACATGCAGCTAGAGAGATCAGATTTTACTGCGTGTTAAGAATATGTTTATGCATTAGTGCCTATACTCTGGGCACAGATGCACTTTAGGGCTTGTTCACCCTGTCGTAAAAACAGTTTAACTTTTTGTTAACAAAACCTGTTGGTTGCTATGTGCTGTGTTCTCATCTTTGTAAACCGAATGACACCTCCAAAGACACATAATGCAAACATAGGCACACATCTTGTGAGAACTAGACCTACCAGTGAGACAATCACAATTTACTGGAAGCTCAGAGGCAATAATGTATTTTGTATTATAACTATAAGCAGTGGTACAAAGTCACTATGTAGAAGGATAACCCAGTGACAAAACATTGGTCTTACAATTATCCTTAGAACTGAATCCATAGTCCAATCCAAGTGGAATTCTGCATTCTGTGCTGTATCCAGCTCAGAACATCCTGTAGCCTTCTAAACAAAAGCCAGACTAGACTCTAAACTGCCGATTCTGGGAAGGATGCCCATGTATGTGCCTGTACAAACTGCCCTGCTAAATACATTCCATTTCACATTCAAAGGCAGCCAGGTGGATCTAACAACGAGAGCTTTCCAATTGAAGAGAAAGTGGCAGCGGAGGAAAATGAGAAGGTGTTTGGAAAATGTATGTTTTTGCATGATTTCACAATGTATGTTGTTCTGTGTAAAGGTTAACTGATGCAGATAATATCAGGGTATATTTATATAGGAGGGGATGTGAAATCCCCCGAATATTTACTGTACGTGTATCTCAAAGGAATGCCTAATCACAAGTAAATGTAAAGACATAGCTTAATAAATAGGCCCCTGGGGATTTGGAGTTTTTAGGTTTATGATATTGTAGATCTTCTTTCTATAGAAATATACATTTTTTAATCCTAAATAATTATTTAACACAGGGCACAGCTTAAAGAGAGCAGCAGTAGCAGCCTGTCTCTAGGATTGGTTTGTCTGAATACATCATCTGACTGAATTGTCTGATAACGGATGGGTGACTGGGATGAGTTATTCAGTTCTGTGTGAAAATTGCAGCATAAACTATGGAGCCCTGTAAAGAGTAGGCTGTTAACACTGCTAAGCCATCTCTGAAAGTTATGTGAAGAGGAAACCAAAGCACCACATCCTGGCAAATAAAATAGAATAAAATATGCAATTATTTAATTTTAATTCTTTGCATTCCTGATCATATTAAGTAATGGAAAATGTGCACACAACCACTACCTGTTGCATTTAAATGTAATATTTAAAAAAATTGCAATTTCCTTTTCTTTAGACAATTATGCCCAATGAAGGATCCCAATGGCAGTGGTTTATATTTGTGTTATATGCCAGATACTCAATATGTACTCACACAAATTAAAGAAAACAAACAGCCAGGATATACTGCTGCACCAACCCTGGAATTCAATGTTAAAAATAATAATACAAATATTATTATTATTATTCCTTCGCTTGTAGGGTTGGTAGTTTGCAGATCCCTTCCCCCATCCCTTTGATCTAATTGTTTAAGGGGGTATTCTCCAATTCAATGCTACCTTTTGTATGGCCATCAACTTAACATTTCTTATGGATCTTTCTGAAGTAATCCAACACACTATGGTCTTTCTTACTTTTTCTTTTGTACTCCTTACGTGCTCTTCCAATCTTCCTTTCTACACATTGGAGCCCGCATTCGCATTCTTATAAATACATTTCTCATATCACGTTAAGACTTTCCTTATTTCATACTCTTTAGAAGGTCGAGGGGTCACCCAGTTCTTCAAACTTGTGATTTTTTTCCTTGGAGGCGGTTTTGGAAAAAGGTCTTTTGGACCCCCAGTATCTGTTAAGCCCTTCATGACTGAGGCCCTTTTTTAATTTTTTGTTTACATGTTATAATCCACATTTTAGACCTGAAAATTACTTAAAACCCCCAAACATTATATATTTTCTGAAAGCCAAGACCCTATAGGATAAAATAGTGGCAGTTGCAAATTTTTATGTTGCATGATATTAGCGCAACACCTTAGCAAACCCCCAAATTTAGTGAAAAATGCACTTAAATGTCCCAAAACACAATATAATACCCATAAAATATAAAAGATAAGGTTACAACGAGTAAATAGATACCCTACATGCCCAGGTTATAAATTGTGTGCGTCCGTGAAACTGCAACAAAATTCAGTACCCCAAAAAGTCCATAGACTACGCTTTAAAAGCCCCCACAGGTCATCAGTTTAGAGATGCACATTAATATTGGCCCTATAATTATTGCTCTCACTCCGGCGTGTGTGGCGATACCCAACATGTGTAGCGCAATCGTCGTTTTCATATGTAAGCGCACCTGACGCGTATTTACGTGAAGACGTGCTTGCTTGCGGTGGTGGGGGACTTTATACCATTTAAAAAAATATATTTTTACATTTATTTTATGTAATTTTAAAAACGTATTTTTTATTTTTTAACTTTACTTTAATTGCCATCACATGGGGGGCTTACTAGGGGGGTTTACTAGCCCGAAGAAGCGATCTGGCGGCAGCTGAGTCCCGGTGGCTTTGTCTGTTTAAACGGGCCCGATGTACGTCACTGGTCATGAAGGGATTAAAGTACTTTCTATGGCATCAGAGCTACCACAAGTTTACCCATGCAGAGGCAAGACCTGGCTGTGTCATCCACACACTGTTCTCAGTCTCTTAACATGGTCTGCATGTTGAAAGTGGAGAGAAATTAGAAACACCTGTCAGGTTTTTATTGCTGCCTTACGGGGAAATCCACCCTCTCTATTTGTCCTGGTGACTGTTATCACTGAAAGTGAAAGATCTTTCAGTGGGGACACTAGTTCTTGGAACCCCGCTGACCACCAGGGATTACCCTATCTTTGGAGGTAATTCCTCTCACTTCCTGATGTGGCTAACAGACAGCAAGTGAAGGAAAATCTCCCCAATGGGACACAGACGGCCAACAAAAAAATAAAGAAAAAGCTAACAGGGGTTATAACCCCCTACAATAAAAGTTTTGGCTTCAGTTCTACTTTAATAAGCAATTCAAGGTTCTCCTTGGCAAGTAAGATCGTGATTGATAATTGCATTCTTAAAGGGTGATTTCAAGGCCCTTTAGTTCTCTGGACAATTGTCAAACCTTGAGAGATTGCTATTTATGAGCTCTCAAAGGTTTATATATCTGGCAAGTCAGACAGCTCTGATTTTACACTCTTCAATGCTGGAGTAACTTGTGGAATCTTTGGGTGTATACGTTCTCTGGTATATAAATGTAAAGTACACCAGGATAAAATTAGGCTGCAAGATCATCAAACTATGGCTTTATCTCAAAGTCTTCTGCCAACTTTACTTGAAATCTAACTTGTCACAGGGAGCCATCAGACTGATAGCAGAAGGCAATATCTTTTACTGTGTGAACATATCCTTTTACTGATTTAAAGGAGAACTATGGGGTTAGGGCTTTTCCCCATAGTTCTCCTAAGGGTAACGGGACACAAACTAGCGTCCTCCCGTCACCTTAAGCTCAGTATACCGCGAGCTGAAGCAGATCCCGACAATTATGTATGGATCCGCCCAGCTGCGTGAGTGACAGCTGGCTCTGCCTATCTAGAGGCAGAGCCAGTTGTACCTGGCCCCTCCCCCGTCTGTTCCGCCAGTCAGCGCTGGAGGATCTGAGTGGGGAGGGGGGAATCCAGCCCTTCCCCTGTAACGGCAGAGAGCTGTGACAGGATCGAGAAGTGAGCGAACGCCGGTATGTGTTCGCTCTCTTCCCGATCTACTGAGCCGACCTGTGACAGTCTCACTGTCACAGGTCGGCTAGAACTATGAGGTGAGTGAAAAGCACTCACCTCATAGTTCTCCTTTAAAGTAGTATTACCCTTTCAATCTTTTATTTTTAATAATGAGTTCAAACAAATATATATTACCCAGCAAAGTATTTCTTTACACCTTTGCTCAAGCACTTGCACTCATCATGTTTCCAAACAGTTCCAACTCTTTCAGCTCAGCTTCCCTAAACTTTGTTTAGTACAAGATCACAAGGAACAGTACAGTCTCCAGCAGATATAAATCTACTAGCTTGGAGATTCGAGGAGATAGGAGTGGGGAGAAGACAGTGGATTGCATTGCTGTGTCTGTGTGTTTGTGGATACACACAGAGTTTACTAGAACAAGGGTGGCTCCATAAGACCCTGCAAGGGAAAGGAGCCACCCTAAAGCAGGATATCAGGACCAGTGCTCAGGGGACCAGCCAATTCTGCAGGAAACTAAAACTTTTAAACTTGAAGTAGCAGCTTCCATTGTAAGTGATTTCATTGTCATTTTAAATCAGTGCAGCTTAGAGGTATCGGCACTCTGAAAAAAACACAGTCTTCCTAGTAGTAAGTATAACAGATTGGTCTGTCCTGTGCATGGTGGCTGCACAACATTGTATATTGTGCCTTTGCATATATTTACTGGTGTATTCAACCGGATCTTCCAATTCTGCTGGGAACAACTGCCCAGATTATCAGTTTCTTCCATTGTTTGTTCAAAGACTTAGAACCTTGCCATTGATGTTGCTTCTTTCTTTTTCTATTTGAAGATTTCTTATTTGAGTTTCCATCTCTGCCTCTTGAATTTTCATGTGAGCTTCTGTCTCTTGCTTTCACTCACTAGTTGAGCTTCTACATTTGCATCTCGTTAAGCTCGTCACTTAATTTTGATTTCCAGGAGTGAGATGTTCTGGAAGATCTAGGTGCCCTATGACATCTGGTCTCCTGCAAGTGTACAATCCAGAGTTCTACCTTTTTATCTTGCACTGAGATCTCTGTCAGTTTAGGGATTCAGTCATAAAATGTAAGTAAAAAAAACAAAAAAAAAGAAAGAAAGAAATTGCTGACAGGTAGGAATTGGAAAATCTCTTCTGCCCAAAAAAATTCTTCCTCCCTTTCCTAGCAATTTTTTTACTTTGTGTACACTGTACAGCACATGCACAATGCACTGTACACACTCAGCCCCATCAGGAGTTATATCATTGATGGGCGCGCCTATTAGCTGAAGATGAGTTCCGAGAATCCAGAAGTGTTGGCGGCAGAGATGGCGGCGGTGGGGGGACAAGACGGGCGGCCAATGATCAATCCGACAGCACCGGAGAAGGGCGCACATGTAAGGTGAGAGCAAAAACAAAAAAAAGTTTTAAATGGTTTACTTTAAACTAGCCATAAACACTATTGTGAATAGCCCGTGCAGCACCCCTTCGGTTCTACTGAACCGAAGGGGTCCTGGGGCCGAAGCTAGCCGAAGGATCGGCCGAAGCTACGGCCAGATCCTTCGGCAGCTTCGTGAATAGACCCCATAGATTACCTTTATTCAGCCTGAGTGCTGAATGAAAGAAATCGAGCAGTGCCCTACATCACTCTTAAACAGCGTAGATGGAAAAAATCACTCTGCCATGCTAATGCATTCTGACAGCAGGCGCCCACCACTGTCAAAAAATCTGCACAGTAACTGCAGCTGATTAGTGGAAGTCACTCTAAGGCCTTGGATGTTTTCACTTAAAGGAGAACTATGGGGTTAAGGCTTTTCCCCATAGTTCTCCTTAGGGTAACGGGAGGACACAAACTAGCGTCCTCCTGCCACCCTAAGCTCAGTATACCGCGAGCTCCAGCTCGCGGTATACTGTCTGGATCCGCCCAGCTGCGTGAGTGACAGCTGGCTCTGCCTATCTAGAGGCAGAGCCAGCTGTACCCGCCCCCTCCCCCGTCCGTTCCGCCAGTCAGCGCTGGCAGATCGGAGCGGGGAGAGGGGAATCCAGCCCCTCCCCCTGTCACGGCAGAGAGCCGTGACAGGATCGAGAGGTGAGCGAACGCCGGTATGTGTTCGCTCACCTTCCGATCTACTGAGTCGACCTGTGACAGTCTCATTGTCACAGGTCGGCTAGAACTATGAGGTGAGTGAAAAGCACTCACCTCATAGTTCTCCTTTAATCATTGCATTAAGGGTTATGACAAGACATGACAAGGTAATGCCACCGGTTCTCAAACTCAGAAAGTGTTCACGTTATTACTATGAGACTATGCTACTTTGTGATTAGGTATCTCATGACCCAACCATGCACACACAGTCCTGAAGCCCCCTCCCAGCAACTGCACAAAATAGTCTGCAATGAGGAAGCTACAGCAATAAGGGTCAGTTTTCCAAGTTACCAGCCTAGGACCAATGCTACTTATTAGAGGTGGGATACATTATATAAAACAGAGGACATGAAAGGCAAGCTAGGGGCCATACTTTTACACAAAATCAATATTCAAAAGACTTTTTCTTCAATTTAAGAGGGCAGCATACTTTGCACACAGTCACGGTTAGCTCTTATAAGTGGCAGACAGGCAATCTGTATAGGCACTAATTGCCACTACATTTCCATAAAAATGCGAGGCAACTGACAGAGAGCGTACTTCACACCAAATGGTGGGTGGATTTACAAGCACTTAACACAGTGGTCACTGGCTGGCAGTCTAAAATTAACCTAATGAACCTACATACACAGTAAACAGTATGCAATTGTAATCCTACAGCTGCAAGAGGCAACCCATCCAAAATCAGAAGTTGGGAACGAAAAACACACTATATGATAGTAAGGAAGCGGCATGTGAAAAACACTGTAATTGCTACTGGTTGGAATAAGTAGGTATTATTTAAAATAATAAATAGAAAATAAATAATGGATGTGCAAGTGTGATTATTAAATTTACATAATCACTTTTAGCAAGCTTTATCAATGTATTTATTATTTATTTATTAATTTATTCTATTCCAAATGTCAGGGCTAATGGTATATTTTTTGTAATACTGTTATGTGTTAATTAAGTTGCATTGGATACCCAGAAAATTAAAAAAGCATTAAGGAGATTGACAGTATATTCCATCATATCTTGGCCTTATACAATTATAAATCTTAACTAGTGAAACATCTGAGGAAGATCTGTCCCCTTCCCCTGAAATACAGTATCTTATATCTGTTCCATACATGCAACATGCACCCCCAGAATATCTGCTGAACACATGCACCCCCAGAATATCTGCTGAACACATGCAGGCTGCATCCCCTCACATACGCAGCCTGTGCATCTAAATGTTTCTTTGTACTGTACATTTGCAGCCTTTACCTACAAGTGCCTCTTCACATATGCAACCACTCCTAATATTCCTTCACAAATTTGCACCCCTCAAATGCCCCTTTACATGTTCACCCTGAGTCCCCACTAATTCCTCATCACATACAGTATGTAGCATGTGCCACCAGAGCTGTCTCTTTACATACTTAGCCTGCACCCCCAAAATGTAGCTTTTATACACACAAGTGACCCTTCTCAAATACAGCCTGCACGTCCACAAGTTCACGCTCTTTAGGATTCACTCCCCTCCAAGGCAAGCTCTCTTCAGCATCAAAAATTCAGCAATGCTAAAGCATTGAAGCAAAGTGCACAGTATTCCAGAATGTTGGCACCAAATTGCTTAAAGCACAGCTGACCTTAGCCAGCTTTTGATTGAGAGGTCATCATGACTTTAGAGGCCATGCACACCAGGGTGTTGAAGTAATGCATGTTACATGGTACGGACTGCAGTGCAACATAATGTATATGTGTTGCGGCGCAAAGAATGTAGCAAGACCTATTGTAGTGTAATGAGGTGTGTTGCAGTCCATTTATTTAGGATAGGCCGCCTAATGCAGCATGCCACAATGTCTAATTTTTTAAGAAAACACATGCACTACAGTGCACTGCGTTCTGGTGTGAATGGGCTCCAAATGGTTAGACTCTATCCAAAACTTTCAATAATGTGGGTTGAGTTCGGTTTTATTGGATAAAAAAAGGCTTTCAGAGGACACAGCAGTTTGTACTCTAATACAATCCATCAAAGACATACATCCATCTGTATTTTACGCTCACCTAGATATACAATGATTTGGTAACCATATTGAACATAACATTCAGTGTGTAAAAAAGTAGTCATCGATATATTGTACAACTGGAGAAGGGGGTGTAAGTAAATTAAGTGGATCAATTACAAGAAAGGATTTAAGTTCCAGCCATTAGGCCACACATATTATAAATGTCACCCATAAATACTTCCAGTAAGACAGGGTTAATTAACATTTAATGAATAAAAAAAATCCTAAAAAACTTCTAAATACCTTGACTGTACCTTGTAGCATGTACATCTTGCTCCACCTCCCCCACTGTACCCACCAAAATAACTGGGGCTGACTGGGGCAGGGTCCCGGTCTGGGAAAGACCCCTATGCCAGTGAAGTCTCCAAACAGTGTTAGCCAGTGTCAATGTAAACAACATTATTGGAAGAACATATTTACACTTGTTATTTTATAAAGTCTGTGAAGCATGCTCACAAGAGAAGGAAAAATAAAAAAAAAAATATTAAAAAGTCTCTTCATTTAATTTGTAAATAATGTGCTTTGTATCAGACACGCTTTGTATCAGAAACATAATTTCTGTGTTATTAAAAAAGGGAAAATCAAAAAAGTAGATGTGCACTTTTCTGCAATAAAATAAAATATTTTTGCAAGATATTGCCAAAAACACATTCTAAGCATTACTTAAAGTTATGACAAAATGTTTGCTGAATCAATATATTAATAGTGGAAATGTAAAAATTGCTCTTATCCCTAAAGTGCTTACACTTGTGGAAGCTCAAGTGCTAAAGTAGTATTAAACTCTGAAACTTTTTTCAATAATGAATCCAGATCAAACAAATATATATTGCCCAACAAAGTATTTCTTTACATTTTTCCCCAAGCACTTACAGTCATTATGTTTTTAAATAGCTGACTCCAACTTTCTCAGCTCCACTTCCCTGAAGGGGAAAGGAGGAGGATGGTAGGAGGAGAGGGGAGCAGAGAGCTGCGGAGATGCCCACCTTGCTGTGTCTGTGTGTTTGTGGAGATATCAACAGATACTGTAGCACTCCTTACCAGAAATCCCAAGACAATGATGGGTGCTCGAAATGACCGCGGATGGTGCCGCACACGGAACAACTTCAAATACAGCTGTCACCAGCACACCGAGACTCTCAAGTCAGTGCAAATGCATTTAACAAAAAAATGTCACTCAAAAAATCGTCTACTCTGAGCCTGATGAAGGGGACCCTGTGTGGCCCCGAAAGCGTTTGATTGATTGAGTGACTATTCAAAGAATACAAGGCGTTCAGTGAATGGGCAAGTGGAAAAGAGGGGGGCATAAACAACATTACGACTTTCATCTATAAGATCGGGCAAGGAAAGCGAGAGCTGAATGAAAGTGCGAATTTACAAGAACAGGCAGCGATCCTGAGCATGGGATACACTTCATTAAAAGGTACCTTTTATCTTTTTTTTTTTACCTAACAGTAAATGTTAAAAACCATTTACCTGCAACTCCACTTTAACAACAGAGATACAAATGATATCAAAAGATCAGCCTACGTTTTTTTATGATCAACTCTTTTTATTGAGGTTTAGCAGTACAGATAATTATAGAAAATCAACCTTGTGTCCAGAGAAGTATAAATCTAGTAGGTTTTCACATCATATACATAGAATTGAACATTAGCTGCTTAATCGGCTTACCTTTTTTAATACACTGTCCAAAGTTTCTGGCCGGCTTATATCGAAACAAATAAGTACAGCGTCAGATTCTGGGTATGCCAGGGGACGGACATTATCATAATATGCTGAACCTGCAATGAAGAAAAACACAAGGCAAATTAACTACATGTCTCCAAATCCTATTCAATAGAAGAAATTAGTAATGGTGCACTCTATCATTGGCTAGGGATGTTGAAGCAATATAAAACCTGAAACATAAAGAGAGCTTCAATTAAACATAAAAAACAATATCCCTTCTAACTTCTTAATGAGGGCTTAAAGAAGAACGTCCACCTGGCTATGGGAAAACTAAAAGTAAGCCGCTACAAGTACCGTAGCTAAATCATCCTTACCTAGGTGAGGAATAAGGAAATGGGAGCATATACCAGGTGAACAAATAACTTGCGTGCCCCAAGCCCCGCTAAAAATGGCAAGTGATTTTGTTACTGAGAGAAGGGGGGATCCGCTTTAAAGTGTACCTAAATTCAAATTTGTTTTCTTATTTTCGAACAGAGAAGTAGTGAGTTAGAACCCCTGACAAGTTGTTACTGCTGTCTGAATTCTCATTAGGGAGATTTACTCTATGTATCCTGGTGATCATAGTCACTGGGATGAAAAGCAAAGGTAAATCAAAACGTTTACATTGGCACCAGAACATCAATAGAGAGAGAAATCTTCCAATGGGAACACTTGACAACCATCTAAGACGGGATTTCCCTCAATTTGGGATAATTTTCCTTCACTTTCTGTTGTTTCTACAGGACAAGTAGTGAAGTGAAATCTCCCCAATGAGACAGATGCCAAAAAAAACACAACTGACTGGGATTTTAACTACTCTATACAAAAAGAAAAAAAAGGTTTGGGCTTTGGATGCACATTACGGAGCTAAATTTTTACATTTTGTCAGCAGCAGGTTAATCCCCATATAGAATGGACATGCCTGTTAGCACTATTGGGGTCAGGGGCTGATGTGACCTGTCAGGGTATTCCGTGAAAACCTGCATCATTTTTCAGTACTATACATAAATGATTATTAAAAGTACTGTTTAAGAAAAGAAGAACATCCAGAGGAAACATTAATGCAAGAAGACTTTGAGGCCGCAGGTTACACAAAAATACACAGCACTCACATGTTACTTTTCCGTTTTTTAAAGAGTTAGTGACTCTTTTCCTTTTACATAAATTCTTATATTGACACTAAACTTAGGAGTTAAATCTTAAAAATGCATTTAAGTACCTTAACTATTTACAAAAAATGATCTTATTTGAGTATCACTCGGCAGTAGATCTTCAAATCATCTCTGAATTGGTGCCGACACTGTCCTTCCTTCTGGAGGGTGGCTACTTCTGTTCCCCATGGTCCCTATGTCTGTGTAAAGTAGCCACCGCTCTAAGCTCACGCCCATGATGGACTACAACTTCAATACAAATTATTAAACATAAGCTTGGTAGTTAGTTTGGAGTGGTGGCTACTTTACAAGAACAAGAACCATGGTGAACAAAAGTAGCCACTCTCTAGAAGGAAGGACAGTGTCAGCACCAATTCAGAGATGATTTGGGGATCTACAGCAGAGTGATACACAAATAAGCTACATTTATGTTATTAATTAAGGTACTTGAATGTATTTTTAAAGTGACATTAAACCCTCAGATTTTTTTAACATAAACCAATACTGTAATGTGTGCCTTACTGTAATCCATGGTTGTTTCCCTTCTCTTTGCTGCTCTTCCTTTTTAATCCTTATCTCTTATCATGCTGGGGGAGAACTTCACTTTGCAGCTGAGTGCCTCTTCCTATAGTGCTGGCTCAGGGTGTGAACCTGCACACAGACACCATGTATCCATTCCTGAGACAAGGCAGTCTGCTGCAAAACAGACGTTCTGCCCAGCATGAGAAGAGATACGGATTTAAAAGGAAGAACAGCAAAGAGAAGGGAAACAACCATGGATTACAGTAAGGCACACATTACAGTATTGGTTTATGTTAAAAAAAGCTGAGGGTTTAATGTCACTTTAAGATGTAACTCCTGCGTTTAGTGTCACTTTAATTAAAAGGGCTTCAGCAGAGTAACAATGACAATAACTGATTATAGCAAAAATACACTGGTGGGTTCCTTTCCTTGGCTTGATTCTGTCCAAGAATACCATCTGCCTTGGTCTACAGTTTGGTTTCACCCCACAGTCTAAAAATATATGGTTTACCCTACTATGTGTGTGACCATAACAGGAAAACACCTTTGGAGTTCGGATTCATTTGAATTGTTCTTTTTTTTTTTTCAATAAAAGATGTTTCGTTGTTTTCATTACAGCACTATTTAAAGCTTCAGCTCTATGCAAATGACTTATAAATAAATGAAACTACATAAGATTTCCCAAAAACATGACCATAAAGACTACTCCTATTTAAGTTTTTTTTTGTTTGTTTTTTTCCAAACATGTCCTCAAGACCTTTCAAACTAATGATTGACACTACCAGGTTCTTCCAGCAGACATTATGGAAAACACTACACTTGACAAATTTCATAGCTAGAATTTGGCTGTAAGCATTAACTCAGAAAGTAATTCTCAGCGCATCAAAGCATACCAGTCACAGGTACACACAGACCTCGCCTTGTGTAATCACACTAACCCAGCCAAGGCCAAACAAGCAGGTCAGACTGCATAGCAGCCTGCAGGGAAGATAAATACCAAATTATTTTGTAGCAGACACTCATGGCAACAAAGACGCAGAAGACATAAATATATGTCAGAGCCAATATTGAAAATCCATATAATCTCAAAGTAAATCTTACCCATAAGTCATGCACACTCATAGAAATCTTTTCTGAACAGTAGAGAACACTACAGAGCTCTACATTCAACCATAAAGGTATTTAAACTTGGATTGACATATACTTCATATGAGAAATATATATTTCCATGAAAACCTGCTAGAGTATTTTATTTTAGAGGAAAACTCTGTAACCAAGAGAAAATATCTTCAGCAACTCAGAAACTGCATGGCCTAAATTTTTCCTGATTATTACATTTTTGTTCCAGGGAGAGGAAGGGGGGTAAGAGGCATTTTCCAAATTTGTGCAGGTCAGAAGTGCACGGTTTCACTGTTTTACTAAGGATGATAAAATGTTCGACTCTGCTAATTAAATACTTCACGAAATAATAAAAACGACAGAATTGGGAGCTATAAATAAAACTAATTTCTGAAAAATGCACCAGTGCAAACATTGCCTCATTTTCACCCTATGAGTGTTATGACTATTATAATATCCCATTAAAGGAGAGAGAAACTTGCAAACTGAGCAAATTAATAAGAGTTTAATTTAATCACAAAGTAAAAAATTACAATTCAGATGTCTAACCCGATTTAAAGCCCAACTCCAACCAATAGCCAAACAGTTTTTGATGCGGAAAAAGTAAATACTTCTGTCAAACTGTTATTTCTGTATGTGACCCTCATTGGGGAGATTTCACCTCACTTCCTCTCCCTGTGACAGGAGGACAAGAAATGAAGGGACTCGTCACTGGGAGGCACAGACAGTAACAAGGACTCAGAGTGTATCTGAGTTTATAAGAGTGCCAAACATACATCTCAAGAGTTCAAAGTTTTTTACTATTTGCACAAATGACAATAGGTATGCACGAAGCCGCCAACGCATTCAAGGGCCAAGCAAATCCCCCATCATCAGGGCTTGGGCACTGTATCAAAATGTCTATTGGATGCAAAACAAAAACACCTTGGTATACAAAAACACCTTGGAATCAATATTTCTAAATCTATAGCAGGAGACAAGTTAGCATGTGATCGTGCCAGCACAGGGATCTCAAGTCTCCCTGAAAGTTATTATTATCATAATTTTTTCTTTTATATTTGGACGACGGCCGCTGTAAAAAAAAAACAAAAAACAGAAAGGGCACCTCCCTGAAATGAGACGGGCATTTCCCTGAAATAAGGTTTTGCAGGTTGGGATGTCTGGCCAGCATCAGCAGCTGTATTGGTTCTGCCGCTGATACGGGCACAATAATATGGCACCAAACCATATCCAATCAGAGTACACCGAGTATTCAATAATAAAAATACGAGGAGTTCACTAAATGGCCGCTGTGCTGAGAGAGTGACCCTCTGTGTTTTTACAGCATAAGAAAAAATCACTCAGCATGTCGACAGTACAGGACCCGGAAGATCACTGGCCCTTTGGCTGCCCCTGTCTGGCCCATGGCCCAGACAGGGGCCAAGTGGCAGCTCTGTCCCAACTACGACTGTTATGACTGTCTGACAGTGGATGTGCCGGCCTCTGAGGCTGGTGCATCCACTGCCAGCCATATGCACCTCTTCTACAGTCATTGGTTGCTAGGACCGCTGACAGTCCTAGCAACCAGTGATGTCAAATGTGTTCCCCCGCCTCCAGCATCACAGGAGAATGGAAGAGTATCTTCTTCTGTTCCCTCCTGCAGCCTATTCCACCTCCCAGTTCCCGCTTCTGGCCTAACAATAAAGTAGTATATTAAGGTATGTGGGGACAACAATATAAAGGGAAACTCTAAAGGGGACAAACAATGTAATTGGGCACTCTAATGGGGACATTATCAAAACCATATAAGTTACTGCTTTTTATAAAGCAATACATTTAATATTGAGCAAAATTAAGTTCAGCCTATTGGTGTGGCTTTCCACAACAATCCCAGTTTCTCATGAGGCTCCTTGAGAAAATTATTTGCCCACCCCTGTACTCGAGTGTTTTACCAGATCCCTGTAGGCCAACCCATTTTAAACATGTATACTTACATTGGGCTAAGTTGGACCAATGTAAGTAAAAATAAAAACTTACGATGAGTTCAGCTTCAAGTCCAGGCAGAGAAGAAAAAAAAACATTTAGTACAGTTGTGTACCATTTTAAAAATGATGAAATGATTTTCCCATACAACTACTATACGTTCTAAAAAAATTTTGGGATATCAGCCTTCTGTTATCTCTTGCTCAGCAGTGCTTTCAATGGGAGAGAGAGCTAATCAGGCTCCACTGTGTGCACATGTATTGTCAGGGAACATGCTGACTATAGGAAAGAGCAGAGTGAGCAGGATTCAATCACTTATCAGTGTGTTACTGTTCTTTCATTGTCCAATCAACAGGCAGAAAGGTGACACCGCTGTATAACTTTACTCTAAATGAGAAAATAGTGTCACTCCCTAGACTATGCAGTCTGGTGTAGGAATTATAAAAATTGTTGGGCAGCATTACAAATCCTTTGTTAGATGAGACAGATGACATACTTAATTTCAATTTTTTTGCCTATAGTTTATATGTTATATTTAAGGAAATCAAAAGCATGAAAAAAAATTAGAAAAACACGAAAATGAAAGAGAACAAAAGAAAATAAATGGCATGACATAGTAACTATCTAAACAATACAGTATTTGGATGGTACATTTTACACAAATTAGCATTTTTCATAATTTTTTTATCATTGGTATAAATTATTTTTTTAAATCTGTGTAAATACCATTTACCAATTATTAACAAAAACCAAAGAAAACAGGCAATAAAATATTAGAAAAAATCAATTAGGGGAATGGAAAATGGAAAATAACTGGGGGAAACCTTGATTCCCTCCTTTATAAAAAAGGACTTGGTCACAGAAAGACTATTTTGGCAGTGTAAAATTAATTTAATTTTGCATAAATTATTTAAAATCATTTTAGCTTAAAATTGTTAATATACATTGAGGTTTTACTCTCCTAATACAATTATTTTAGGCTCATCCACTCTATGCTGACCAGCACAAGGTCATCCCTGTAAATTTAGAGATTTAGTGATTATTAAACCATTAACTTACAAGAGCAAGCCCCCTCATTACCTCTTGCAGTGTGCATGATATATGGTCATAAATATGAAAGCTTAAAAATGATAAATCATGTCATCTGAGGCAAGGAGGCCATTTTGAGATGGCAAGAACAAGTATTTTATAAGGTACATTAAAGGCTTAATAGCCCAGAAACTCACATCTGCCTCTCCTCAATAACCATATGTAGTTTGAGTTTTGGCATAGAGAGCAAAGTCAAAAATGTTAAATTAGGTAAGACCACACATCTGGACAGGGTGAGCAGATTAGGAAGAGTATGTGATCGTTGCTGAGTGACAATAAGTGGTAAAGTGATTTTCAGAGTCAACAAAGGAGTAGATATGTTAAAAAAAAGGAAGGCAATAGGTCAAGGACTGGCTGAGGCAATGACAGAATCAACAGAATTTTGACATATTTAGGGATTCAACAAAGCACTGAAAAGAAAACAACTAGAATGCAAACAAAGCACAATCAAACTAGATTCAAGGTCTGTTAAAAGTACAAAACTACAAATTCTTTGGATGCATAAAGGGAGCACAGTCTACTCACTCAATGCAGCTTTCTTTCACCCAGGCATTGCTGTAGTGCAGCAATTCATGAAAAGCTAGTCACTAGGAGGAGGAGACGGTGCATTTCTGCATTTCTGCCCAATAAGAAGCTCTTACTTTGGTGCCACAATGATAAGGTGTGAATGGGTGCCAATTAAAATAATGGGATTCTTCATGTTGTTGTACTCAACATGCAAACCATCAATCTCGTGTGTGGAGCATCGGAATCAACCCAAAAAAAACTGATAGTACATCTCAGCCTTTCCAGCCTTTTTCAGGATTTTACCATTTACTCTTTCATCATGGATCCAAAACCGCACAAGGCTTTGGGTAAAGTTATCCTTTCATCAACATTGATAAATGGTTAAATTTGCCTAAAAGATTGTCCAGTTTGGGATCCATGATGATAAAATAAATAGGATAATCCCAAAACAGCTAACACATACTCCCAGGTTTTTCACGGAGCAACATTATTGTACTATGCACAGGGTGGAACGCAGAGCATCTGGTGAGCTGCCACTTTTCAGGCACTAAATTCAATACAGCAATTGCATCTCTTCCAGTGGACCTCCTATACATCCTACAATGGGCTAAACCAGGGCTTGACAAGTTTTCGGTGAAACCAGGAGCCAGCAAAAAAAGTTAGGAGCCATGGTTTTTAAATGCGCTTGTTCACAAGGGGCTTTTTTTTTTTTTCTTCATCGCTAATCACATTGGGGGCTTGCAAGCCCCTATGTGATAGCACTTTGCAGATGACAGGTTCTCTTTAAGGTGACATTAAGGTCTATTAGAAACCTTTCCACCTTACTGGAGAAAGACAGGTGCCTTACTGGGGAATGGTTGGAGAATTTGCCAGCCTGCTATTGCAAATTGCAATAGCAGACTGGCTATTGTACCCACCCACTCTCTGTCAGCACAGGAGGGATCTGAAGGAGATTCTTCTTCAGGTACTCCTCTGCTGATTGACAGCAGGCAGTATATGAGCCAACCTGTTATTGGCTAGTGTCATTTAAAATAACCAATAGCAGACTGGCTATTGTTCCCAGCCACTGGATGGCACACTTGTTGCCGGCTGTCTAGCGCCAGCGACAGGTGTCCCATCCAGAGGCTGGTAGCCGCTGAATGGGAAAAGGGGGCAGCAAAGGCGCTGCGGGAGCACGGGGCAGGGGCAGTTGGCAGACAGGGGTGCAGCCGAGGGCGGAGCACAGCAGCCTCTGCTCCCCACTGGAATCCAGTTGGAGCGATCGGATCCTCACAGCTGATACAGGCAGGGAGAGCAGCGGTGATTGAAGGGAACACCGACCACTGCAGCCGGTACCCAGCGGGGAGGATGGGAGAGCAGTGCTGATTGTGGTGGCAGAGGAGGTGGAGACAGCGGCAGGGGACAGTGAACGGGCTGACAAAAGCCTAGGCACCAGGATGCAATTTTCAGTCTCCATGGCAACCTGGTGCATGGGATTTGTCGAGCCCAGGGCTAAACCACTGACAAGCCTGTGCTGTAAGCATTTTTACGTAGCTCGTCTTTCCTCCCTCTGGATGATACTATTTACTTAATATCTCATTTGCAGAGTTGTGTATATCATTCTGCTAGAACTGTGTAAAACCATCACCCTTGTTGTTAAATAGTGAGCTCTTGTGCCATTCTTTCACCTTCTTTACACAAAAAACATTAAAGCGGGGTAATTAATCTGGGCACAGTTCACTTGATAGCTAAGTGGCCTATCCCGTAAATAAATATATCAATGGGCTTGGTAGCATAAAAGGTCACTCAGAATATACCAATCAACCAAATAAATTCTAATCACAGTATTTAAATAAAATATAAAGAACATAAAACATTAGCATGGTTCTCAGTCAAAAAACTACTTATAAATGCCTCCATAGTCCTTGAAATGTTGCCATCCTACATAACACCAGTTCAAACAATCCAGTATTCTGCTAGTTCAAGTACATCTACTTCCTTCAGAATAAGCATTAAATCCTTATGTGATATAATATGATAAGGTAGATATAGATGAGAGATCAAGGAGTGTATAATTTTCAGCAGAGCTCTGTGAAAAGATCCCTTGGTCTGCAAAGATCCATAAATATAACCTATATTCAGAGCAGATATGGCAGACCTATAACGATAATGGCTGCCTTGTGGTATTAGGTATCCCATCACCACATATGTGCAGGTAAGAACCATGTACTATGGGTTATATTATCGGAAGTGGTGGATGCATAGTTCCAAAAGTACATACGTAGCCACTAGTCAACAAATAGACTATCAATATACTACACAAAAGTCAAAGTCTGTTTGTAGGTCTTGGGGTATGATGTTATGTGACACGTACAATGCCTATGTCAAATATCAAGTAATTCAAAATGTTCATATGGGCTAAAGATTACTGTGATATAGCAAAAGCATCTGCCTATACTGTGCTAATTATCAACGTGTAAATAACTGGAACAATTTCAGTTCCGGACGGAATCCACTAGTCCAATAGGAGTCTAATAGAATAAATGCCAATATGCAAAGTGTATGGTTAATTAGCATGCAGCATTCAGTACTGATGATGAAGGTTACTCTCAGAAAACAGGCTGCCTGCCTTAACCGTTCATATTTGTATAACCATCAGTCAAACTTGTTGACGTACTTTGCATGTGTTGCTTAGAGAGGCCCTATTCTTCACAGAAAAGTAAAGGAATCTAATACCGTGTAAGCGTGGAATAGAGGCATGAATAATTTACTTCAGATTATTGAGAACTGTACGTAATTAGAAGGATATTATAGGCTCCCAGAATATAGAAGACTGAAGACCCAGAAACCCACGTCAATCTGTTGTGGAAACAGGGACCAGATTTTGTGTTTACTGTTTCCACTTCATCCCATCGCGCTCCAAGCAATTTATTATTAGCCCGTTGTTGTGATGGGTGTTTCTCCTTAAAGTGACACTAAACTCAGTTAAACTTTAAAAATACATTTAAGTACCATAACTATTATTATAGCTTATTTGTGTATCACTCGGCTGTAGATCATCAAATCATCTCAATTTGTGCTGACACTGCCCTTCCTTCTGGAGGGTGGTTACTTTTGTTCCCCATGCTCTCTGTGTGTGTTGTAAAGTAGCCACCACTCCAAGCTCACTCCCATAATAGACTACAATCTCATGTTTAGTTTAACAATTTGTATTGAGATTTAAGTCCATCACAGGAGTGAGCTTGCAGCAGTGGGTACTTTACAACACTCAAAGGGAGCTTGGGGAACAAAAATAGCCACCCTCCAGAAGGAAGGACAGTGTCAGCAACAATTCAGAGATGATTTGAGGATCTGCGGCTGAGCAGTACGCAAATAAGATACATTTTTGTTAATAGTTAAGGTACTTAAAGGCATTTTTAAGATATAACTGTTGAGCTTAGTGTCACTTTAACCAATATTAAAAGTTATGAGATAGGAGTGCTAGAGCTAATGACCAGAGAAACTGGTTGCTGTTTCTACCATAGAGTGACAGAGGATCTTCGGATTCCAAATTGCTCTAACAAAAGACCCAGAGGAGGCCCTGGGGAGTAACTTCTAGTTTCAGGAAGTGGCACCTAATTGTGTTTTGGAAACAAGATGTTCACTTTAAACAAAATACAAGGCTACTGCAACTATAGGAGTTCTACACAATGCACTAGCCTGACATGTTTAGAATTGAAGGGATGATTGACAAAATCCCTGAACAGACAGACTGCATAGTCTGTATGTTTCTCCACTCTGCATTTTTCAGATTGACTGGCTCTTCACCCTTATTGGAATTTTTAATTGCATTGCACTGAATATGAACCCCATTCTCTTGGGACCTAGAGGAGTGATTAAAATGTTATCTATAGTGCTATGGCAAGTAAATTCTGATATTTCTCCTCAAGGTTCAGATATATTGTAATCCGTGTTATAGATGTACCTGTAAAAAATAAATCAAGGCAACTGGACTTGCTCTATGTTTCTTGAAGACGTTTCACGGGACATAGATGGGCCATTTATTTGACAATTTGGCTAATATTCCAAATATAGTCAACAAACATGTAGAACATTACATAATTCTAGCTAAAAATCAATTATTGATGCCATATGAAATGGGAGATATAAAGAAGATCAAAATAATGTTTTAATTATCTGCAGATAGTACTATAACAGTTCTCATAATTGACTAGCAAATGTTTGGCACACGGAAATTACAGTCTAAAAGACATCCGATATTGTTCAAACAGCAAACAATCAAAGAGCCTGAACATCCACCCTACAAATGCAAAAGTCACATAAACAAATGCTAAATGATTTCCTATTGTGCATACACAGTCATTTTAATAAAAAAGATCCACTGAATATTCAAAGATTATTCAAAGAATATTCATACATTTTCCAAAAATGGATCCCATCTATTTATTGGCTTGCCAATAATGGTCCTGTTTTTGAGAAACTACAGCACACAGAAATGTTTATAGCCTGTAACTAGAAGCTGATTAACTGCAACAAAGGAACAAATAGGAGGCAAATTATTTGCAATTACTAACCTGAGCTAGTTGTGTGTACTTGCTTAGGGCAGTTTTCCTTAGTTCTAGTTTCCACAAAGCAGCCTCTATACATACATTACACTGTATGCTATATACTAGAACAGTTTCTCAAATCACTGGTACATAAACATAAAGGGATTCCCCTAGAAACCTCAGGGTACTTTTGTCTAATCAAGTAAATTTATTGTTCTTGTAGCTCAAATACATCTGTTTAAATTGTGGCAGTTCAGTTAAACAGGCCAAAATGTTCCAGATTTTAGAAGATATCGAATCAGAACCCCATTAAAGTCACTGTGGAAAAAATTCTGGTGTTTTTTCGGGCCCCTGGAGGGCAACTACAGCACCCAAATACAACAAGATGAAATGGGAAGCCCATCACATGTCTGAGGAACATGTTGCTATTGTCACGAAAGGGGCTCACAGATGTGATCTGGAATCAGGAATGTGGTCCCTCCTGCTACACTACCAGGGACACCTGGAGAAAAGGGTGCAAGCAGTGTAGGCTGGCAGCTCCCACAGATGGAGTACTAGCAGGGAATGGGGCTGAGGAGCTAAATGAGGCAGTGGAAGTCAGGTTAAGCTGGAAGTTAAAATACAAGGCAGGGTGCTGCAATGCTGAGTAGGTGGCATGGGGTCCCCCAGGGTGTGGAGTCTAAGGGACAGCTGGTGTTCACCAGAGCTTCTGATGGTGGAGATGGACCCCAGGTCACAAACCCCAGGTTCACCCAACTCAGCTAGCAGCCGACGAAGACTCAAAGTTCAGGATAGGCTGCGGACACAGGTACAGGGTATGAATCAAAGGTTAGGGACAGGCTCAAGACTAGGACTTCCAGGGATGAGCCAAAGGTAGCAGTAGACTGTAGACAGGGATATCTATGGACAAAGTGAAGCACAGGGCAGACAGTTGACCGGGATATCCAAGGACAAAGCGAAGCACAGGGCAGACTGTAGATAAAGATATCCAAAGACAAAGGTGAAGTACAGGGCAGAGTGTAGACAAGGATTTCCAAGGATAATCCAGGAGTTCGGTACACAAGTAAACTACAAGGAATTTAGCTTCAACACCAAACGGGCCTCGGCATCTAGCTTAGGAAAGCATTTGCTCGGGCAGCGCGCCCTGCGTAAGCAAAAGGGAGGAACCACAGGATTGGCCACCATTTGACAGCACTGATTGACTGAGAAGCTGCATAAGATGCCTAAAACTGTCAGACTAGTGCAAGAGCAAGTTATGAAGAAAGCACATGCCTGGAAGACTACAAATAACAGCACAGCCGTGCATGCCTGCAGGAGCAGGGGTAAAAGGTCTGCACATAGTTGTGGAACTACAAGTGACAGCTCAGCTCCAACTCTGCCGCTGAACTGTGAGTTATTTTCTAAAAGAAGATGGAAAATGCCATTACATGTGGCTTTGAGGGCAACATGGAAAAGACACACATCCTTCCATTTACAGCTTTGTAGGGTACCTTAATGCTGTACACATTTTTACAAAAACCCCTAAGGGTAATTTCTGGGACTCCCGACAGCAACCCCATACATTGGCAGCGCATACTATGCTCTATTTGTCAACATTAGTTTTTTTAATACCTTTGTACACATCAGCAGCACCCCAGAAAACATTATGCAAGAAATGTCTGTCAAATTAAAAGGTTCTGACTGTAGTTTTTATTACAACAGATATTTGTGCTTTGCAATGCCATGAAAATTGGGTGCTGCATGCTACTTTTAAACCTGCAAACTCAGGGGGCCTGAAGTTCTAATTTGTGGTTACAATGACAGATGGCAAGTGCAAAATCAATTTCTGCCTTTTAGCTTGCTATCTTTCATACAACTACTACGAAAACCACCTTTCCTGACTGCTCCGTGTCAGCATACGAATGGGGATGAACCCATCTGTATGCTACCATGGCGCATGTCAGAAAAGGAAAATTACGGTAAGTAGAAGAATTTTACTGTTTTTTCCCCACGTATAATTTTAAAATAGGGGTGCAGACCAATGCATGGCAGCGGCTATCGTTTGCTAAAGTGACAACAGTTGAGGCTCATACTACAAGAGAAAATCCTTGGGTATGTATGGGTATCATTTTTCAATTAGACTGGTCGTAATACCACATTTTGATGGCAGCACCGTCAAGCCAGGCAGAAGGCGCTTGCAAGGGCTGAAAATCTCGGCTTATACTCGAGTATATACGGTATGTTCCAGAAAAAGGAAACAACATTTATAAAGTTTTACATTTTAGAGTTTCATTATTTTATTGTATATTTTATCTATTTATTCATTAATCTAGTTTTGCAGGAGAGGGTGATAGGTTGGGAGGAAGCTATGCCAGGAATTGGCTGGGTTGGCACTGGGATTGGTGGCCAGCACCATTTATTTAAGAATTGGAATTATTACAGATATGCTGCAATGAGAGGAATATGGAGGTAGCTGTAACAGAAACCAGCACCTCTACCACCTAGCAGGAACAGTGTGTGCACAAATATATGCTCTTTCATAGACACGGACTTGGCTGTATACAGCAGCTAATTGCTGAGAACCACCAGAGGTGTGGAAGGCACCTGAGATCCAAGCGTAGTTTATACTGAAAAGTTCTGGAGCTCACCATTGCCTGTGGACAGCTGGATGCATTAATCAGCATCCCTCAAGGTGCAATAAACACCCTTCCTGATAAAATATTTGCAGCAGGACAGACCAGCACCTCTAGTCATTGGTCCATCTTAGATACCCAGTGGTTCATGTGGTCTTCCTTTCTTCACTTCTGAGGTTGTTGATATCTGAACAGGAGCAAACATACTTGTAGACTATCTTGGACAAGCCATGCCTGTGAGTGCTCCCTGGGGCCAGGCCTACCAGGTGCTGCATGAAGAAAGTTTGCAACATCTCTGTTTTTACTGTCAACTGTGTTGTCCACCTCCACATTGCCAGGGACATGATGCATCATCAGCAACACTGCCGTTCATATAAAAACTCAACCATGCTAAACATGTGGCTCTCAGCTGCTATAGGGGGCCGACCGTCATAAGACTGACTGTCACTCTGCTGTAAGCCCAGGAGAAAGAAGGTGACGCTAGCTCTTGTTCTCACTACCCAGGATCCTTTACAGCAATATAGGATTATACTAAGTATCTTCCAGTATTTTCAACCATTTCAACTTAAATTAAACAATGGGCCAAATTGTCTGGAATGATGTGGATTAAAATAAGCAAGGGTTACATTATGTGTCATCATACAATACCTACTTCATTCCAGAAAAAAAAAATATTATAGCACTTCGGTGTTTAACTATATAGTTACAACTCTGCCTTGCAACATTCCACTCTAGAGGAAGGGTCCATGAAAGATTTCCTGAAGTATTTAGCTAAAATATTATAACATGAAAAGTAACTTACCAGCTGTAGAACAGCTGGAGCCTCACTTAATGTAAATCCTTAAAGCACATAAGAGCTGCAAAGGAGGAGTGTAGACCACGTGATACCCAAAAAACACTAGTCTGACATGCCTAGCATACAGGATTGCTTGCAATACATTTATGGACACTTAGGAGTAATTGATAAACACTAGTTTTTATAACGGAATACATATCCTAATACATTTGAGAAATGTGCTAGAATATGTATAGCAAGGAGTTTATTTCCTACTGATTAAATCTAATTAATAGTAAAAACAAAAATAAAAAGCCTAGCCTGCTACAAAACATTCTTTACTGCAGTATCCAGCACTGTGGATTACATGAACCTATTAAGGAATCACAGCGCGCCACAGTTGTTGAAGAAATAATTAGCTACACTGCAGACTATGACAGCATGAGGTGTGTGAAGACTGATGCTTCTGAAACGACATATTAACTCTTTTGCTACCACACACCCAACAACTGATGTCATGTCTAAGCAGTTCTAGTGCACTGCAAGTTCTCTTACACAACACTAAACTCTGCTATATTGTCTACTACACAGCAATGTCAACTCATCCTAAAATCCAGGGAGCCACCCTGTTTTTTTTTACCCCACTCATCTTGTCTGTCTTCATAATGTATGAATCTCCAATGATTCACATTTATTTTAAAAGAATTTGGTTACACTAAAAATATATATTTTCTTTTACTGATTACATTTTTATTGATATAAGCAAGTTATATATCTAAATATCATATATTAAAATATTATAACTCTTAAATAGTACTTCATATAAAATATTCACAAAATAAATCATAATAAGCATCAATATTATTCTCAGACCACCAAGCTTTTTTATTTAGAGTAAGAAGAGAGAAAGAGAAGGATAGAGAAAAAGATTCCTCTTATTTATCGGGGAACAGACAGAGCTCTATTCCCTGCAGATCAAAGGGAGATCATTACTCGATTTCCCTATGATCTCTCTTCCTGTCCCCGAATGCAGGAAGTGATGTATATTACATCACTTCCTGCATTCAGTGTCACTCTCCGGTGCAGAACACCGGAGAGAAGCTGATGAAGCAGATCTCTGCTTCATCAGCTTCTGTGGGGGTCCCTAGGTGACATCAGAGGTCTTGGAGACCCCTGATGTCTCCATAAAGAGGACCTGTTTGGTGAACTGGCTATTACATAGGGGATTTCCAGTGGGACCTGGGACCGTACCAGTTTGGGACCCGCGTCCTCCTCCATGTCTCAGCTTCCTACTCCTCTCCTCCTCCCCGGGCTGCTCATAGTGGAAGTGAAGATGCATATTTGCATTTATTTTGTCTTTTGGTTGAACTCAAAAGATATGTGTATTCTTTTAAACCTGGCAGTGTAACTACATGTCAGTTTTGGTACCAATTGGGTTGATGGGTATTGTTGATCCCAGGTTTCTCTCTATTCTAGTATAGTCGAGTCCCACTTTGTGTATACAGAGAAGCTGTCAGTGCTCTTGGCTTCCGCTGTTTCTCTGGAGCCCTGTAGAGATTGTAAGTCAAGGCACTTGGACTTTTTTTCTGGAAGACGTTTCTCTGGCCATCCAACCAGCTTTCTCAATTCAGAATGACTTGTACAAAAATTATCTGGGAATAAATATGGTGAATGTTTCTCCAATCCACAATTCACCATATTTATTCCCAGATAATTTTTCGTCCCCCTCATATATCGTCCCCCTATAAGAGGACGCATATGCGGATGGATGGTCAGTCCTAGCTGCATGGTCACACGCCGATGTTGGATGGCGTGTGTCAATGCGGCAGGAATCTATACAGAGAGAGGGGAGCTATGGCTGGGATCGATTAAAGGAATCTGACGTTTTGATGTGTAAGTAAGACTTTAGTTAGCAGATATTTAATGGGATATATGGCATATAGGTGCAGTATAAGTTCATCTCTATTAGTTGATGGGGTCAAATCAACAATCGTTATTGATCATAGTGATAAAAAAACCTCAAAAGGAGCAGGATGGAATTTTTTTCTCGTACAAACAAAATTCTAACAGTGAATGTGGGTTTTTGTTCGGGAAAATTCATTCATTCCAAAACCGAATGCAAAATTACGATCAACATTGGTCAAGTATCTTTCTGGCATTATCGGTAGGTAAAGGAAGATCTTTCGTACGAAGGTTCATTCGGAAATCTGTATGGCCAGCTTTATTCCAGCACGGTATGGCCAGCTATATTCCAGCACGGCAAGGTGTATGTGCTTACTATTTAGTCACCCTGCAGCTGACCTGTTCACAAATTTACACGAGCACCCACAGCACTGATACAACAATTCTGGTGGGCCTGTACAGTGTTTGGGCTGTAAGAGCATTAAAATTTATTTCAATGCATCACTAAGCATTAATTGTTCCATAAAACACAAGGCATATTGCCAGTGTGTTGAAAAAAAAAATGGCCTGGGGGTGTCGAACAGATGTAAATTTATGAAACAGAAGCAGATCTGCAATGAACTGCTCACTGAAAGTGAATGAAATTAAAAAAAGTATATTCTGTAATTACAGAAGGGGTTTCCTTGCAAATCTGTGCTCAGCAATATGAACTCACAGTTTTTAGCAGTTTCAAATATGATGTCCTATTTATAGTTTGTGGCCTTGAAACAGCAAAAACACATTCAAGCTAAACGCCAGTTTGGTTGATGCAGACGGTTCACACCATAAAACATGGAGTATGGTTAGCCCATGTTAACCTTTGACTGGTCCCCCCATTGTGTAATGCATGCACTGAGTTGATCCATAAATATATGCAGCTGAAGTTATCGCAGATGTGCAGTGTGTATCAAGTACTGTTGCCACGTTTAAAAAAAAAAACAATACTTTTGACCTTTTTTTCATGCTTTGTTGCATCTCAGTGCTACACATTTTCAGCAGCCTATTTGCAGCCACTGTCTACATGTACTTCAATGGCTGTATGGCATTTCTCAGGGCAGGTTTCCAGATGGTTACAGTGGACCATGATAAATGTCAGTCAAAGTACCGCAGCGCTGAATACTGAAAAATGGCCTGGATGGGAAGGGGGTTTAACACCGCGGATGTCAACTGGTTAATATATGTGCTGAAATGGCCACTTGAGTGCAACAATGGAGGAGTACAATTGGTAGACAACCGAGCACTGTCACCTTAAAAAAGGAAGTGCTTGCTTTCATGGCAGCACAGAGAATTTAATGGCAGGATCACAGAGTATGACTTTATAATAATTTAGTGATGGGTTTAATCTATATTATAAATGCATATATTAGCCTTTCCTGTAAAAGATAAACAACCACCCCCCAAATACGGTCACCGAGTCTGTCCATTACATTAAAAGGAGGTTTGGAAGCGAAAGCACTAGCTTCAACTCTTACAGAAAAGCTTTACATTTGTATTTAATATACATCTAAAGCCAAAACATTTTTTAGAGTAGGGAAGGGTTAACACCTCTGTCAGGGTTTTATCACTGCGTGTACCCATTCAGAGGAGACTCACTTTCTCTATTTAATACCGGTATATCGCTACTGGTATCAGTATCAGTGTTGATACTGACCATTTTCACAAGTACTCTTAGTCGTGAAAATGCCCAGATACTAAAGCACCAATACCAGCGATTTAAATTGAAGCCGGCCCGATAAACAGCCGCCGTGGTTCACAGAAAGGCAGCCGATATCCCGAGCAAGGCAGTCTTCCTGTAACCCGTTTACAGCGCCGGCCACACATCTCTTCCTCCTTCCTGAAACCACGCCACCAGACCAACCGGGACCCCTAGTAAGACCCCTCAGCCTCCTGAGACCCCACACAGCCCCCTGAAACCCTTCGCTGGAGAGATCAGGCTGGCACTCCAGAGCAGCACAGAGTATGAAGCTTCATATTATTCTGCCCTGATGTATAATACATTGCTGGGATTTGTATTCCTCTATAGCTGGCTGCCATTCGGCACTGCTGTATAATGTATTTCTGGGATTTGTAGTCCTCTATACCTAGTGGTATTCTGCATTGCTGTATAATGTATTGCAGAACTTTGTAGTCCTCTATAGCCTCTGCCATTCGGCATTGGTGCATAATGTATTGCTGAGATTTGTAGTCCTCTATAGCTGGTGGTATTCTGCATTGCTGTACAATGTATTGCTGGGATTTGTAGTCCCTCTACAGTTTGGAGTCAGTGGCATAACTACCAGGGGTGCAGCGTTTGCAGCTGGAAGCGGGCCCTGGCACCAGTGTCCTAAAATCATTAGTCTGTATTGTTTTAGAAAAACTGTCACGACACACACAAAAAACAGTTTTACCAAAACTAAAATAGAGGTTCTGACTATCTCTACTGTATCTCTGTTAAAGCAGAACTCCGGGTAAAATTGTTATTAACCCTTGCAGTGGGGCTACCCCCACACTGCAAGGGTTCAGTGCTCATTTTTGTTTAGGTTACAAAATAACAAAGTTATACTCAACAAAACCTTCGATCCTGCAAACTGTGACAGCACTCCCTCCAGCCTATCTCCTCCTCTGCTCCTCTAGACAAAAATGAGCACTCAACCCATGCAGTACGGGAATAGTCCAACTGCCAGGGTTAAGAAAATTTGTTATGCTTTAATGTCGTAATGTTATTTTTATTAAACTAACCTGCGCTTATGCATTTTTCATCATATAACCAGTGTGAATTGCCCAGGCTTGTGACAGTTCTTTATCTAACGTCTTAACAAGCTGGCTAGTCCACGTTTCTATATTTCTATCTTTGGACCTTGCCTTTCTTCTTTTATCTGTGTGCGTTCACAATTAAATAGAGCAATCTTGCGTCTCCTTGTAGTTTACCATTGACTGACAAATACAGACTATTTTATGTGCTTCCCACAGATTCTACAAAATATAAATAGCGTAAAGAATGTAGCTGCCTGTAAATGAGACACTGAAGCATTTCAAAGCAAAAAAAAGTCTTCTGACAATGCATTCTACTATGTGTTCACTCATCCTCTTTTCTCTGTACATTTAAAAAAAGTGCAAGTCAAAATTTAATGAGCAGCTCTAAGATGTTCAAGTCTGAGATATTTTGTAACAGTGGATGGAAGACCTGTCTTCGTGCGACCAGTTTTAGATTACTTTCACCGTCACTGAAGGAGTAATTTAAGTGGATTATGAAGAGATGAATACTGTTTGGTATCACCTCCCTCCAGCACACTCAGTACAACTGTGAAGCATCGGCCCTTACGACATAAAGGGCAATGTACTGTATGCTTCAATAACAGAAGGGGCTAAACAGCACGGACTTTCTGCGTTGCAGCAGGTGCCAGAAGGAACAGAGTTCATTGTAGCTACATTCGCAAAGAAGCCCGTGTTCCAGGGAGGCCCAAGGAGGTGCAGCGCACAGCGTGTGGAGCCGTGAACAGGGCCAACTGATCGGAAGCCGATTAATCGATTATTGAAAAAGTTGACAACTTTTTCAATAATCGATTATAATCGATTATGTCGATTAGTTGTTGCAGCCCTACCGCAAACTGCTTTTCCTGTTACTTACTATCAAACTGAAACTTACAATAATAAAAAGCAGAGCACCAACCAAAAGGTAACAAACAGGGCAGCGATGTTTCCACATGCGTACAGAATTCTGTTTGCCTGAAGAAGGAACCGCTGTTGTTCCGAAACGTCGCTATATGATGTGATAGCAATCGAGTCAATAAACCGTTTTTGACTTGAAATTCTATTGGAGTGCGAGTGACTTTATACATATACTTATCTTGGATTGCAGAGGCATCTGCAGTCACTATGGCACACACCCGACTCGAAGGGTATTATTCGGTCAGGAGTGCGATGGGTACACTGGATTTTGGGATACTCCACAAAAGTTTTGCTTTTGATAGTTATAAGCCAGTGAAAGATATGAAGGGAGTGCAGATCTAGTGACAAACTTGGATTACACATGTTCCCCCTACTTGTACTTAATATTCATGTTAGAACCATCAGAAGAATCATGATATCTTCACAGAGACAATACACGTGCAAACCAATCTGTATTAAATGAAAACTGCACTGAGAGAAATCTGGAGAAAGCCATTGCTGACCTCCTTCTGAAAATACTAGTTAGCTGGCAGTTTAATACTTTCTGAGACCCTGACCTGGCAGAAGTATGTAGAACAGAAATGTCAGATTTCCTAATATGTGTACTTGTCCTAGGTCAGTGACTCTGTGTACTAAAAGTACAACCACAAAACTAGCAGAGGAGGTCAGCAACCTCCATATTTTTTCAGTACAGGTTTCCTTTAAGGCAAACCCATCAATTGTTACAAAACAACTACTAAACCAGAAAAACAAGTTGATTCAGTTTAAAAGCTGTTTCCTTTCATTAACAACTTTGTATGCACATAACTCATATGTAATATTCATTGTACGTTACAGACTTGCAAACACTTAGCCCTCAGTGTTCTCTGTCGGTCATAACTGGTTTATTTGTATATTTCCAATTACTGGGTTGCAAACTAGTCATACTGGGTAATGCTGCATGAAAAAGCAGCTGTTTGCTTAACACTATCTCATTCACAGGAAATACATGAAGACTTGTGTGCAGATCTGCAGCACAAAACAGAATGAATGAATTATATATGATGATCATGATGATCTGTGTCCAATTGTCAAGCAGAATATGCTGGGTGTGTTTGTTGTATGTGCATGTGTTTCACATTCCCAACTCTGTAATTTGTATAAAACATCACAAAATGATGTCCAATTACAAAAACTGCATCTGTCAAATTTGAAGATGTTCTTTGTATAGCAATACAGATGAGGGATAACATATCTTCAATAGTGCTGAACTTCAAGCAGAGCTTTTGCTTTTCCCAATTTGCAGCTATGTTTGCAGTGCCCCAAAAAGGTCTAGTGCCCCATTTTTGGGGCACTGCAGTGCCCCAAAAATGTTTACTGTGTATGGTCAGATACAAGCTATGTGTATATAGAAAATTATTGCATGGCTCAAGCTATTCTAATACAGATAAGCAGAGATAGTCCAACATGCATGCTAACTGCTTCTAGATTTAACAATTTTTTATGGAACTAACAAAAGACTCCATGTATGACCAACCTTACCTATAATGCTATAGAGCAGCGGTCGCCAACTTTTCAGACCTTAATGGACCACTAAATTCATAATTTTAAATCCCGCGGACCACCAATATGATTTAAAAAAAAAAAATATATATATATATATAT
>NW_017306458.1:1232808-1238757 GCF_000935625.1 Nanorana parkeri
TGCAACTCAGCATTCTCTCTCCTCCAAACACGACGAGTTGTGTTTCTACCAAATAGTTCTATTTGTGTTTCATCTGACCATATGACATTCTCCCAATCCTCTTCTGGATCATCCAAATGCTCTCTAGCAAACTTCAGACGGGCCCGGACATGTACTGGCACTGCAGGATCTGAGTCCCTGGCGGCGTGTGTTACTGATGGTAGCCTTTGTTACGTTGGTCCCAGCTCTCCGCAGGTCATTCACTAGGTCCCCCCGTGTGGTCCTGGGATTTTTGCTCACCGTTCTTGTGATCATTTTGACCCCAAGGGGTGAGATCTTAGGGAGATTATCAGTGGTCTTGTATGTCTTCCATTTTCTAATTATTGCTCCCACAGTTGATTTGTTCACACCAAGCTGCTTGCCTATTGCATATTCAGTCTTCCCAGCCTGGTGCAGGTCTACTTGTTTCTGGTGTCCTTCGACAGCTCTTTGGTCTTCACCATAGTGGAGTTTGGAGTGTGACTGTTTGAGGTTGTGGACAGGTGTCTTTTATACTGATAACAAGTTCAAACAGGTGCCAATTATACAGGTAATGAATGCAGGACAGAGGAGCCTCTTAAAAAAGAAGGTATAGGTCTGTGAGAGCCAGAACTCTTGCTTGTTTGTAGGTGACCAAATACTTATTTTCCACCATAATTTGCAAATAAATTCATTCCAAATCAGCTAATGTGATTTGTCTGGATTTGGTTTCTCATTTTGTCTCTCATAGTTGAGGTCTACCTATGATGCCAATTACAGGCCTCTCTCATCTTTTTAAGTGGGAGAACTTGCACAATTGGTGGCTGACTAAATACTTTTTTGCCCAACTGTACATACAGTATATATACACACTGAGTCACTATTACCTGGCTTCTCCCCACTTTTTCTATGTCCCGCAGCCTGCTCAGTCCGGGTACTGACGAGGTGCCCTGAATGCTGCAGAGCCCGCACTGTACTAAGAGGCCACCGCTGCTATAGAGAATGGACCAGCATGTTCAATGTGCCCAAAATTGGGTAATGCTGGTAAGGCAAGAACTTTGGCATTTCTTAAAGCACTTTTTTGCTGCGAGTTTCTTTGAAGAGTAATTTTCGTAGGCAACGTGCATGTCACCTTGTGCACTGCTGTTGGATGAGTCAGAGAAAACACTGACAGATTTTGGCAGCATTGCTCCATAATTGAGGATGGGCAGACGTCTTACTGCCTTCTGTTCTCAGATAGACATCTGTCCACCTATGGCCATTCAATCTGTTCATAATCCCCAACTATTCCAATAAATGTTTTCAGAGCATGTTTGCAAGATCCGTATGGATTATGCAACACATGGTTCATATGATGTAAGGAAAGTCCATCTTTCTAGATATTTATTTAGGTGTTCCATATTTAAAGCTGACCAAACAGAGTATATTATGCAGTATTAAATTTATATCAGTATCCAGCTGCTTTAGTAGACATTAGAAATTAATCTTTCTTGTGAAAGGTAAACTATATTTAGTCTCACTGGGGTGTCAAGCAGCTGAATAGCACTTGTGATAAGTTCTGTTTCACAAAGGAGAACATTCCTTTTGTCGTGTAAAAGGTAATAAGTCATCCTTTCAGGCCTGCATAATTGATGGGGGTGTTGGGTGAATTTACTGGGAGTGAGGGAATCTTACCAAGCAGAAATTACTTTACTTGCTCTTTGGGGTACAGAGCATGTACCTCCACTACTGTAGTGGTGCTTTTAAAGAATTATGTGGAAGTTAGGGAGTCTGTTACTGTGTAAAGCTGACCATACACTAGTAGATTTCCGAACAAAAGATCTTTCTTCACCACTTCGAATGACATTTTGTTTTAACATTCGATTTTGGAATGAATGGAGTTTTCCCGAACAAAAACCATATTCACTGCTAGAATTTCATTCGAGAAACGAATGAAAACTTTTTTCTTTTTAACTTTTTTCTTCACTATAGTCGAAAACAATGATTGATTTGACCCCATCAACTAATAGAAAGTCGAACAAAAGATCTTTAGTACGAAAGTTCTTTAGAAAATCTGCTGTGTACCAGGGATGTCCAGATACCAGTGCCAATACTTGGCATTTTCACGAGAACTATCAGGGTTGCAGAGGTTGCAGCTGGGACCGGGCACTGGTGCTCCACCACTGTCCTGAAATCATTAGTCTGTATTGTTTTAGAAAAACTGTCACTTGACAATAAACAAAAATGTATCAGTACTTGTATCTGTGAGTACTTGGACAAGTATCAGTACTTAAAATAATGCATTAAAATGGGGATGCACAAATCCCAGGAGCTCCGTATGCTCCTTATAACTGACAGCTGCCTCCTAACTTTTGAATTTTTCTCTAGTCTAGTCTTGGAGCTGGAAAAGTATCTGTACATGTACTTGTACTTGTATCGAGTACAGTACTTGGTATCTGAACATCCCTACTGTGTACAATGTATGGCCACCTTAAGAGAGTGAAAGAAGCAAATGCCTGTTGGTCTGCAGACAGGATATTCAGCTCCAAATGAAGATTATGTGCATTGACCATTTAGCAAAGCCACTGTGCAATTTGAAAAGGTTAAATGTGCACTTGCAAGTTGAGCAGATATGTTCTGGCACTCCTCTCGCTCAGGAAGGACTTTTTCATCCATGTACACAGCCAGGTCGAGGCTGGTGATACAACTATGGCGCATCCAAAGAAATCAAGGATCAACGGGTATTGGGAGGGACTGTGCAGTTCTGTTTCTGTAATGAATTTTGCTTATTTGCCAGGATCACTGCCTAAAGTGTTTCCAAACTTGGGATTTAGGACTATTGGCTATCCTGTTGCCTAAAGCTTGCTTGCAATTACACTGGGCTGTCAGACCAGCTAAGACACTATGAGGGGAATTTATCAAAACTGGAGAAGACAAATTTTGGAGCAACTGTGCATGGCAACCAATCAGCTTCTCTTTTCCAGTTTGTTTAGTTAAACATTGAAAATGAAAAAGAAAAGCTGGTTGGTTGCCGTGCACAGTTTTGATAAAATCCCCCCTATGTATTTTGTAGCAAGTCCATTAAAGTTCATTACAGAATTAATATATTCTTAACAAGACAGCCAAGATTGTTGCTCTAGCTGGTTGTAATGTGAATTAATTCTCAAATCACAACACAGACTCTCAAATCACAACACAGACTCTAAGTATGGATTAATTCAGTTTCAAACAACATAGAACAGTCTTTTTTAACCTCAAGCCTCATGCATACTAGCCAGCTGCATTTAAGTAAAAAAGAAATGATCTGCTAACTATAAAGAACTTAATGGTTCCCAAATCACTTTTTGCTGTGTTTAGGTGTTGTTGGGCTTAATCGCATTAACGTTTACTTGCGTTTAGCTGCTTAAAACTGGGGCTAAAAGCACCCGGGATGCAGGAATTTCTAGTTTGGGTAAACACTTCTAGACTGAATGCACCTAGACACTGCTGGACATCTAGGTGTGCATTCAGTCATAGAAAACAATTACATGAGTCCAGGTGCGTTTAGAAATTAGTTCCAAACGCACCTGAACTCATGTTTATTCAATATAGTGTGCATGAGGCCTTACACTTGAGGAACCCGTGCAAACTTGAAATAATTTTTAGATTTTAGGGACCCCTGAAATAATTTTCTGATCTACAGGTAACAACACACAGTGTATTAAGTGAGTTTTTGCTAAAGCAATAAGTTAAAAAATATATAAGTAAAAAATATAAAAACCAACAACTTCAATGTGAAACCTAGGCTTGTATCAGTGTTTAGTGACAACACTGACTTTTGCATTGTTGCCCCAGGACAACACTAACTTTGCATGTGTTGCCCTGTGTAATCTGCTTGCATTACTTTACAGTTCACGGTTGTTTTAATGTGTGTGTTTAGCTGTTCAAACACTATCCTTACTAAAAAAAAGCCTTAAAAACAGCTCCAGACCAGGTGAATAATGTCAAATATCCATTTAATTCAAATTATGTGGTTTACATATCAGGCATTCCCAACCCTCAAAAGATCCATCGAGATTTGTAGATAGAGGATATTTCAAGCACAAAGTTTGACAAAAAGTTTTAAGAAGGTGGTCCAGGTCGAAGGTAGGAATCAAAGAGTCTTAAGGTGACAAAAGTTGCATTGAAACTAGATATTGTGCTCATTGGGATAGGCTGAAACACATAACTGAAAAATATTGCCTTGTCCTTCAGTTGAACGCAAATAGTGGGTACATAAGCCGTGATGACTATAAAAAGAGGGAATACTTTGAGAAATATGTTGGTGATTAGTCAATTTCAGGCTTTGGAGAGGGAGTGTTGGATAAAAACCAAGAAACAAGGTATGTATTTGTGTGGTGGTTGCTTAATTTGTACATATATGGAGATGGGTTTTACCAATTTTGAGGCGTCCAACCAATTTTAAATCCAAACATTCTTGAACTGTTTTGTGAAGTTATTTAGCAGTTGAATTGTTCTTGAAAGTTGTTTTATATAGAGAAGACATGAGAAGAGTTTAATATCCCAATGGCTTAGCATTTAAAGGATATCACTAAGAATAACGCCAAAAGTCAAGTGCCAACACATTCTGTGAATGACGTAATTCCTCCCCGATAGGAATACAAATTAAAGTTAATTTGAATTTACACATTAGTACTAGAATAGGCGATTCTGATTGCATTCTCCCCCAGAAGGAATGCTACTGAATATACACATGCCACCTTAGCACCACAAGGTTTAAATCAGGACCTCAAGTTTTTGTAAGTGAAGGTGGTGCCTTTTTTTTCGTGCTCAGAAAAAACACAGGTTTTTTTCTGTGCGTTTATGCCACAGACTTGTCCAAGAGAGTGTTGAAATACGTTTTGTTTATATTAGGTGGATTGGACATACGGTAATACTTTACTCTGGTGAAGACACTGGGTAAGGTATAGGACAGTAAGCCATGTTATAGCCACATAAAGAGGAGATACAATTGTGGATTAGACTGGGTTAAAAATGGACATTCAGCAAGTGCATCCTGATGAAGCTACAATTTTCAGCTGTGATTTAATGAAGAACCATATAAGATGTGAACTTAGCTACAAGACAATATGATCATGCTACAGGAAGTTTTAATAAAACAGGATTGTAACAACAAACTGTGACCTTTATGGAGAGAAGTTACATGGTGCTTTAAAAATCTAGATTAGCAGCACTTTAGGGAAAGGATCCCAATACACTGGGGCACTCCCGGGAGTGTTAAGACAGATCTGTTTAAAGTGACACTAAAAACTCAGGAGATACATTTTTTAAATACATTCAAGTACCTTCGCTATTAAGAAAAGGGTATCTTATTTGTGAATCACTCAGCTGTAGATCCTCAAAGCATCTCTGAATTGGTGCTGACACTGTTCTTCCTACTTTGTTTCACCATGGTCCCTGTGTGTGTTGTAAAGTAGTCACCGCTTCAAGCTCGCTCCCGTGATGGACTACAATCTCACATTTCGTTCACTAATTTGTATTGAGTTGCAGACCATCACAGGAGTGAGCTTGGAACTTTATAACAGACACAGGAACCATGGGGAACAAAAGTAGCCACCCTCCAGAAGGAAGGACAGTGTCAGCACCAATTCAGAGATGACTTGAGCATCTAGAGCCAAGATACACACAAAAGATACCTTTTTCTTAATAGCGAAGGTATTTAGATGGATTTTTAAGATATAACTCCTGAGTTTAGTCTCACTTTAACTTAAAAAAATCATGGTTGGTAAAAAGGTTTTTTGTATTTTGATGCAGGCACTGAAAGTTTTGATTGTTATTAGATGTTAAGTAACTTTTGAAAAAAATAATAGATTTAGGGCTGCAACAACTAATCAACATAATCGATTATAATCGATTATTGAAAAAGTTGTCAACTTTTTCAATAATCGATTAATCGGCTTCCGATCAGTTGGCCCTGTTCACGGCTCCACACAC
>NW_017306458.1:1239757-1240010 GCF_000935625.1 Nanorana parkeri
AGCGTGGGAGACGGGAGGCTGCGCTTGTTGGTGGATCCAGGAATCAGGTGAGTATTAGAAGAAAAAAAAAAGTTTTATTTTATGTTCTATTCTTAGTTCTATAATGTCATTGTAGTACTTTCAGGTGGAATACAGCTTCATAAGATATCAGCTAGGGAACTACAAGTCCCAGCATGCCCTCATTGCCCCTGTACAACAACCAGATATTGCCGTTCCCTGGGTGATCTGTGTGTGTGTGTGTGTGGGGGGGGGG
>NW_017306458.1:1240121-1242416 GCF_000935625.1 Nanorana parkeri
GGGGGGGGGGAATGTTCTGCCCCGGGCGCCAATAACTCTGGTTACGCCACTGAATGTACTATATGTAATTTACCTAGAGGGTATTGTTTGTTTTTTCTCCAAATGGAAATTCACTTGAAGACCAAACCAACTAACATTCACTATTTTCAAGTCAGACCAGTATATGATATATATTTATTGATGGCTGCACATTAATACACTTAAGATTTATCACTCTTTAATGAAGGCCAATGGTGATGTCACCCCCTGAACATCATGGCAGCAATTTATTGTAGCTTGGGGAACAAGACTGATGGTACAATACTAGCAGAGGTATACAGAAAAAGAGCAATCGAGTGGTTACTTACATAACCCATAAACATTTTTGCCAGCACTATGAAGTTATTTCAGACTGACCATCCATAAACAAGAACTAGTTAGTGACCAATTATGACCAACTTTGAAAATATAACTAAAAATATAAATGAAAGCTTTGTTCTGTAAATAATGTTTGCCATTCAGAGTGTGTTCTGTCAGAAACACTGGATTGTAAATGCAACTGCAGCAATGACTAATGCCCATGTTTTTTCAAAGCAGCATTGTCATCTAAAAAAAGCCATGGGGCTCATAGTGATGGGAAAATACCAATGTGTGGGAGGCAAGCGGGAACAGGTAGTAACCAGGAAGTGTTGGAGCTTCACATTTTAATACCCATTCACACCTAGGAGTTTTGTTGCGTGGCAAAACTCTCAACACAAGAAATCCCATTAATTTCAATGGCAGCTGTTCACACCTGAGCGTTTTGTGGGAAGTTGTAAAGCGCCTGTCACTGGAAAAAGTACATGTGGTTCTTTTGGGCAGTTTACAGCGTGTTTGGCCCAATAGACTGCAATGAAAATGCCTGGAAACGCGTGATACAAGCGGTTTGCCCATTTCTGTACACATTTTGCGCGTTTGTCCATTGACCACAATGTCTTTCGATCTGCCAGCTAAAACGCACATCTTCATGTACACGCATCACACGTGTAAATGTGCAAAAATGTGTAAAACACACTAAACAAAATCATGCGTAAAAATGCAAACGCCTAGGTGTAACTGCAGGCTCAGAGCTGCATTGTATTTGGGTGAAATAGTAGCAGCTGCTGTAAGTATTTGCACTGCACTTTATACCAGACAACAGTATTTTTGTGTCCGACAGTGTTACTTTAAGAAAGAAGTTGCAGAATATGTAGTATTAAAAATATGCAAATGCAATTAGCTGCAGGACATGTAACAGCTATATGATAAATGCAAAATAATGGTATTTTGACGGTGTAATAGACTTTGGAAGACAAATATTGGAGCCTCTAAAATAAAGGGTTGTGAACAGTGCAAATACATTTGCTTCCTTAATTTTTCACATGCCTGTAACTTAATGTTAGCATGAAAAGAATAGAATTGTTTATGGATAAAGGACCTTGAAAAAATATCAACTGTTAGTTTAACACAAGAGATTATTGTTACTAAATAACGTGAATACACAATCATTATCACTAAATTAACATGATGCAAAAAAGGGCCTCTGCTATAAAATGTGTAAAGCAGCAGATTCAGAGGCTACATTGTGGGAATGGACTTCTACATGAACAGCAAAAGCAGATTTGCAATACTGGTCTCTGCAAAGTGCTGACCACCAATGCTACCAGTGCAGAAGCATGTTGTCACAAGGCTGGAATGGGGGCTTGAGTTGTGGCAGATCCTCGTTACATAGTGGCTGTAGTGGACTATGCAACAATGGGCAGTAACTGTCACCACAAAATGCATTGCCTAAAGAGACAAAGCAATAGCAAATACAATGCAAGCGTTTCAAATAGAGATATGAAGTATGGTGACAGGATCTCTTTACACACTTCATCAACAAGTTTAATGGACGTCACAGGCCATCGTGCAACTGTAGGTCTGTCCCTAAACACAATCAATTCTATTTAGACAAAAAGTATTAGGTTCCTTTCACAAGGGCATCCCGATTAGGTGCGCTTCTCAGTCTTTTAGGCGGACCTAATAGGAAGCCCAACTATAGCCTATGGGCAGCTGGATCTAAACAGACGGGCATCAGTTTACAACTGGTTAGCCCCGTCTCCGGCCAAGTCCAGAAAAACAAACGGAACAGTGTTCTGTATCGTTGGACCTGATCGTGTTGGACCGGGGGTAATCTAATGTTAATGGACACAATTCCATTTTTATCCAACTGTCCATAGACCAACATGGGTCCAGTAATCTCAATTTTTTGAAGAAAAAAACGTTATGGACATATATATATATATATATATATATATA
>NW_017306458.1:1243107-1246607 GCF_000935625.1 Nanorana parkeri
ATATTTCTGCAATGGGCTTGTTTATACAGCAACAACTTTTTAATTATTTAAAGGATAAGTTTACTTTCTCACAAATTCTCATAAGTTACCCACATCACCCCACCACCTTCCCCGGCCCCCGCTGCACCTACATGTTTGTGGTCCCTGCCAGCCGGTGTGGTGGTTCGAACACTGTGCTTCCCAGCCCCGCACTGTGAAATGCTCATTGGACTCGCAAGTGTGCTCATTGGACTCGCAAGTGTGCTCATAGGTCATCAGGGTCACATAAGCCCTTCTCATTGATAGGTGTGGTTATCAGCCAGGGACTAGGTCCCGGAAGTAAGAAGCGCTTCTCATTGGTCTGCATGGTCATGTGACCATGCTGATCATTGATTGCCCCCTTATTAACAATTGTAAGTGAACTTGCCATTTAAGATAAAGTGACACAAATATCTCCTTTTTTCGGCGGTGCAAACAAGGCTTTTTTTGGTGATATTGTCTCACAAAAAATGAATTCATTATTTATGCATTCCAATGTAACAAAAAGAAAGCTTTTTCTTTGATCAATGTTTAAAAAAATTCTGTAACTTTTTTATATAACATTGAAAAAAATAACCAAAATCCTAATAAAGTTTAAATATTGGTAGTTGGAAAATTTAAATAAAAGAATCTAAAGAAAAATAACAGATAAGGGGAGAAGTGGAATAAAGAGTTAATTAGAGCTGATTAGGGTAAACCGAGGGTTAATAAGCGGCTAAAAAGGAACACAATTGTATTTAATTTATTGTACTTTTCAGGATGCTTTGATCTACAAATGAATGAAACAGAATAAATACTAAATGTTTTACCAGCAGTAGCTGTAATAACTACTGTATTTATGTAGCAACCCTAAGCTGTCATTTTGACAGCCACGAATTGGCAGCAAATGCGGTGAGGGGAGCCACAGCAGAGAAAGGACAGGGCGTGCTAGAACAGGGCAAACTACATGTGCATTTGCATATGGCAAGTTTAAGAAACAGATTTATTTTGTTGGGCACTCAATAAAAATACTAAATGTGAAAGCACTTAAACAAATCTATCTACTAATTACATTCCTCTCAATCAAAGCTTAGACCTACTAACCCTCTTGCCAGTGGATCGTCCATTTGAAGGTATTTGCCTGTTTACTAGCCAAGTACATAACAATACACTTTGAAATACAATACCATAATTATAAAGACAGGTGAAAATCTGAATGTGTTATTTAACAACCTGTTCTGCTCAACCAGATGGCTATAATCATAGAGGAGTAAATGGCCACTAAAGTGTAATTAGAAGATTACTAACAAGAACGCTGGGACTTTAATCTTACTGTTTTTCTACAGACAATGGGTATTAATGATGCAACTTGGACAACCCAGGGTTTAGCTTCAGGCCAATTCAAACACAAAACTATCAAGCAAGCAATCAATCATTTATTTATTATACAGCACCTATGTTTGAAGGCACTTGTAAAAAACAAAAACAAAATGTAGACCAATCACATTCTCCTTCCCCAAAAGACTCCATCCCTTATAGGGCATGTTTAATGCTCTGCATAAAAAAACTTTGAGGTGTCATGCTCGTTCACTCCCCTAAGCACGGGTGTCAGTAATTTCCTCTAGATGCCTAATCTGACCAAACCCTACCTGGGATCAGCCAGTGGTACAACTAATTTAAGTAATAAACTTGTGATCGTCAGTGGATGGGTAAATTAAGGAAGGACTAGGACAGCTTGGGCGTTTCCCACTGTGTAATAGAGGCACTGTGAAGGATTCTTCAGTTATATATTTTTACCCATAAGGCACCTTTCAGACGGGAGGTCCAATTTGGACTGTCTGTCATATAGTCTATGGGTAGCTGGATCTAAATGAATGGGTATCTGTTTACATCCAGCTGCCCCCAGCTCCAGCCAGGTCAGGAAAAACAAAAGGAACAGAGTTCCGTTTTGACTAGGGATGCACTGAAATTTCGGCCGCCGAAACATACCGGTCAGTGCCATCTTTCGGCCGAAATAGCTGTGCATCCCTGGTTTCTCTCCTCCCCGCTGAGCGCTGCTCTGTGTCCCAATGGGGAGGAGAGAAACTGTCACAGGAGGCCGAGCGGTGCGGGAAGAGAGCGATGTAAGCAGCCGGCGTCTCACCTCCCCCACCGCTCAGCCTCCTGTGATACATCAGGATGGAGAGCGGGCTGTGACAGCTGTGAGCGCGGTCACAGGAGGCTGAGCTCTTCTCCCGCACCCAACCTTCTGTGACAGATCGGGAGAACGGCTGTGAATTTGAAAACGTTAGAAACTATTTTTTTCAGGGTTCGTTTCGGTTTTGAAAATTTCATTTCGGTGCACCTCTGGTTTTGACAGACCTGATCGTGCTGGATCGGGGGTAATCTGATGTAAACGGACATCCGATTCCCCATAGACCGATATGGGGTCCAGTCATTTCAGTTTTTGGACAGATGGGGATTTCACAGCGGTGACATCTGTTCCGTACCACTCTGATCCGGAGGGGATCCATGTACGGATCTCCGCCTGATCTGATAGTGTGAAAGGGGCCTAACAATCACCAATTATATATATTTTTTTAAACAAAAGAGTGTTAAACAACCCTGGTAGGTACTCTTTTTTTAAGTGATACCCTTAGGCCTTGTTCACACCAAGCGTGTTCCAGGAGCAGAGCAGTTACAGACCGGATCAAAACTGCGTCCAATGTATTCCAATGGTATTTTGGTCTCTAGTTCACACCGCAGCGTTCAGTTCCAGAGCATGCAAAAAAAACTGCAGCAAGCCCTATTTTACCTGCTCTGGAACGCATCAAAACGCATGCAAAACCCCCTGGAACGCACTGAAAGCCCATTTTAAACTAAAAAAAAAAGAAATAATTTTTTTTTTATTACCAAAAACGGGCCGGAAAGCATCTAAAACGCGACAAAAACGCGGCACAACCCACTGCACTGCGTGTGCAGAAACTCATGCAGATCTGGTCTGCATTTGGTGTGAACAAGCCCTTAAAGCTGATCTTCAGCTTTAAAAATATATATTCAGCTAGGCACAATGTAAAATATATTTTCATTGCCTGGCTTTTTTACCACTTTTCAGGCTTGAGTTTAGGGCTGACACTATATTGCACACCACACCATTTTTTTTACTTCCACCGCTTAAAGCGTGCTCCTGTGATGGACTACAACCTCAATACAAACTAGTAGTCCATCACTGGAGCCATTTTTTAAAATGTATTTTATTGTTTATCCGATTAACCGATTAATCGAACTTAATAATCGGCTAACTAATCGATTTTGAAAATAATCGTTAGCTGCAGCTCTACTTGAGTTCCTTTGTTTTAGCCAATGAAAAGCTAATTACTAGGAGGAAACAGTTATTTATTACTAAATTGAGCCAAAAAAACAAATTATGTATGTTTTTCAGGCGCTGCCATTGAAGTCTATGAAGCCAAATTGCGATATTCTGCCCCCCCCCCCCCCCCCCAACACACCTCCAACTTTTTCAT
>NW_017306458.1:1246672-1297229 GCF_000935625.1 Nanorana parkeri
AAAGCTTCAAGTCACAAGACAGTCGACACAATGTTCAAATATGAACATGTGCCTTCTGGTGTGGCAGGGGCGGTGTGATGCATTGTTACAACACATCACACTGTTTACTTTTTTTTACTTTATTAAAATGTCGCAAATTACATTTCATTCAACTCCATGCTCTGCACCACAGCAGACATGCTGCATTTTTACACAGTTCACACACCACTTCATATGTATGGTGTGAACAGGGCACATAGAATACAACTGTTTTCTATCTACCCTTGTGTTGAGCCTGCATTGATCAATACTGATCATGGCAGCCTAATGCATCTGATGTGAACGAGCCCTAAGAGTTCACAGTACCTGCCGTCTGAAGGACAGGTAGAAGGATGGCTGGCTGCCAAGTCACTGCTAGCAGAGAAGGAAAGGGGAGATGAGCTGTCATGTCAGTGTTGTGATCTGTGAGGAAGAACATTATATATGTTCACATTAAGATTTATGGCAAGGCCTAGCAGGCAGATCTTCCTAGTAAGTGTCATATAGGGGCTGTAAGGTAGGGACCTGTATACAGAGGAGCAACCACGCGTATGATGGTATCCAAAGTTTACACCACCTCAAAAATGTTTTAGCAACGTGAAACCATCTTGTGGCTGCTTTGCGTTCAGCTGTCAAATTCACTGAGCGGAATTTATCAAAATTGGAGCAGACAGGATCTGGAGCAGTTGCCCATAGTAACCAAACATCTTTCATTTTCAAATCGTATCTGAACAAATTGAAGAGAGAAGCCGATTGGTTACCATAGGCACCTGCTCCAGTTTTGATAACTTCCCCCATAGTGTACTACTACAGGATCAGTTGGACTAATAGTTCTATATTGGCTGTGTGTTAGTAGTCACCGGGATATGTAGTTCTATGTGTGATGTTACTGAAACCTAAAGTTCTATATCCGGTGTGTTACTACTGGGTAATTCTACATCCACTTTCCAATGTTGTTGTTAGAACACTTATGGTATTTGTAGTTCTGCACATGGTGTAATGCTCGTCAATCCAAGTAATTCGGTCTGTCTTGCTGAGTTGATTCACTGTTGGTATCAGGTTATTGTGTGGCACCCCGGGCACTAATATTGTAATCAAAAGAATACCCAGTTGCACCCCAGGACTACACAGGGCATTACAATTAGACTTTGGAGTTTTAGTCCCTGCTCATACATATTCTTCAATCTTTTTTGCTCATAGTTCTCCTCAGGGTCACAGGAGAACATATAATGCGTCCCCTAGTGGCCCAAAAATTATGGGGATGAGTGTTTTTCATTCACCCCATAATTGTCCTTTAACTTGCTAGTTTTCATCTTTTAAATGATATCATTTACAAAAAGATGTCATTTTTAAAAAAGATGATGTTTTTCTATTTTCTACTTACATAAATGTCAGGGTTTTGTAAAGGAGCATGGTACAACAGTTATATTAAAGTGGAACCTTACCCCTGGACCTTTACAATACAAAATCACATCAGTATGCAGCTCTGCATGCTGATATAAAATCATCTTTCATTCTTAGTTAAACATATTTTTCTGTTACTTACAATTACTGTTTTTTTCCACTTCCTGGTCCTCCTGCGCATTCGTGATGTAATGTGCCCAAGCGTTGCATCCTGGGAAGGTTACATCAGCAGAGCATTGCTGGGAAATCTCATCTGTAATCTCACAAGATCACAGGGAAAGTCACTTTCCTTCCCTGAGCTGATGTGCATGGTCACATGTCCTAGTCACATGTGCCAGAGTTTCAGGAAGTAAAGGGAGAGCTAGTAACCTGCTCTTAGTAACAAATGGCTACAGTGAGAAGAATGGAGAGGAAAAGAAAAATAAGGTATGCAAAGAATAAAAAGCTGTCAATTATTTATAAGTATATTTTTGTAGATTGCCATTACTAAACATTTCTAAAGGTTTCTTTGTTTTCATTTCGAAGATAAGGATAAAGTTCCTCTTTAAGATGGAGAAACAATCAATTATCCTATATACAGTATGTAGAGGAGTCGAACAAATGCGTCAAGATTGAAAAGAGAAAAATACATCTATTTTATTCTGATGTCAGTCTTCCAGCTTTCAAAAACCCCAGACACAAGCAAACAGACATTCACATCAAGCAATGATCATACAATCTAAAATATTGATTGAAGTTCAGGATGCCACGAAGGTTATTGTGACGATGAAACTCACAAGATCATCAAAGCTCGTATGCAACAAACATTTTAATAAAAGGTTGAAGTGAGCAGCCAATTTAGAAAAGCCATCAATGAAAGCGAATACATTATGGCTGGAGTACACACAGTATATTTCCCGTTTACGAATGCCCACATTTCTAATGTTATTTCAGACTGTACTTTATTGTTCACCATGTAACAAGGGGCAGAGTTTTACCTGCCAGCTACAAATACATTTGTGATTCAGCGTTATGTATTTCTTGGTGAAATCTACATCTACTAGGAAAAGCCAATGTTTGCTTGAACTGCGTAAGGATTTTTTTTCTTAAATTAATGGACCGTTAAAAACTGAACAGTTACAGCAAATGCAGGCAAAGCTTCAGTTAGTAAATAGAACACGTTCAGAAATACATCACAAGAAGGAGTTACCATTTACACATCAGCCATTATTAGTCTGACAAAAAAAGTCTGATTAAAGCTGTTGGCTGCTGGTCTATTAAGAGGTACACTCCAATTAGATATCAACATTTGCATTTAAACTAAGGAAAAGTAGCAAGCACACATGCAGGCTCGCACACATGCATACACGCGCACACACACAAACACACAGGCCCACGCTAAGAGCTTGTGGCAGGACGACATAATGGTGTAAGGTAGAAGAAAAGTGTCCATCGTTGATGCAATGGTGATGATTAATGTTCACCGGCATGGTGGCGTCTTCCACCACAATGAATATTCTCTTCTCTCAGGACATCTCAGCAATAGTACATTATACATACAGTGTATAATGTACCATTGCTGGGATTTGTAGTCCTCTGTATAATATACAGCACAATGTACCATCAGCTATAGAGGAATAGAAATCCCAGCAATACATTATAGAGCACCATGTGGGGGGAGGGAAGTGCATGCTTACCTGAGCAGTCTTCCAGCAACTTGCTTCTGAGATCGGGCCTGTTTATCGGCGATTGTCATCCCCCCACACCTGCTCCTCCTTACTTCTTCTCCCCGCGTCCCTGGGCCGATCGTGGGTGTGGGAGGGCGGTAAGCGTGAGGCGGGGAAGAGGTGCGGCGTGTGGATGCGGGCGAGTCTGGCAGCGGCGAGCGTGAGGTAGGGAGGAGGCAAGGCGCGCAACGTGTGTGGAGCCGTGAAAAGGGCCAACTAACCAGAAGCCGATTAATCGATGATTGAAAAAGTGGACAACTTTTTCAATAAATCGATTATAAACGTTGTCGATTAGTTGTTGCAGCCCTAGTTGCAACACAACAAAGTCTGTTTGCAACAATTGTGTGCCAATGTTGCATAACTGAATACATTGTGAAGCTATTTTATGAATAACTACGATTATTTGAGGTTGATTTGATTTTTTTCATTTGAAGGTTAATTAAGGAGAGAGAAAATAAAAAAAAAATTATTCAGCTGGCTGCGACACTTGCAAAACAAAAAAAAGTCTGTCTGTCACTGGCATACAAATAACCCAGTGTGTTGCTAGGATGTTTGATGATTCTCCAATTTGGTGGGCGTATAATGTGTGTATGCTTGGTGAACAATTTTTTGTTATGCAAAGTATGAAAGCTTGGTGCACACTTTACCTCGTGCTTGCATATACCTAGGCTAATACACAGAGGCTGAGCAGATATCTTTTCCTACCTAAACCATCAGCCTCTTAACATGTTCCAAAAAGTTTATAAGCAAGACCTTTTCAAAATAAGGACAGGCAATACTGTAAATTAAGACAAAGGCTGGGCACACACCTTACAACCATCGCAAGACTTCTGTCTTGCAATGGTTGTAAGGTACTTAAAAAACCGTACGATCTGCCTATGTTGCATAGGCAGATCGTACTTGCGATGATCGCAAGCCACGCCCCCTGAGGGGCGGGCTTCCAATGACCGCAATGCCGAACGGGCAGTGTGCGCTTGCGCACACCGGCCCGTGCGGCTGTTATCGTACGGACATGCCACAAACCCGCCGAACATCGTACGATGCTCGGCGGGTTTTCAAACATGTCCGTAAGTTTAAAGTCGTGCGACCTTACAGTAGTAGAGGTCGCACGGCTTCCACACACCTTACGATCATCGTACGATCGCGGGATTTCCCGCGATTATCGTACGATAATCGTAAGGTGTGTGGGGACCCAAAGGCTTTGTAGGCAATAATGGAATTATGGGGTTTGTCAACCTCTAAAACATGCATACATAAACGTTAAAGTGACACTAAACTCAGGACTTAAATCCTAAAAATGCATTCAAGTACTTCAACTATTAAGAAAAATGTATCTTATTTGTGTATCACTCGGCTGTAGATCCTCAAATCGCCTCTGAATTGGTGCTGACACTGTCCTTCCTTCTGTAGGATGGCTACTTTTGTTCCCCATGGTCCCTGTGCATGTTATAAAGTAGCCACCGCTCCAAGCTTGCTCATGTGATAGACTACACTCAACACTCTTTAATAAACTAAATGTGAGATTACCAATTTCCAGCCTTGGAAGAACGAACTGAGAGTTATCTTTGAGGAATACGAAGCACATGCACCAAGTAACCTGATAATCGGAGCCATCCCCCAGAATCCTCTATACAGGACATTTTTAGGTTGTTGTCTTGCTCTGATAAACACAGTTATTTTGCTTCCAGCTCCCCTGACAAAAGAGACGAGAATGTTCTACCGCAAAGTTCAGCAAAGGCTTCTGGGGAAACGCCACAAAATTAACATAAGAATGCTTCAGCTTTGAGAGATTCATTGTCCACAGCATGGCTGGGAATAGGAGAGGGTGAAAACAAATGTTAAAAAGCCAAGCTAGAGCCCTTGTAGCAGTAAAAGGGACAGGGATCTGGCTTGTTAGAAACAAGGGGCAGCCTGGGAAAATCATCACCTCTCTGCCTCCATGTAACCTGGCTTTGATTGTTGCTGTGATCTGGATACAAGCTAACAATGCTACAAAGATGCATAATGGGAAGCTACTGAATGGACTTGCTTTAGAGTGAGGATAACCCAGTGCCCAACTCACAGTACAGGGCTGAATTAAGATGTAATAATTCACACCTAGTAGTAAATAATGGACAGAATTGGTATTGTGCATAATATATGGAATAATAAGTGAATGTAAAAAAAAGAATACCAGTCACATAATTCCAGAAGCAATGCCTATATATGTATATATCATATTTTAGTAATTTCACATCTGCGCGCATTCCCGCAGCGCACGTGTCTTTATTGAGGTTGTGCTGTGTTGCCATTTTTTTTTACATTCCTTATTTATCAATCGAAATTTTTCAGTATAAGCAAAAAATAAACAGAACAAGGTATTGAGAACATAGAATGGAATTATCAGAAGAGATACATCAGGATCAGTGTTTCACATCAGATGAATCCATAAAAGACCTGACTGCGACTATGAGACATAGTAAACAGAATCAACAGAATCAAGGTACCGTGAGTGAGTCAATCATGTATCACATCAGTCATGGCATGCACGTAAAAAAGAAAAAAAAACCATGGTAAGTGATATTGTTATAATCAATGATAAGCAATCCACTATTTATTCTTAATGACACGCCAACTCACCTTCCCAACAAACGTTTTAGCGCACCAGGATGTCTTTCAAATGAAAATGCGAACTGCCGCGTCTAGATAGGTATGAACCAGAGCTTAGAAGAATGGGCCATCATAGGAAACAGTTTAAGGGCTTGCTCCCACCATGTTCCCTGAGCTGCATTTGTCTGGACACCACTGCACATGTATGGTGTGAACAGGGCATTTAGAAAACAACTGTGATCTGTGTGCCCTGTTCACACCCTAATGCCCTGACCTGGCAGTAGTTACATACATAGAGCCGGTGTTTGACAGCTGCATTGTCCCAGACCGGCTCTAAGTGTTGGGAAGAGTACATTTTACTCTCCCAGTAGTTCTCCTTTAAAGCGGACCATTGCCTATATCTTTAAAATAACAACAAATACACCTTGAGAAATGTTTAGTAATGACAATCTACAAACACATACTTCTAGACAATTGCCGGCTCTGCATTCTTTGCATACCCTATTTGTCTTTTCTTTTCCAGTCTTCTGGCAGTGGCCATGTTTAGTAAGGGCAGATTACTAGGTCTCCTTTCACTTCCTGGATATCTGGCAGGTGACTAGACATGTGACTAGGACATGTGACCATGCACATCATCTCAGGGGAGGAAAATGTCTTTCCCTGAGATCTCATGAGATTACAGACGAGATTTCCCAGCAATGCCTCACTGATGACAAGGCAATCCAAGGCCAAGGTAATGCTTTGGCAAAACTGAAGTCAATTTGCCCTTTCAAAGCAGGAAGTGAATGCTCTTCAAACTACAGAATGCATATCTGGGGACCTGCGGCACACTGGCAAGTTGTGATTAACTCCAATGTCATTTATTTACAAAATACATGCATAGTGTATACTTTACAAAATAATTGCCGCAAAGCGCTATAGTGTTCGGGTTTGGCTTGAAGAAAAGGTGGCAACCCTATCTGCAAATGTAAGTATTTCACAATCACAGTATTTTACACCTGACATGGCTATGTTATTATTAATCATCATACATAGAGAGATGCATTGGTAGAATCTGATTTTTGAGTGTAAAGGTCGGCATTAACAGACCAAAGGGTAGAAAATAATAGAAATTGATTGTTAGGGTTCTTAGGGTGGATTTCCTGATGGTGACAACAGTATATTATGTCTGCCTAATGTATGTTGAAACTGGTCACTTGTATTCTTTGTCAGAAGCCCATATTCAGAGAGAGCGCAGCGGGAGAAGGGGACAAAACATCATACCAGGAAGTTCCTGACCACAGACCTTCACTGCAGGATCACCAGGTATTATTTTAATGAAAGCTGCAGATTTACAAATATTGAAATAACATGCTAAACTTTATATGAGATGTTAGTGATTGGGTTCTCATCATTTAAAGCAGGGATGGCCAAACTCCGGCCCTCCAGCTGTGGTGAAACTACAAATCCCATGAAGCATTTCTCTCCAGGAGTCATGTCTGTGGCTGTGAGAATCTTGCAAAGCCTCATGGGATTCGTAATTCTGTTCAGTTCTGAACTGCAGCACCTTTCTTCAGATCAGCGTGCTGCAGCGAGCAACAAATGCATCACACTGCGCCGATGAAACTTAAAGTGACATTAAACCCTCAGATTTTTTAACATAAACCAATACTGTAATGTGTGCCTTACTGTAATCCATGGTTGTTTCCCTTCTCTTTGCTGCTCTTCCTTTTAAATCCTTATCTCTTCTCATGCTGGGGGAGAACTTCCCTTTGCAGCTGAGTGCCTCTTCCTGTAGGGCTGGCTCAGGTTGTGAACCTGCACACAGACACCGTGTATCCATTCCTGAGACAAGGCAGTCTGCTGCAAAACAGAAGTTCTGCCCAGCATGAGAAGAGATCAGGATTTAAAAGGAAGAGCAGCAAAGAGAAGGGAAACTACCATGGATTACAGTAAGGCACACATTACAGTATTGCTTTATGTTAAAACATCTAAGGGTTTAATGTCACTTTAGTGAAATGTTGATTGTATAATAAAGTTCTAACAAAAAAAACGTAAACAGTGCAATGCGCCCGGATTGACACATCAGCACTGGTCACTGTCAACGTACACCAGCAGCCATGCATTCAGTTCAGTTTACTGGTGTCAACCAGCCGGAAAATGTTTGCCTGACAATATCACATATGTAAAAAATGTAGTAGTACTGAGTGCTTCCCATTCATTGAGTGCTGAGGCTGCAGAAAAATAAATTGAGGATTTGGTGTCCTCAATTTCTTTTTCTATTTCAAAAAGGGAAATGTCAGGGGTCTATTTAGACCCCAGATATTTCACCGTAGCTGTAATTCTTTGCAGGCTCCATAGCAAAAAATTAAATAAAATGCACATTTTTTTTCTTTCCGCAATATTGCTGCATTGATTCTTTTTTTGCAAAACACTTTGATGTATTTTAGCCAGGTTCAGCCTCTAGTACCAGATATTCTTTTGCACTTTGCCCTTTAAAAAACAACAACTTGTTTTTCAAATATTGACTTAAAATTTGCAAACAATGACAGATCAATGATGTGAAAGTGTTGAGTCATAAAACATGTTCTTTATTCTTTACACTTTATGACTTCAGAAACTGCAATAGTTCTCAGTTTCGTGAGTTGTAAATGTATGTGTCGTCTCCCAGCAGGGAAGGAGTTAAGAAACACTGCAACAGCGTAGTTAATGCTACTTTGAGATCAATAAACAGAATCCACAGACGGCAGGCTATTGAGCCGATAATCAATTAATGAAGGGTAGTAATTACAAGTCCTTAAATAATACATTAGCGACAGAAGAGTCGAGTAAGAAATCTGTTCAATCTGCAATCATTATCAGCTGGAGGTCTTTAAGGGCTCCGGAATATCGCTGAGTGGATCTCAGGCAAGTGCCATTTTCATTCACAAAAAAAAAAGAAAACACTGGTTTTAGAACTCCGCGTACCAGACGTCTATTCATCGGCTTAAAGACTCATTAGATAAGCAGTTCTTGAGTATTGCCTTGTGTTGTAAGACACAAAGACACAAGGAAAGCACAGCCCGCACAATGCCTCAAAGGGGCTCTTTTTTCACAACTTTTTCTCTTAGAAGTGCCAGTCTAATTTGGCCGCCTTCTGCTTTCACAGACCAAACCTAGATCCCCAGGCCTATTCTGTTACCAAAAGCTACTCAACTCAGCATGAATGGCTCCCAATTTAGGATCACTGTGATAGGCAATCACAGGTTTAGCACGCTACCTTGTGTGGTCTATCTTTTTTGAGGAGAAAAAGATACATTCAGGTGAATTTAAAAAAAAGAGAGTGTTGTGTCCCTGATGGCTCCAGCTCTGTCCGGCATCCCGCCAAGTTCACTGATGTCGCTGGTTGACAGGACAGGTTAAGAGCTCTTAGCAACCAGGGATGCTCTGGCAAGAAAGGGGGTGGCAGGTGCACCTAACCCCCACTACCCAATGAGATGCCACCTGAGGCCGCCTCATTATAGGGACGACCCTGGTTGAGACACATAAGAAAAATGTCTCAGGGTTACAGGAACAGAGTCATTAGTTGCACCAAATTCATGTACAAGGCTGCATAACATTCATGAATTTGGCTTAAACCTATGAAACGAGCTGGCTTGTGAGACAAACTTTGGGACAGTGGTTATTTGAGTTACTGTTGCCTTTCTATCATATCAAACCAGTCTGCCCATTCTCCTCTGACATCAACAAGGCATTTTTGTCCACACAACTGCCCCTCACTGGATATTTTCTCTTTTTCAGACCATTTTATGTAAACCCGAGAGATGGTTGTGCGTGAAAATCCCAGTAGATCAGCAGTTTTTGAAATACTCAGAACAGCCCGTCTGGCAACCATGCCACGTTCAAAGTCACTTAAATCCCCCTTCTTCCTCATTCTGATGCTCGGTTTGAACTTCAGCAAGTCGTCTTCACCACGTCTAGATGCCTAAATGCACTGAGTTGCTGCCATGTGATTGGCTGATTAGCAATTTGTGGTACCAAGCAATTAAACAGGTGTACCTAACAAAGTGAGTGTATGTGTCTAAAGGTGCCCATACACCTTACAACCATTGCAAGACTTTTGTCTTGCGATGGTTGTAAGCTAATGAAAAGCTCGTACGATCTGCTAAGGGGCGGGTTTCCAATGACTGCAATGCTGAACGGGCTGTGTGCGCTTGCGCACACCGGCCCGTTCGGCATTTGTCTTACGAGCATGCCACAAACTCGCCGACAATCGTACAATTCTCGGCGGGTTTTGAAACATGCTCGTTAGACAAAAGACGTGCGACCGTACAGTAGAAACGGTTGCACGCCTTCCATACACCTGCCGATTATCGTACGATCGCTGGATTTCCAGCAATTATCGTACCATAATCACCTTGAGACAGATTTCCTCAGTTTCAAGGAATGTGGCACCTGAGATATGTGTCCCATAGTGTGACAAATATATACAATATGAACGTGCAACAGACTATTTACACCAAAAAGTACTTGACATCACTTTTCTTATTACTGAACTGTCAGTGTTTATTACAATGCCAGATCACAAGCACAATGCCAGAATGAAATGTCTTGCAAATAAAAACTGCTTGAATTTGGTCCTGGAGTCAGTAGAGGTCTAGAAAATAATGCAGCACATTTTAGAATTTGGCGCAGACATTTCTCCTCCGTTCCCAACCTGGCTGGGAACCGCTGCATGCTGTTCTCGGTGTTCAATTCAATCCCCGCTGCTCTCCCCGCCTTGACAACAATTCTCATAATCGATTAATTGATTAATTGATTCGATTAGTTGAATCCAACCCCCGCTGCCAACGCTACGCTCCTTTCTTCTCCTGGCTGGGTGCAGCTGCATGGTGTGGTCTGGGCCCCCTTCGATCCCAGTTGCTCTCCAAGCCTGTATCAGCAGAGGCAGAGGGAATCAGAGGTACACAGACTGCTGCAGCCGGCACCCAGCCAGGAATAGAGACCATTGTGCTTCTGCGTTTCCCCGATTCTCTCCTAGTGCCTTCGTTGCTGCCCCTGTTCCTCCGCTGCTGCCGGCAGTAGAAAGCCAGGATCAATTCTCCCATTCAGATGCTGGGAGCAAATGCACACATACAGCAAAGTGTAAATGTGCCCTAATAGGCCTGACTCCCTTGCTTGAAAAAGCACTGCAATGACCCGCTCCGAGCACATCTTCCTGGCTGAGCAGCCAAGTGAGCAATGCCATAGGATTAGATAAAAGATCTCCGGTAAAAAAAATTCTCACTACTATGTTAAAACAGGACATTTATTCATATTGCAGCGGTGAACTAATTAAATAAATCTGCTGATAGAACAATACCCAATTGGTTTACCGCATTTAGCGAATGACCTGCTCTTTGCACTGCATTATTAAATACGCCTATATAAAATGTCCTTGCTTGGCCGTTATATAGCCTGTGAGAAAAAAAAACACAGCTCCACAATATCTCAGTTTCATTGAATGGCTTTCAGTTACTGGCTGTTTTCATGGAATGGCTCTTCTACAAGCCAAAAAAACTGCGCAATTCTAATACATTCACGAATGATAACCTTACCTGACCACATGTGACCTATTTAAAATAACATTTATGAATCACCTCTGGCAAAGCATTTAATTGAGAATTTTAGTAGCGCTCTTATATAGCGATTCTCCCTGCTTGTAATCTAAATGAATAGCAGAGCTTTTTCCATCTCTGGCTTCAATTAGACTGGCAAAGCTACAGCTATACAAAGGATGTTTTACAGCCGCCTCGCAAACACTGACGGTTCAGCCCTGTATTTGAAACGTGATTTTTTTTTTCAGCGGTAATGCGAACGATTAGATTTTTTTTTTTTTTCTTTTTGGAAAATTGTAGCTCATACTGAAAAACAGTAATAAACATGCTCTGCGGTTTACATATGGTTTGCATTATCCTAGGCAAATCGCTTTGTTTCCTGGACCGTTACACTCGATCGACATAACTCATTTAGGCTAAAATGTTCATTTTCTTCTTCCAGTTGCCTAGCTGAGATTACAGAAAATATTGTTATATTACTGTTCCCTCTGCAGGGCTTTCCCTATTTCATCTCATTTTTTGAACAAAGGAAAATATGGGAGAGGAGTCATGGTATAAAATTAATCAGTATGGCCCCTTTCAGATGGGCGGTCCGATCAGGTCCGCCTGTCACTTTTTCAGGTGGATATCATCAGAAGCCCAATGATAACCCATGGACAGCCGGATCTAAATGAACGTACGTCCGTTTACATCCGATAAAACACCCCTCCGACTCGGTCCAGGTTTGGAAAACAAAATGAAACGCAGTTCTGTTTTCACAGACCCGATCATGATGATCTGATGTAAACTGACACATGTTCACTTACATCCAACCCCCACAATGACCAACATGGATCTGGTAATTTCAGGGTTTTTTTCCTCCAAAACTCGACGTACGTGGATGTCGCAGCGTTGACATCCATTCTGTACTGCTCTGATCAGCAGTAGATTTGTGCACGGATCCTCTGCGGATCAGATCTGGCAGTGCCTGTGTGAAAGGGGCCTAAAGTTCATCTGTAAGCTAAAAACAGACGACACATCCATTTATGTGAAAGGAAGCAAACGGAACAAAGTGATTGACATCCATTATGATACCTTTGAAATCACAAAGAGGGACACCATCCAGCAAATCGTATTTAGGCAAAGGAGACTCCCCTGCCAACACCCCAGATATGAGTTCCATTAGGAATTTATATGCCAAACAAGATAATTAACAGATCAGATGAAGATTTTAGTGCATAATAACGCTTTTAGAAGTTAAACAAAATGTTTTCAAATATATCTGTACATCAGACCAAAAATAGGGACAGCTGAGGAGGAAAGGGGGACAGAGGGATTTGGCTCCAAATGGGGGACTGTACTATGCACAGACTGCAAATACCTTAGGTGCAAAAAAATCAGACTTTTGAAATGGTGTGCAATGTGATAACACGTGCAAGTTACCACAGAACAGGTTTTGTATTTATTCTGAATGCGATCCCAACACACTTAGGCCTGACTAACACTTAGGCGTTTTTGAGCAGTAGGAAAACGCTTTTAAACGCCCAAAACAGGAAATCCTCAAATCGCTCAAGAGCAGCAAAAACGCCATCAGGAAAACGCCAAACGTAGAAAAAAGTACATAAGCTGCTTTTGGCAGTTTTAAGCTCTTTTTTCTCCCATAGAAGTCAATGGAAATGCCAGAAAATGTGCGGCAAAAGCATCTTGCACATTTTCGCGTGCGTTTGTACGCACATTCGTCCATTGACTGCAATGTTTCTTAAGCTGCCAGTCAAAACGCGCATCTCCATGTAAAAATATGCCAAACGTGCAAATAATGTCTCCCTGAACCTGCGCGTACAAACAATGCCGTCTAGGTGTGAACCAGGTCTAAAGCAATGCAGCTCTAATCCACATGTGTTGCAGCACACCTGAACCACAGTGCCACACTACCATCTCTTTTGGTGTGCTGCATTGCAAAAAAATGCTGCATTTACATTTTTGTTCAGTTCTTGTGCATTGGCAGCCATTCATTTTAAATACCTCCACAAAGCACATTGAAGGACAGCAAAAGTTTGATTGGGCCCTAAAGAACCATTAGGCACTAACAATGGGCCCGCCATCGGGCTTCCACCCTTATTCAGACACTCCTATACACTGAACACAAATGCAGGGAAGAATATGCAGCGATCAAAGGAGGCACAAAGCAAACAGTGATGTACAGCATTTTAGGATCCATCACACTAGAAAACCAACCTACAGCAGAAAGGCGTCCAACACTCATTATACACTGATAAGAAACTAGATCTTTTAACAAGCGTGTGTGTGTATATACATACATACAGGGGCGTATCTAGCACGAGGCAAAGTAGGCGTTTGCATTGGGCGGCATTTTTCAGGGGGGCGGCCCCCCAGGCATAGGGTGAGCAGAGGGGACAGTGAGCAGGACAGCTTCGGACATGAGGAGGGGGGGGGGGGGCGCCCCGAGTTTAGTCTTGCCTAGGGCAGCACAAAACCAAAATACACCACTGCATACATACATAGGTGCGGGTGTGCCTGCAAGAGTGGCATCTATCGAATCTGCCACTGGCCCTGCCAGCGGCGCCCGGGGCACATGCCCCTCCCCCTAGCTTCAGCACTGCCCCTAACCATTCCTGTGCCTCCCCTTCCCCCACACTGAGCCACTATTACGTGGCTTCTTCCCACTTTTTCTATGTCCCGCAGCCTGCTCAGTCCGGGTACTGACGAGATGCCCCGTCTCCTGCAGAGCCCGCACTGTACGGGAGGCGGGAAAACAAACAGCAGCAACGGCTATGATAAAGGAACACACCGCTTCTCAGATCACTGGCAGCCTGTGCTGCCTGTACTGAGAGCCGCGCATTCCTGTGACAGCCGCTGCTTGAGTCAGTGAGAGGCAGCCCCGGAGCCTCCGTGCCGCTTCAATGACGGCCCCGCCTGCACGGCATCAGAGGGGCCCGGGGGGCAATTGCGGACCACCAAAATTTTCTTGCAGACCATCGGTTGGCGACCGCTGCATCAGAGCATGTGTTTTATCCTACACCAATGTACATATCATGTCCATACTATACAGTTGTACAAATTCTTCTGTAATATATGCACTTATGTAGACCGCCTACACTGTTCTCACACTACAATCTCCTGTATTGGAACTCTAAGGATGACCTTCATATACTGTATGTACCTACTATATGAACCTATGAATTGTATGCTGTCCTCTACATTTGATTTATGGAAAGCTGTTTTTATTTTTTCTACTTAGATTTGCTATGACCTGGTCTCAATGATTCCAATGTGTGTTTCAATGTCTTTTGAACTTTTGTGTACATCTATAGAAACACGTTTTTATCAGCCATAATGTTATTCCTGTTCGCCATCAACATTTTAGTATAGATCAGAGCTCAATATGATGATCCTGTTTTTCCCTATTCTCTGTCGTTTTTATGTTTTTTTCTATAGTTTTTCTTTTTTGATTCTTTTCTCACACACATTCTTTATTGGTGTATGAATAAAATTTGACTCCTTTAAAGAATATTCATACAAGTTGGATCGGCCTATGTTTTTAAACACCATCTTCACTACTACACTGTCTAACCTCTGGCACAAGGGCAAGTTTTTTCATGACCGTGTTCCAGGTTACTATACTATTCTGATGTAGGAGGACCTGAGATTAAGTTCCCCCTGGCATAGAGAGCAACCACGATCGCTCGTGAAAATGCAGATACTGGGCATTTTCATGAGTACTCGTAAAAAAGCGCCAATACCAGTGCTTTACATTTTTTAACTGAAGCTGGCACTGTAAACAGGCATCGCCATTCACAGGAAGGCTGCCGGGGTCCACAGCAAGCAAGGCTTTCTGTGAACCCGGGCAACTGTTTACAGCACCCGCTGCAACCCCCCCACACAGCCCACCTTGGACCCCACACAGCCCACCATAGAGCCCGCACAGCCCACCATAGAGCCCGTACAGCCACCTGAGATCCTCTGCTGGAGACATCAGGCCAGCACCCCGGAGCACCACAGAGCATGTAGCTTCATAATATTATGCATTGACGTATAATGCATTGCTGGGATTTGTAGTCCTCTATAGTCTGATGCCATTCAGCATTGCTGTATAATGTATTGCTAGGATTTGTAGTCATCTCTGCATTATTCTGCATTGCTGAATAATGCATCACTGGGCTTTGTAGTCTTCTCAAGCTGATGGCATTATTCTCCATTGCGTATAATGTATTGCTTGGATCTGTAGTCCTCTATGGCTGCTGGTATTCTGAATCGATATATAATGTATTGCTGAGATTTGTAGTTCCTCTACAGCTTGGAGTCAGTGGCAGAACTATTAGAGGCACAGCATTTGCAGCTGGTACCGAGCCTTGGCGTTCCACCACTGTCCTAAAATCATTAGTCTGTATTCTTTTAGAAAAACGGTCACATGACACTTTTAAAAAAAGTATTGGTTATCGGTAGTGGTGAGTACTTAAGGAAAAGTATCGGCTCTCGTACTCGTTCTGGAAAAAATGGTATCGATGCATCCCTAGCTATAACCTCTATAAATGTCATTGGAAGGTTGAATCCACCATTAAACTATGGTTCCTCACAACCATAAGTCATGTCCTTCTTCTCTTTAGGACACCCATTGTCCAATACCTATACATAACTGCTATTAACCTACTACACCATAAGGGTCTCCCCACTTTCTCTTTTTGCTTCTGTGAAAGCCCCTGAGTGATTCTTTTTCTTTTTAACCTCTCAGAACACCACCATCCAACTCACAATCCACAAAGCAAACAGCAACGCAGCACCACATGGAATGAGGCTGCGCTGCCCCTTTTGGGACAATTAAGTGCTACAGGTTCAGAAAAAAAAAAGACCCCTATATTTTCCTTTCCTGCAGCCATTATATTTATCTCTTCATTTCTGATGTGTATATAAAATGTCACATGCAAATACAGAATCACTGCATTCACTCTAGAAAGCCAATCTGATAAAACCAGCTTCTTTGCTTTGCAGGGACTCAGGAACACTGTAATTTAAAGCACTTTGTTGTAATCATTTCAATAATTTTACACAAAAAAAAAAGAAGATAAAGACTGCCCTTCACAGAAAAAGTGCAATTTACGCACATATTAGAGAATGTTTAAAATAAAAAGCTGTAATTCCCATTAAGACTGCACTTAAAAGAAGCTGATAAAAACTATGTATGATGATTCCTTTGACATTAAACTAACAGATTATCATCACGATGTTACTTTTAGCATAAAACACATTTATTATTCTAAATAGATGACAGCTCTATAAAGCTAATACCCGTATATACAATTTAACATTCTAGTATTAAATGTGATTTACTGCACAGCCTAGCTCACATACTGAGCAATAGGGTGAGACCACGACATAGGCCTGTTAGAGATGCTGTGTCCCAACAAGGAATTAGAACTGTATAAATCATTTTAATATAGGACGCACAATACTAAGTAATATTTTACAGGCAAAGGCTAAAAACTATGGTCATTTATAAGCAGAAATGTTCCTCCATCTGGGGACAGATAAATAACTGCTAACTGCAAAGCAAGAGTGGAAAACATCTTTTACTGGGAACCAAATAAGACCTATAAAATAGTCAAACTCCCTTCACAATGTGAGCGTTATTAGGCAATTTTGAAGCTTTTTTGGTGCATCTGTTTACCCTTTTTGCATGTTTTTCAGACTTGAGTGTTTTGTTGGGAGTGATTGTGCTTTGTAAACCGCACAACAAAAACACTTGGGTGTGAATGGGGGCTTATTTGTAGAGAACAGTGTTGGTAAAGCCAAAATAAAATGTGGTAAGGTAATAATGGTGATACCATCATAGCCATATTCTGACGCCATCTGAAGAAAAAAACCTGGCACTGGCCAACACTACTCCCCATGGACTGTGGTACTTGTTGCTCTCGGAGCCTTTAGCTTAATGGCTTATTTTTCAGACAACTCTCAATCTCAAAGTGTAGTGGCTGGTGCTTACACATACCTTCTACAAAAAGAGTGGGCAAGTTTTTCATGTTAATACACATGTGCACATTACTGCACAACCCATGTTTCTATCATGTACATAGTGAGTATTTTCATATACTGTAAATATTCTGCACATATGCAATACCAAGAAATGTCTGGCAGCTAAAGTTCTCACAGTTGTTTTAACAAGATACACAGTTTATGTAAACAGCTGTAATTACTGCTCAAAATCGCATAACGGCTTCCTGTCAGAAGGCTTGAGAACTCCCAGAGCCACATGTAGTTCCATTCACTGAGAATAGTGTTGTCTGGCCAGTAACATTCTTGTCTTCCAATAATAGGAGAAATAAATAAACCTTGGGGAGCACACCATTTAAACTGAAGTCACTGTACACAAATGCCACCATTGCATGCCAGCTCTGTGTCTACATTAAAGCCTAACTCCAGTCAGAAGGATTAAAATATAACACAGAAGGCACTTGCCTTTCCGATGTGTGTTCTGGGGTTGCTTTAATTGGTCAGGTCTAGGTTCGGCAATGTTATGTCCACAAAAAATGAGGTTAGCTGCCTATTTCAATATACTGAATGATCAGGCTTTTCCATCAATGGATTTTTTTCTTCCCCGATGGCACGGATGGATTTAGGGCAGTGTTATGATCTGGGGTTGCTTCAGTTGGGTAGATCTAGGATCAGCAACGTTATGTGCCCAAAAAATGAGGTCAGGATTCACCGGGCGTAAACTGTGAAAGAGTGGTTCATGGAGCATGAGACATCATTTTCACACATGGATTGGCCACCACAGAGTCCAGACCTTAACCCCATTGAGAATCTTTGTGATGCGTTGGAGAAGACTTTACACATTGGTCTGACTCTCCCATCATCACTACAAGATCTTGGTGAAAAATGAATGCAATTCTGGATGGAAATAATTGTTAAGACATTGCATTAGCTTATCGAAACAATGCCACAGCAAATGCATGCTGGAATCAAAGCTAAAAGGTGGTTAACGAAATATTGGAGTACAGGAATTTTTTTCTGGCCAGGCACTTTATACACACATACTAGCAAATGAGCAAACTGGTTGCCTGATTCAAGGAAACTAGGATTTGACCTGGATCAACATGAATAGTGGAATATTAAAATTTTTGAGGGTTGCCACTATTGACAAATTATTATCGTCAATGCACTCCCTTATAAGCAAGCAGAGATCCCACTTTTTTTTTTTTTTTTTACTAAAGGCAATGATGTTGATCGTGGAATGGGAAACTCCTCTCCCCTGTGATACTGTTGATCTTATTGGAGAGTACTATATTTGCAGCAAAAGCTAGTTTTGTTGTTTTATCTTTTACTTGTTTTATCTTGTTTTTGTTGCTGGAGTTCTGCTTCAATGCCATGGTTAAAGCTTTCGTAAGCACATGGGAAGGTGTAGAGTTTTTTTACGAATCCTATTTCTTATGAAGTTACTAGTGACAATAACTGTACATTGAAATGGGGTTTGCCATTGCCGATTTCCTTCCAATAATGTTAGTTGTCTGGCTGTTATTCTGACCCACTGGCTTTAGCACTTTCTAAAGAAAGATCAGAAGAAGAAAAAAAAAAGGTTCAAGAACTGCATACTTGTTCCACAGTGGTGCTTCAGAGTGCTGATGCAAAAGGGTCAGTATGACAGCTGGGCAACTATCAGTTCAGCATTAGCAGCCTCCAAGTTTGTCCCTTCGAGGCTTCCTTTAATTCCTTCTAGAATGTTGAAGGGTAAGTACTTAGAACTCACTAATTCTCGTACTTTCAATGACCAGAAGCTCCCAAGTCTCTGATTGTGACAGCGATTGTAGTCCACTTAAAGCTCAATAGTAGTAGTTTTTAGTTGTTAAAGTATATCTAAACCCCATCACTTAAATGCACAGCTATTCCAAATTCTGTCTGATCCAGTTTTAGCAAATTCCTCCTCAAGTTCCCTTTTTTCTTCACAGAGAAGAAAGAAATAGGGGAGGTGTCTCTTTCTAGTGACTGCTATCAGTGGCGTTACAAGGGGGGATGCGGCCCGCACCCAGGTGACACCATTGGAGGAGTTGACACCAAAATGACTGGCAGTCATTTTGGTGTCACCCCCTCTAAAAAGTCGGGCACTCGATCATGGACCGAGAGTCCAACAGTGTCAGGAGAGAAGAGGGGAACCGGCGGCATACCTCATCCAGTCGGGTGAACGTCCCCTCCTCTCTTTCTCGGCGTCCATCAACAAGATGGCCGCCAGCAGGCACGTGATGTCACCATGCACGTGCGCAATGGCATCACTGCGGGGTGTCACCCGGTCTCAGCTCTGGGTGACACCCAGCCTCAGGACGCTCCTGACTGCTACTTTAGTCTGAGGTCATCGGCTTATGCCACATGATTGTGCCCCTGTCATAAAGAGGTTAACCTACTGGGGCTCCTTGTCTGCACAGTCAATTTTATGCAGAAGGAGTGCAAAAGGGAAACTTAGCCTGAAAGTGAACCCAGAAAAAACATAAAATGATTATTATTTTCAGTGTATGGACACCACACCTACCACAGTATGACAAAGCATGAACTTACCAGATGTGTCCCACATGTTGAGCTCAATCCTCTGCTTGTCAATCTCAAAGCTGGCTGTGTAGTTCTCAAACACCGTGGCGACATAGTTCTAAAACAGAATGAGAATAAGCACCTGTCAGCAAGATCTTTTGTACACATACCTGGAAATCATTTTCAGCATCCTGTGATGGTATACATACACTGCCTGGCTAATACAAAAGTCACCACCGGGATTTAGCTAAGCAAATAGGTAAGAACCTTCTATTGGATAAGTGTTATGATCTGGGATTGCTTCAGTTGGTCAAGTCTAGGTTCACAATGTTATGTCCCCAAAATATGAGATCAGCTGCCTATCCCAATATACTGAATGACCACGTTTTTCCACCAATGGATTTTCTTTCCTGATGGCACGGACATATTCCAAGATGACAATGCTAGGATCCATTGGGCTCAAATTGTGAAAGAGTGGTTCAGGGAGCATGCAACATCATTTTCACACATGGACTGGTCACCACAAAGTCCAGACCTCAACCCCATTAAGAATCTGGGCTTATTTGGGATGTGCTGGAGAAGACTTTACACAGTGGTCCGACTCTCCCATCATAACTAAGATGTTGGTGAAAAAATTAATGCAACTCTAGATGGAAATAAATGTTGTGACATTGCATAAGCTTTATAAACGATGCCACATTGACTACGTGCCATAATCAAAGCTAAAGGCAATCCAGCTAAATATAAGATTGTGTGTGACCTTTTTTTCTTGGCCTGGCAGTGGATTTCCTTTAAAATTCCCAGACTGCTTTGCACTTAATCACAAAGAAACCTTTAAGTTACATTCCCACTAGCCTCCTGCGAGAAATTATCTGGTAAGTATAAACAGATCAGGTTCTCTTGGGTTTAAATGTACTTGTGTTTGCACATGTTTAGAGATTCCAATTTGTCCCTGGACTCACAGAATTCTATTTTATCTGAGTGTAGCTGAACTGAACTCACCTAAATGCAGGTAAATTATACCTTTTAAAATTTATATGCGCTTAGAAATGTCCTATAAATGCATGCAAGTCATGGCCAGTGTTAATGAGGCCTAAGGCTACAGTCACACTTGCTCTCCTGTATTTAGCTTTCCTAAATGCAGAAGAGGTTGTCTCAGAAGTATATTCCCTGATCGCTTTTTCCTGCATTTAGATGGCTTATTCACAGAGGGCCATACTTGCATGTTTTATCTGCCCAGGAAACACAATTGCTCCATGCAGCCGCTGTCAGCAGCTGGTTAAAATTCAAGGACAGGCTGACATATACGCAGTGGCTGCACAGATCTTCCTTCACATCCAACCTTTACATACAGGGTTGGATGCACGACCCCAGACACAGACAAACTGCAATCAGGTTCGTGCATTACTCCCTGTATGGATGTAAAGTGAAAACGCGCAAAACACATATTTCAAAGTCAATGGCAACTGTATACATCTTAGCGTGCCGTGTAGGAAAAAACGCTTGTTGCGCGAAAAGATGCAGGATATATTTTGAGGTGTATCCTGCTAGTTTTTGGTCCCATAGACATCTCTATGCAGGGAGAAATGCGCATTTTTAAAAGCAAAAAAAGTGAGAAGAGGGAAGGACCACTGTTTCTTATAACAGAAAGAGAGATAGACACACACAGAGAGAGAGAGAGAGAAATACATATATACACACACATGCGCAGGCGCGTTACAGGCGACCCAGGACCATGTTTATTATGTTTTATTTGTCCTGCCTTTTTCCTTTTTTTTTTTACGATGAAGATGGAGCCCGTGATCTTGTGAGAGAATGGGCAATCACCTTCCTTCTCCACACTTCTCTGTGCATAGCCGCTGTTCAGTGCATATAATATTCACTTCTCTTTCCACCAGAGAAGAAATGTCCCACTTCCCTACTTCTGAATTGTAAAGCTGTGAAAGTGAACCTCTTATGCAATAACAGACTAACATACTAATTGCTTTCATACTCCTCTTAATATCAAATTCTATTTTGGCAAGTTAATTCAGCATTTAACAATCTTTGCAAGTGTTAAAAAAAAAAAATTGAAACTAGCAAAATATGGAAATCTGAAGCCTTTCCCCAAGGAGTAGGTTTATCAAACCTATTAAATGAACCTGTCAAATGAAATGCTCACTCTATAGATGTCAGCAGGATATGTGTGAGCATTTTTCTTCTTGCTATCTCCTGTTTTAAAGCCTAGGCAGTCCAGATCAAATTATATGTGGCTAATAAACATACCTGTAACAGTAAATGGCTTCAAATCAGAAGCAAGATAACATTAGAGGTGCACCGAAATGGAATTTTCAGACCGAAACCAAAAATTTTAAGAAAGTCAAGGCGAAACCGAAAAAAACCTAAACAGACCCCTGATAGTTCCCTTTTGAAACGCAGCCCCTGTTCCGAATGAACAGGAAGCCTCTATACCAGCGGTCTCAAAGTACCGGCCCGCGGTCCAACTCCGGCCCGTGAGCTGGTACTAAGTGGCCCGCAGCCAGCTGACAAGTCGGGCACACGGTCACGGACCACGTGCCCGACTTGCGGGAGCAGCTACACGGTCTGCATCTCCAACGGATGCAGACCGCAGAGCTGCTCCGGTCGGCTCCGGCCGGAGCTCTGCCAGTTCTGAGCTCCGACCGATTGATGGATCATTAGTAAGGTCTAGTGCAGACCTTACTAATGATCACTGCTAGATCACCAGGGCATGAGGAGACGATGTGCCTCCTCCCTGCACGGATGAAAGCAGGTGAGGGGGCTTGAGAGTGTATTTTATTTGTGCAGGGGGGTGCATTAGTGTGGGGGGGTTGTATTTTTCTGTGAGTATATTAGGCCCCTATATTTCGGGGATTAGGGATTCCTGTGTCACAAACTTGCGTTTTCCTGCAGCAGGAATCCCTAATCTGGCGTTTACATGCAGCAACTGTCACCCATTCAAATTAATGATCGGGTGACAGTTGCTGCATGTAAACGCCAGATTAGGGATTCCTGTGTCACAAACTTGCGTTTTCCTGCAGCAGGAATCCCTAATCTGGCGTTTACATGCAGCAACTGTCACCCGATCATTAACTTGAATGGGTGACAGTTGCCGCTTATATACATGTGCATACATTAACACTGGTGCCGTATATAGTAGCGGCCCCCACGGGACTAGAAAAGGTGTCCAGTGGCCCCCGACTAAATTGAGTTTGAGACCCCTGCTCTATACTGAGTGATATAGTGCGAGTTACTATCTCCACAGTTAATGAATGGACACATTACCTGTGGAGATAGTAACTCACACTATGTCCATAATCATGAATGAACAGGAAGTGGTGTAGAGCACTTCCTGTTCATTCATAATTGAAGACAGAGTAAACATACTCTGTCCTCAATTAATTTGCAAACAGTCAATGGTCAGCTGATATCTGAGTGTTTGTATACTGCTCCCCATCCGGACTCGCTGTCACATCAGGCTGAGCAGGGCAGGACGGGAGGAGAGCTCGGCCTCCTGTGACACCGACTGCTCACAGTGCTCCCCGCTTGGCCTCCTGAATGTTTCTCTACCCGCTGGCGCTGCTCTGTGTCAGAGGGGACACAGAGCAGTGCCCAGCGAGGAGGGGAAAACCAGGGATGCAGTGCATTTTTGGCCAAAAAATTGTACTTTCTGCATTTTGCTCGTAGGCGTCGCTGGTCTTGGAGCAGGAGGGTGCATTTTGTGCCATTGCCGGTGTTGTATTTTGACACAACACTGGGAATTAGGCAGAGTAGGTACGTGCACTGCGCCCCTCTATATAGGGCGCATGTAGGCACGTGCCTACTCTGCCTAATGGTAAATCTGCTCAAGTGGGCATGAGTCTTTATTTTAATGTAGTCAGGCTGTATGTACATTAATAAATATGGAGCTCTTTTACTCTTTATACTGCAGTAAGGATTACAATACACTGTGCTTTTAGCGCAAGAGACTAAGATCATGACTCGCTTACACAACTGGCTCTCCAGCAATCCGAATGTCTGCCCAAACACTGCTCTAATAAACAGCACTCGTTCTATGAGCAGCGATGCTGATTGGAGCAATGTTTGGAGGGGTGTTGCATGTCCGACCATTGGAGAGCCAGGCCGTTGCTTTAGTTGAGCCAAGGTCCGACTTTCCTTTGTGCCGTCAGTATCTACAGCAGAATAAACAAAAAAGGTAAATAAGCCCCACAGTTATTTCTGCATATGCAACCCAACTGCATTACAGTAATAAATGATGATCACATGCATATTTCAGAACAATAAAGGAGAACTATGAGGCAAGTGAAAATCACTCAGCCTCATAGTTTGAGCCGACGTGTGACAATGAAACATTGTCATTTCTCGATCCTGTGCCTGCAGAGAGCTGTGACTGTCACTCACGGCTCCCTGCAGGGATTCCCCTCTCCGATCCTCCAGCGCTTACTGGCGGAACGGACAGGGGAGGGGGCGGGTACAGCTGGCTCTGCGGGTACAGCTGGGTGGATCCAGACAGTATTGTCGGGATCCGTCCCGCTTGCGGCGTCTCAGTATACCGCGAGCTGCAGCTCGCGGTATACTGAGCTTTGGGTGACGGGAGGACGCTAGTTTGTCTCCTCCCGTTACCCTTAGGAGAACTATGGGGTAAAGCACTGACCCTATAGTTCTCCTTTAACAAGTGTACAGTTCAGGGACAAGAGACACACACACACAATATTTAAATCAAACTTATATTTATTGTAGCAACATATATTGTAAGCAGCAGTCTCCGATAAACCTTCTCGTATATATAACTGAAACCCCTGTGATGACTGTGCTGCGTTTCCTGTGATACACATTATAAATGTTCTTCATATATATACACCCTCCAATGCTGCAATAAAGATAACGTTGATTAAAGATTGTGTGCTGTGATCCCTTTATATTTGCTCCATTTATACTGGGTATCAAAGACACTGCCACTCATTAAACCAGTGATTGCAGAGGTTAGAAAACCTTCCCTGATGCCAATATTTTTACCATGATAAGTCACCACTGGAGGTGTCAGTGGTATGATTGCCCTTCTCTGCTCTATAGGCCTAAACCAGGGCATAATGTATTCAAATTATAAATTACTAGTGCTGTAGGTACATCCTGCAGATCCCCATTTCACACGCTTATACTAAACAAAATTCGGTGACATCAACTAGGCTTTAAACACTAAGGGGATAGAGGTATTTCATTCAAAACAGGGACTGTCCCTCCAAATAAGAGGCCGTTGGGAGGTATGCATATCATAGATCCTAGTTTCTGTTCAATATAAAAACATACGTGGATGTTATTAGTAGTTATTTGACATCAAGCATTAATTTTTATTAGGTTTTGTGGTTCTTTGGTTGGAAACTGGACATCCTAAACCTACTTTATGAGAAAACACATAACGCTAATGCTAATGTCTTTTCATTCGCCTTATCACATTAACCACCCCAATTCATGTTCTATTGTGCATTCAAGACAAACCAAGTGAAGAAAATATCCCAGACTCTAGAGAGTCAGAGAGAAATGTAAATGAAGCAGGAATATTCTTGTTAGAGGCAAGGGGAGCGGACTTCATCTATTCTTCCATATGTGTCCATGTGCATTTGGTGATAAGCCTTCATAAACACAAAGTCAATTACAGAAGACGATGAATCAGCTCTTTATAGTTCACTAAAGATACCCATTGATCATTGCCCTATCTATACAGTTTTGGCACAGCTTGGCAGTGCCGTTCAATATATAGCAGCAGACTGTAGTGCTGGTATACGGTTCGCAGGGCAATTACCAAGGCCGTTAGCCTGATGCTGCTATCTCCCTCCGGCCATCATAAGCTTAAAGGAGAACTATGAGGTGAGTGATTTTCACTCACCTCATAGTTCAAGCCCACGTGTGACAAAGAAACTGTTACGGTGCCCATACACCTTACTTCTGTCTTGCGATGGTTGTCAGCTAAGGAAAAGCTCGTACGATCTGCCCATCTTGGACAGGCAGATCGTACTTGCGATCATCAAAAGCCCGCCTCGCTGAGGGGCGGGCTTCCGATGACTGCAATGCTAAACGGGCAGTGTGCGCGCGCGCACATCGGCCCCTTCCGCAGTTGTCGAACGAGCACGCCACTAACCCGCGTATGATTCTCGGCAGGTTTTCTAGCATGCTCGTTCGACAAGCGCACGCCTTCCATACACCTGCAGATTATCGTACGATCGCGGGATTTCCCACGATTATCGTGCGATAATTGCAAGGTGTATGGGGACCTTTACATGTTGACTCAATAGATCGGGAAGTGAGCGAACGCATACCGTCGCTCGCTCACTTCTCGATCCTGTCCCTGCAGCGAGCCATGACTGTCACTCATGGCTCCCTGCAGGGATTCATCCCCTCCCCGCTCCGATCGTCCAGCTCTGACTGGCAGAAGGGACAGGGGAGGGGGCGGGAACAACTGTCTCTGTCTCTAGATAGGCAGAGCCAGCTGTCACTCACACAGCTGGGTGGATATCGACAGTAATGTCGCGATCCGTCCCGGCTGTGGCGGTCTCAGTATACCGGTAGCTGTAGCTCGCGGAATACTGAGCTTTGGGTCACGGGAGGATGCTAGTATATGTCTTCTCGTGACCCGGAGGAAAACACTTACTCCATAGTTCTCCTTAAAATAAGAACTCCAGGAAACTCAAAAACTTACCCTTGCAGGGGGCTACCCCTGCAGCAATGCAAGGGATAAGTGCTCATTTTGTCTAGGGGAGTAAATATAGCAGATATAGTCACCTGTTCCTCAGTCTTGCAGTGGTCAGCACTCATCTCTCTCCCCCTCCTCTCCGGCTATGGTATGTTCCTCGGCATCCTCGCATCAAATGTAAGTCAATGAACCTGCATACGATGTGATGTCAGCGGTCCCTAGACTGCTGGAACCCAGGGAAGAAAGGGCTGCGTGGACTGAAAACTAAAAACACAAACCATACAGCTCACCCCGTCATGCATTCTTGTAATCCACATTCAGTGCACAGATGACCCTCTTCTGGAGTAATTGTGTTAAAAACAGCAAAAGCGGCACACAAGGTTCTTCCAAAGAAAATCGTTTTTCTGCCTTACTTGGCCTTAGTTATAGCTATGACTAAAACTGCGTAAGGCAGAAACGCGTCAGTGTTTTTTTTTTCTACAGATTTCTTTGGAACAGCATTGTGTGCCAGTTTTGACTGCATGGACCAGTCAAGCAGCCTGAAGTGAGCATGGGAAAATTAGAAAAAAAAAAAAAACACAACACTTGCAGTGGGGCTATTTTCCCATTTTTTGTTTCCCCTCTTCTTTAACCACCTCCCATTCATTGGCTGTACCTAAACAGCTGGATGGGAGGCTTGTACATGCGGGTGGGCGTTTTAACACGTTTCTCCCCTCCCCCACTCGTGTGCTGCGCTCGGAGCCGCGCGCGACTGGGAAAACTGTCAAAAATTTAAACAGCCAGCGATGTCTAATGACGATTGTGCCGCACATGTTACATATCACCACAAACGTCAGCTCGTGAGAAGTAATTTTAGGGCCATCAATCACTGAAAACAAGAAACTGATGAGCGGTAAAAGCTTTTCAAGCGTCGCCTATGGCCAATTTTGGATGTGGCATTTTTTTGCAATTTTGCGGGTGTGCGCAATTTTAAGGTTTGGTGTCTATTTACCCGTCTTTTATGTTTCACCAAAAAATTGGGGTGATAATAAATGTTTCTTAACATAACACAGGGAAACAGTTTTTATTTCAAAATTTAATGTATTTTTTTTTTGTTATATAGTAAAAAAAAAAAAAAAAACCCCAGGGGGGATTAAATACCACCAAAAAAAAGCTCTATCTTTCCCCCAAAAATGGTATAAAATTAATTTCAGTACAGCGTTGCATGACGGAATAAACGTCAGTCAAAGTACCTCAGCGCTGAACACTGAAAAATGGCCTGGCCAGGAAGGGGGTATAAACGCCCCCGTCATCAAGTGGTTAAAGAGACCCTGTCCTCAGACCATTCATGCCAACAAAAACCTTCTTAAAACATTGTGTTTGCATTTAACATATTTTAGGCATGTTATTTACATGTAAAAGCCTCCCTTGTGTAGATATCCAAAAGCACGGAGACTACTGCTGGGTACCATTATCTTGGATGTGATGTCAGCAGTGCCAGCAGGCTCAAAGCTATCACTCAAGTGATACTCCATAGCAGGGGTGGGCAACTCCAGCCCTCCAGCTGTGCTTTAACTACAAATCCCAACATGCCTCTGCAAGTCATGCTTGTAACAGTCAATCTTGCAATGCCTCATGGGACTTGTAGTTCCACAACTGCTGGAGGGCCGGCGTTGCCTACCCCTGCTTTAAACTATTCCCCTTCGCTCCTCCCCTGGCAGCTACATAGAAGGTTAGGTAAGGAGGCGAGAGAAGGAGCAGCTGGGCCAGTACTAAGAACAATTAGACACTCACAGAAGTGAAGACAGCTACGAGGTGCAAGAAGGGAAGGGGCTGCCCTGGGAAATTGACTCTTAAGGTGCCCATACACTGCTCGATTCTCGTACGATCGTGTGAACGGAGACGTGCGACCGTTTCTACTGTACGGTCGCACGTCTTCCGTCGAACCAGCATGTTCGAAAACCAGCCGGGAATCGTACGATTCTCGGCTGGTTAGAACGGTGCTCGGAAGACAAATGCCGAACGGGCCGGTGTGCGCACGTGCACACTGCCCGTTCAGCATTGCGGTCATCGGAAGCTCGCCCCTCAGGGGGGCGGGCTTGCGATGATCGAGAGTGCGATCTGCCTGTCCAAGATAGGCAGATCGTACGTTTTTTTAATCCCTGTACAACCATCGCAAGACTAAGGTCTTGCGATGGTTGTAGAGTGTATGGCCACCTTTACTGGAGTAGTTCATTTTGCTAGCAAATTCAAGTCACGCAGAAAGTGAATATAAAATAATGAATGGGGAAAAAAAACACACAATTTAGGGATTTAACATACTTAATTCTTTCTGTGCTTGCACCTGCATTATTTTAAATTGGTCTCTTTAAACGTGCACATGCTGGCGGGCGATCTGATCACAAATGTTTATAGTAGGATAGTTACAAAATATCTGTGAACCAACCCACAATACAATGAAATCTGTTAGGCCCCATTCACGCTGAGAGGATTGCCGCCGCTATATCGCTCATTTTTGCAGCGCGATATTGCGAGAAGTCACCGGCCAATGATTTTCAATGGAGCTGTCTTCATGTACAGGTCCGTGTCGCCCGTCGTGGTCGCAAGTCGATTCTACACGACCCTTTTTTCTGCGGATTTTGCGCGATTTTTCGATTTTTTAATGCAGCCCGACGGTGAAGGTCGCGCTACGGTCGCTGGAACGTCCCCCCGAAAGTCGCGATATCCCGGCCGAGTGGATCCGCTCCAAAAGGTATGTCACTTAGTGTGAATGGGGCCTAAAACTGCAACAGCAATGTGACCCCTGCATGTAATGTAATTCAATGTAATCACATGCAACCCCACAGTGACAGTATGGGTCTCTCTGTCTTTTTCTGCATTCCTGGACCTCCAAAGCCCCAGACACTCTAATATATAAATACAGATTTGAAGCAGGCCAGTCCAGACGATTGATGGTTAAACAGTCAAAATGATGACTGAGCTCAGTAACCTATGGGGAAGCAAGAATGCCAGTGATCAAGTCATAGCAGACTGCCTCGGTTTCAGAGACCTTAGGTTACACCAGAAAATGGCAGTTCTACATTCCAGCCATTTTACAGATATTGTATGCGGAGGGTTGCTTTAAGCAGTTGGATCACACCTTTGTATTATGTTTACAACCAACTCATGTCCAAAACTGTAACTGTATCCATCTCATAAAACTAGATAGCCAACAGAGAAGTGTCGTAAGCCATAAGAATAAAACATCTCTAAACTCAAAAATAGGGATGCACCGATACCAATACTAGTATCGGTATTGGTGCCGATACTAAGTATTTGGTACTCGCCCAAATGCTCCGATACCTTATCCGATACCGGAACTTCCAGTCAAAGGAAGATTTCCTCTGACTGGCAGTGCCGTAGGGGAACATACCGTGCGATCAGGAAGCTTAGCGGCGAGTTTGGCCGGCTACGCATGGAGCCAGCTTGCTGGCCATTCAGGAAGCCGGGAGGCGGGTTATTACTCCTCGCCCGGCTTCCTGATTGCCTTGGAAGCCGGTTTCCTGGGCCTATTACAATTAAGCCAGCAAAAAAACATGGAGCTGGCTTCCTGATTGCCCGGGAAGCCTGCTCCATGTCAGCCGAAGCAACGTTATCGGTACTCGGTATTGGTGAGTACCGAAAGCAAAGCATCGGTACTCGATATCCGGCATTCAAGCAACCGGCACTCTCAAGCAACCAACCCATTTTACCGGTTATTATTAAAGAAGAACTATGAGGCGAGTGCTTTTCACTCACGCTAGTTTGGACGCTAGTTTGTGTCCTCCCGTTACCCTAAGGAAAACTATGGGGAAAAGCCTTAACCCCATAGTTCTCCTTTAACTTCCAAGCAACCAGAAACTACAGTTATCCGGTACCTAACGATCCCAGTGGGAGCCGGATAACTGGGAGATTACTATATAGCAGCATTTTAAAGCTGTCAGCATAGGAAATCTGAGATTAATAAAGTGTCTAAACATGAATATAAATTTTGCCTGGTTTGGGGCTCATGGTTTTTAGCACTTCTTACCCCTCCAGCCCCCTGTAGGGATCAATATTGCCCACATATGTTATCAAGCACAGGTCAAATTCTCATAAAAGATAACCATGTGAATGTGTTCTAACGTATGTTTTAATAGATGATTGTTTATTCAATCAAATATATCACTCCAATACTGTCTGAAGAAGCAGAAACGCGTAACCAGAGTGTGTCCACATCTCATCAATCAACAATCTATGTAATGTACAGAAAACAGCGTATAACATCCAATCTACTGCAAGTGATACAATTAAAGTAGAACCGAAGCCAAAACTGTATTTTTTTGTTTTGCATGCAGTAAGGGAGGCTTATAGCGCAGTCAGCTTTTTTTTTTACATTGTTCCATTGGAGAAATTTTCCTTTACATCCTGTCCGAGAGCCATAACAGGACGCGAGAGGAAATCCCTCCAAAAAGGGAAATCCCCGGTGGTCAGCGGGGTCACCAGAACTAGTGTCCTCAATGGAAGAGTTCTTTTACTTTCTGTGATAATGGTGACCAGGACAAACAGAGAGGGTGAATCTCCTTAACTGGGCACAGACAGCAATAAAAACTTGACAGGTGATCTAATCCCTCTCCACTCCATCCAAAATGTAGAAAAACAGTTTGGGTTTCAGATTCACTTGAATAGGATGGATGGGAATGGGCACATGTATGGGATCAGTCTAGCCAGTGACACCTTTTACGTTATATACTACTCTTGTTCCATTGAGCTACTTTTCATCACATGTAAGAAACGTTTACTGACAATAAATAAAGTAAAAAAAATCTATGTTTTAGACACTTTGATATCTCAGACCTCCTATGCTGAAGTCTTTAAAGAAGAACTCCAGGAAATCTAAGAATTAACCCTTGCAGTGGGGTTTACCCTGCACTGCATGGGTTAACTGCTCGGTTTGGCCTAGAGACTAAAATAAAAAAAAATATACTCACTTGATCTTGGGACTGTGAGTGCTCACCTCTCTCCACTTTGGTGGTGGAATGTCGCTTGGCATCCTCATGTCTAATGCAGCTGCATTAAACGTGATGATGTCACAGGTCCTTAGACCGCCAGAGCCTTGGGGAGAAGAGGATGCGGAGACTGCTCTAGTGGCCAAGCAGGAGCAAAGATCAGGTAAGTATATATTTTTTAGCCACCAGACCAGGGGTGTGCAATTGGTAGTTCCATTTGTCATGGAACTACAAGTCCCATTAGGCATTGCAAGACTGATATTTACAGGCATGACTCGCAGAGGCATGTTGGGATTTGTAGTTAAAACACAGCTGGAGGGCCGGCGTTGCACAGCCCTGGCATAGACCAAAAGGAGCTGTTTACCAAGAAAATGGTTGAGATGAGGAGAGAAGCTGCCACCTCTGCATTTGAAGTACTCTGACCGTGTCTGCTGAGCTAATCAGCCGTTAAGCAAATTGACATCATTGAGACAGTCACAAGTCAATCAGCCATACTGATGAATGGATGGAAAAGCTGGAGGACTATTCCAATCACAAAATATTTCAATCTCATACCAGACAGCCGTCTTCCCCACAAATATTAATAATGCTCAAACAACAGTAACACAATGAATCTACTAGATAAATGCAATGAGCACTCTTAATTCCATAATGGAGGCTCATTTCCCTTTCATTCCATGCTACAAAGCATGTCAGGCTTATCCCATTATACGGCAAGATGACAACTGTTTAGTGCTCAATGACCTAGCCAGCTGATATCATTATGTGGCATGCAGTGCATGGTGGGCACACTGGTCATCTGAATGTGTCATACACAATAGATGACACAAGAGACTGTTCATTGGTACACAGTGCTATTCTAGAACACGCTTACTAGTCACCCTAGACAGCTCTATTATCCAATTAGAATTAATCACTTGGAAAAAGACAGCATGTTGTTATAATGTGTAGGTATAGTTCTGTCTACTACAACTACCGACCAATTGGCTTATTTTTTACCTAGTTATGACTTCTTTATGTTCCTAATGGATGTGATAGTACTCACATATTATACACAGATGCAGTGTTCATCAAGCGGTCTCTTTGCTGAATGGTACCTGATCTGCTGACTGTATCCTTCATTTCAATGATGTTCCAATTTAGAGATGACATATAATAGACTCAAGACCGGGCCAAAGCAGACGCACAAAAAGCATCCGCCTTGGGCACCATGCTGCAGAGGTAAGGGGTGCAGCTGGGGCAGAAGCCTCTCCTTCCTATGCATCACTCGGCCATCTCCTACACTGTGCAGGAATAAGCTGAGACAGCTCGGTCCTTCCGATTACACTGTAACCAGAAGCACTTTGCTCCGCTGTCACAGTGACAGCTGCCTGCTCTGTGTCAGGAGCTCTGTGTGCCCTTGATAAACAAAGAACAGCACCCGGCTGTCACAACCTTCCCATGATTACACAGGGAAAAGCCGCATTCTCCCTGTGTAATTTGCAGGGATGATCTGTCAGTTTGACAGCTCTAGTCCTTCTCCTGCATTTATTTACTGTATGACTATTGTACCTTTCATTACCGACCCTTGGTGAACCCTTGTGAGTTTTTATTAACTCCTTCTTTCAATTCTTTCCTTTGTTGTAATCGTTTGTATGCAAGCTTTTTTAATTTGTGTTCTTTCAAGATCGTAGCACCAAACTAAAAGAAAAAAAAAGGATTTGTACCCGAAAACTGATAGGGTGTTTTTGAAGGTTTGTAGTTATCAATTTATTTAAAGTAGAACTATGAGGTGAGTGCTTTTCACTCACCTCATAGTTCTAGCCAACATGTGACAATGAGACTGTCACACACTGTCACATACACAGTTAGAATTTCGTACGAAAGACATTTTTTCTAATATCTATCAATTAGTATGGTGCAAATCAACAGACAAAAAAAAAATAAAAAATAATCGATCGAAAAAAATTCTAAACAGTGAGGCCTCGTTCACACCAGACAGTGCATTCCGGCCCGATTCTGGCCGAAACGCACTGCATCGCATTGCGGCCGGCTCACTGTGCTGTGGGGCAGGAGGGGGCGTGGCGGTCCATTGAAGTGAATGGCACCGTAGCCACGCCCTCCGGCCACACGGGAACACACAAGTCACACAATGCCAGCGGTCCGGTCCGAACAAAATATTGCTTGCAGCATGTTGTTAGGACCGGACCGCAGGCATTGATGTAACTTGCGTTCTCGTGCGCGCCATTCACTTCAATGGACTGCCACGCCCCCTCCTGCTCCACAATATAGTGAGCTGGCCGCAATGCGATGCAGTGCGTTCCGGCCAGAATTAGGCCGGAACGCACTGTGTCTGGTGTGAACGAGGCCTGAATGTGGTTTTCGGTCGGAAACGCCATTCATTCAAAGATAGAATGATAAACAAAATTGGCAAGTTTCTGATGCTGGTATCGAACATTCCGATGGGATTTTTTGTAAGAACGTTCCTGCAAACATCTTCCTGTGTATACCCGACTTAAGGCTAGCCATACATGTTAAGATTTCAGCCCCACAGATTAAAAGAGAGAAATCAACCTAAACTGTTGGATGAAGGAATCTCCCCCGGTGGTTATTGTATTGTGGCAGCTGCTGCTCCCATGGCTGTCAGAATACCCAAACAGTGACTGCATATGACTGGCTAGATTCACTGTTAAGCCGAAACATTTCCTCCCAGCTCCTATGATTTTCAGATCGAAGATTGCTAAACCGAGTGGTGCCAATAGGGCTGTCCACAGATTGAATTTCAGCCGATTCAGCAGAAATCGGCCAAAATGTAAGCCCATGTATGGCTAGCTGATTTTCGGGTTGGCTCCTGCAAGCTTAGGTCTCTGCAGCATTAGTACCTTGCATACAAGGGTAATAAGGTAAGTCTCTAACATAAGGTGGCATTTAGTCCTGGTAAAACATGGAGCCCATTAGTACAAGTTACACAGCACAATAACAAGCACAAGACTTCAGGCAGATGGTACATGAAGTCATGACTTTCAAGCTTTGGAAATATGGAAAGCAGCAACTCAACACTGCGGCTGCCATTCCCATATCATTTTGATGATATAATATGAGCTTGTATGTTGCTTTCCAGAAAGGCATTTGAAATGATTATGCAATCAATATTATATGTTTGTGAAGTCCATTGGGCATCGTAGTGTAAAGCTGTGTGACTTTGGTATTTCGTACTTTTTGATATTGTGTACACTAAAGTATGTATTAAGAAACACAACCACAAAACGAATGCCGCCTGTACCGCCACACAATTCTGAATTAACCATAAATATTAATCACAAAGCCTCCGGCTCCTATCCATGATAGGACACATTTTAAATAACTATGACAGCACATTAACTATGAAAGCACGTAGAGAAGAATGGAGCGGGACATATAAAGTAGAACACAGGATCCATTCACTCTGCCAGAAAACGGCATATCGCTGCAGAGAATTATTCCTTTCAGTGGACATGAATCATATGTTTCAGGTAATACACTTTCAGTGAGTAGATGTTGTATAGAATGTGCTTCAAGCAGACAAAGCAAAGTAAGGAGATCATAGTACAGGGAAATATTTCTGTGTTCGCTTAGTTACAGCTCATTCATAAATTGCAGCAAATAAAAACTGGAATCCCACGTACATTGGCTAAATGCTACAAATGTCCATAGCAGTGAGTTCCCCCCACTGGGGGAACGGAAAATGTTATTATACCAATGTGTTTAGCCTGTAAATATTCTGCACCACTGGGCTTTTCTGTCCCTTTAGAGCCCATTCACAACATATGTGTTGGGACTGCGCTGGCTGTTGTTTCCAGCGCAGCCCCAACACAGGACAAGGCAATTTGCCTCATAATAGATGGGCTCGGTTCACACCACGACAATGCACGGGCGCTGCAGTGGTATGCACTGAGAAAAAAAAAAGTACTGCATGCAGTACTTTTTTCAACGCATTGGAATGCGATGCAGTACAACCGCCTCACTCCTCGCTGTGCCAGTAGAACTGAATAAAATGTCACTTGTGACATGTCAATAAAGTTATAAAAAAAATATAAAAACAGTGCATTGTGCCAGGTTTGGCACATCGGCACTGTCGGGCACCGCACACCAGCCGGTGTGAACTGACCCTGAAAAGCTGAAGTTTAAGTTCCTATTTGTTTTTTAGGATACAACATCAATCCCAGTCACATTAGCTTCCTGTGATGGTGGGCATCATGCCAATACACCCCAAATTGACTACCTTTCTTTCAGTGCTCTGGGGGCTAACATCTGAGACTATCAGTGTGATAGAGTTGTGCTGCTTGCCTGTCCCTTCCTCCATTCACAGAGTGTGTTGCACGGTGCAACACACTCTGAATGGAGGAGGAGCAGATGAATGACAGGATCTGCCCTGCCCATTCACAGAGCATAATGCATTGTGGAACAATAATAGCTCTATGAATGGACCAGAGGGCAGGAAGGGGCAGGCGAGTGGCGTAACTCTACCACACTGATATTTGCTGGTGGTAACCCCCAGAGCACCAGAAGATAGTGGTTTTGGGGTTTCTCCGGCAACATGAACGGAGGATTTTAGCAGGATAAACGTTCATTTTAAGCGCACCTCTCCATAAGCTAGTCTGGCCTTGTTATACTTTTTGAAATACATTTTCAATAAAAGCCAGGACTGTTCACACCCCATGCACAGCCTTGCCCAGTGCAGTCCCAACACAAACACAAGGCAATTTGCCTTTCTTTCAGTCTGCCTTTCTGTGTGCTAAAAATAACATCACGCCGCACCAGGATTGGCACATAAGCACTATTCCTGCCAATGCAGACCAGTGGCCATGTGTTCAGCATTCATAACTCTTCCCAAAAAACAACCCACTGCTTGATTCACATCTGGGGGCTCTGGAGAGAAGTACTGAGGCCGGGTGCTGGGATCATTTCAGGAAGCCATGTATAGCTAGCCCCTTGTATCAGCCATCATATGCCTGCATGGCATAGAGAAGTGATGTCATCACTGGACTAAAAAAATGCATATGTAATGAAAATGGAAAGACATGGTACAATTACCGGTTTGGGATAGATGATTGTTGCTGGGCGCATCTATCCTGCATCCAGGGACAATCATTTATACCATGTATGATCACATGCGGGCTGCCGCTAACAGATGTGCCAGCTGTCATTAACTTGAATGAGCACAGCGGCCACATCTGAACAGGCCACCTAGGATTCCTACCGCAGGGATCCATAGGTTCTTGCTGCAGAAATCCCAGGCCGCCCCGTGTGAATGAGGTCTATGGGTCCATTCACACCAGCAGCTGTATCAGAACGCTGCCACTGGTGTGCTCTGTCAAGGCTGTGCTGCCAACACAATGCACTGTAATGTTATCTTTGTCAGAACTTTACTGAAGTGTCACAAAGCGAACTGTGCCAATTGTAAGCAAGGCAAATGGCATGGTCTTTGTGTTGGGACTGCGCTGCTTAAGGCAGCTGGTATAAACATGTCCTAAAAGGTAGACATACACAGCCATTGTAATAAAGGTTACACTATTACACTAAATATGTAGAACACGGCTGATGGCAGATGCATGCTGTAGAATTATGTCTGAACTAAGTGGAAGTGCAGTGTTTAAAACAAAACCCTGGCTGTTGTGTTTGTTGCTGGCAAATTCCATCCACACAGAAAACCTACACGCAGCATCCGGGCAGAGTTAGGGAGAAATGCTGTGCCATGGGTTTCATTTGCTTCGTGGCCCAGACAGACAAGCAGGAAAAGTGGCATTTGTATGTAGCAAGCCAACGCAATCGAAACACTGAATAAATCTGAAGTGTTATGAAACATACGGTACATAGTGAAATCTTCCAGGACAGGAATACCATGGACAGTGAAAATCTCACATGAACAGGCCTTTTTGTCCAGTTTAATTTCATATGTGAATGCATGGGTTGCTTTAGCAGCGCATGGTAATGCTAATCAATTTGGTCAGAGGTACCTGATGAAGCAACGCATGAGCTTGTAACCAGTTCTGGCCAAAAACAACAAGCAAAAATGATTTCATGGTCAGCTCTATTTAGAGGCTCATGTTTTCTCTACAACCAAACTGTCCCTTCTCCCACCCTAGAATACTAATGTTTTATCAGACCACTGTCGTCTATTACGCTGACAAAAATAAGGATCTGAAAAAGGTTAATGACCAAACAGAAGAAACAGGATTATAAATTGTTCTGCCATTGATGAGAACTGTCAATGAACAGCGCTCCTAGTGGTCAAGGTCAGCATTGTAGGAAGCTTTCCACTACAATGAAGCAACAATGAAGAATAATAATAATAATAATAATAACAACAACAGGATTTATAAAGTGACAACAGTTCTAAATTTTACAAAACAAAGAGAGACAAAGGTACAATATAAATCTAAAAGTAACCCCATGTATCAGAAAGCTTCTGTGAAGACATACTTCCCAAAATAGTTTAGGCAGTTTTTATGCTAATCTCACACTAAGATTCATGCAATGTGGTTGTAAACCAGACAACACAAATATATTTTGCATCTAATTCATTCACTGAGCTATACAACTGCACTGCAAGACTTGTGGTTGAAGGTTTCACCCTGCTTTGGAGTAGTGAGGTTCTAATTACACCTGAAGAGTCTATAGCATTAAACAGCACAGCATATCTCTACTCGAGGAAAGGTCACTTTAATGAATTATGCACACAAGGGAGATGAGATTGGCATGCTTTATAGCATCCATTCTCAACCAGGGTTGACTGGAACTCTAGTTCCTCCAGACTAGAGGGTCCCTTGATCTGTGAACAAGTGACCTCCCATTTGATGGTGACTGCATAGTTCCGGTGTCAATGCTACTTGGCAAAGCCAACTGTAGGACACCAATGGATTTTTTAGCTGTCTGTAAGGGGGCATTCTTCCCACTGACCACCAATGTAAGGGACATTACCCACTGACCTTCAATGAATTTGTTTTAGCAGAGGTTCCCTGAAACCTAAAAATTACTTCAAGGGATCCTCTGGGGTAAAACATTTGATAAAGGCTGTCCTATAGAAATCCTTTATAAAGATCTGCATGGGCACTATGGGATTACACTTATTGTTTTTTAGGATCACCCTACTATTGACATGACTAGGATTCTAGAGAACAATAGGCGACTACGAAATCCCTGCTTACATTTTCTCAGTTCCCATCTCAGTGGATTATATTTAGAACTTTCCAATGTAACCTTTGTTTTATTTCGCCAAAACGGCTCAGTTACTTTGGCTCATATGACCCATAACTATGCAATGTCACTGTACATCGAATGCACTCAGTACATCACATTATAAGAAGTTTTCCACCAACACACTGGACTGAAAGTGCCAATCCAAACTGGGGTCGCAACCAACTAATCGATTAATCAATAATAATCGATAATGAGAATAGTTGTCAACTATTCTCATTATCGATTAGTTGGTTGGATCCCATAGCTCTCTCCTCCACGCTGGGAGGGGGGCACAGCAAGCAGTGTGCAGATGTAATAACAAGCCTGCTATTGGCTATTGCACCAGCCCACTACCTGCTGTATTTACAGTCAGCTGCCATCTGCTGAATCATGCCACTGGCAGCTACCATTCCCTGGCTGAAGATATTCAAGCGCCATACTGCCATTTATTTCAATGGCACCCCAAATGCGCCTCCCACCTGCAGTGTGATGCCCCGCACTGGAATGCACATTGCCGCAATGCCGTGCGTTCCAGTGCAGTGTGATTACAAAAAAATTGTGCAGGCAGTTTTATTTTGAAGTAAACTTTATGTTTGTAACACTGCATTTGTCTATTTTATTTTAAATTATGGATGGTATGTATTTAATTTTCTTTTTATCTGAGTAATTGAAAAAATTATTGGCCAGCTAATCGATTATGCAAATAATCATTAGTTGCAGCCCTAATCCAAACCCAGTGTGGATACAACCAAGAAATGAACGGCTCACAGCCCTGCATAGAATCACACTGTATATCACTAAAAAGCAACATAGAACACCAGAAGACAGGAGATCCGAAAAAGGAATGAACTGTTCAAAGCTCTGTATACAGCCCTGTGTAAAATCACACTGTACATCACTAAAAACCAAGATAGAACACCAGAAGACAGGATATCCAAAGAAGGAATGAACTGGTCACATCTCTGTATACAATCACACTGTACATCACTAAAAACCAACATAGGACACCAGAAGACAGAAGATCCAAAGAAGGAATGAACTGGTCAAAGCTCTGTATACAGCCCTGTGTAAAATCACACTGTACATCACTAAAAACCAACATAGGACACCAGAAGACGGGAGATCTAACCAAGGAATGAACTGCCCACAGCCCATATGGAATCATCTGTATGGAACTGTTTACAACCACTGTATGTCACTAAAAACCAACATAGGACACCAGGTTGGGTGAAGACGTGAGATCCAGCCTGGGACCAAACAATAACAGGGCCCCCCAAACAATCTGATGTGAAATGAGAGTTCTGTTTACAATATACCGGAAATAAGCGTTAACCCATTAAGTTATTATTTAGAAAATTCTTCTACAACATAAAATCCATAGAACCTTTACAGAAAACTGGAGGGTCAAGGTATAGGCTTGTGACAACAGAAGGAAGTGCTGTCAAAAAGCAAAAGCACACAACCCTAATTGGTTCTAAGGAATGATGGGGTAATTTGGGGGAAGTAAGCCATCTAGATAGATAGATAGATAGATAGATAGATAAAGTATGGACAGAGAGAATAACTGGATAGAGATAGAGAGAATAGATTGAAATATATATACACATATATATAAAATGCATAAAAAGAATACATAGATATAAAGAATAGATAGATAGATAGAAAAAGTATGGACAGAGAGAATAAATGGATAAATAGAGATAGAAAGAACAGATAGAAAAAAAATAGATAATGCATAAAAAAGAATACGATAGATAGATAGATAGATAGATAGATAGATAGATAGATAGATAGATAATCGATAGTCGCATTGGTAAGAGCCAATCAGAAGTCAATGTTGCTAATAAAGGAGATCTGGTCTGCACACTTTAAACCATTGTTCCCCAGCAGCTGACACTCCATCCTTCCACTCATTGACACTAGTGAGGATAGAAATGACTGTGTCCGGTCCGATCCGATCCATGGAACATTGATCCCTGGGGTGACTATAGACTGTGGAAGGACAGGACGGGATTGTACGATAGTAGGTCTACCTCTGGATAGCAGTCCTTAGCGAAGACGTGGAGCAGAGCTGTCTTTCCACACTGCGTATCACCGACCACCACTATCTTGCAGCGAGCCATCTGTTTGTCCATGGTGTCCTCAGACCTGGCCCCCGACATGGAGAGCTCCCCAGGCCAGTGGAACAGATCCCCCCGGTCCAGTCCACACATATATTGCGATCCTTAGCCTCCCAACATCTCTTCCTTACTGCACAACCCGGACAACGGAGCCCCGGACCTGGCAACTTCGCATTGACGCCTCTACCAAGGCACCAGCCAATCGAAGGCCGTTGTGCTGCTGATATTAGCATAAGGGGCGTATCAAACGCTCCCGGTACACCGGTATGACTGTAGGTTAGGAGGGAGCAGTGTGTTGCAATATGTTAATATTTCTATGGAGAGCCACAAGTGTGTCACATGACTCGGCACACAAAGGGTTACCTACAATGAAAGGAGCCTCTCCAGTGGATGGATGGCTCATGAAGGGAGATCAATGTGGCAGATTGGTTGGGATATTCATTGTAGAGTAGAAGGGCGGTGTTCTTTGTCTCTGAAGATGATTATGCTGCACATTTACCCCTTAAATGGAATTATCAGCTTTAGGGCTCATGCATACCTCTCCAGTGCAGTGCATTGTGGGAACGCACGTGTTAACATACATTGCATCATGCTTACCAACATCTTCATCCCAGTCCCCAGGATCCTGTCACCCCCTGCCGGCGGCCCAATGCTTCATAAGCCCACTTCTTGGGTGTTCTCACCCGCATCACACCAACTTTTTGGGTGGTCAGACCCCTAACTATGCTGGTCATGAGCCCCTTGGCTAATAACCTTTTCTGGTTTTTGTGCATGGAAGAGTAATGCTGTGATCTCTGCAGAGCCGTACCTATAATGAGGCAGCCTGAGGTGGTTGCCTCAAGTAGCATCTCACTGGGGGGGTGGCCAGATGGTAGGGGGCGAGAACAGTGCTGTCTCTGGATGGCAGGTCAGTACCCTCTGGAGTCATAGGTGGGTACTGGAGGGGTTTTCTTTTCCTCCCGGGGCTGATTCTGGCCTGGTGCACCAGGCTTGTCCCCGGTTGTAGGCAGAAATCCCGTGCTAAAGCCTTCTGGTTGCAATGGAGCTGCTCCTGTCTGGCCAAAGGGCTGGAAAGGTGAAAAGCTCCGGGTGATGTGCCCCCTGGGGTTGGCATTCCAGGGGTGCTGGAGAAACACAGGTGGGTGTGGGACCCCACAAGTGTGGCACTAGCACTAGATCATGTCACATTTTTATTGCTTTTCTTACACACCTACGAGGCAGGCCTTCTGGCTAGTCTGCAGAAATGTTTATACTGGAAAAAAGGCCTGCCATGCACTGCACATGGCACCCTTTTATAGCACTTTTTCTGCATGAGCACTTTCACTCCTCAGAGACGGAGGCTGCACGTCTTTCGGGGACCTGCCCTGATTTTGGGAAGAGGATCTGTGGCCTTACCTTGGTCTTTTTCCTTCCACCTCTCAGGAGTCTCTCTTCAGGAGAGCCCCTACCTAGTACTTGGAGCACCGGTTTCGGCTGGTCCCTAAGGATCAAGGTCCACCAGGTTTAACCGCTGGAGCCTTGCGCCCTGGGGGGGTTCAGGGATATTGTGGCCCTCTTTTTTGGAAGATGACCAAAGCACCCTTGTGCACTTTGTATGCAGTGATTTCACTGTTCACTGTTTTCTGTTCACGGGTTTGTTTTACAAAGCATGCACCATGGAGCTTCAATAAAAAAAGCTGTTCTTCTCAGGGTTCAGGAGGGGAAATTTGCTTCCATTCTGGCCTTTTGGTAGGAATGGCTGACATGTTGAGTACACTGCCTGAGATGATGGGAACCTAAAGGGCCCCTGCCGTGGAAAGGAAACCAAAAGGAGCATCCACACACGTAAGAGTGGGGGTCGGGTGTACTTCCCTGTGTCTGGGATCTGGCAGCGCTATCTGATCTGGTCATGGGTTGGGGGTGCAGAGTACCCCTTGGGAGTGGCGACCCAGGGGTGCCTGAGTAATATTTATGGGTTTGGGACCCCACTAGTGTGACTAGTGGGGTCCCAACTAATTTTCTCACTTGTTCGTGCACGTTCACTTTTTATGTGTGTAATTTTTCGCTCCCACAGGATGGAGGGTGTGGGTCTTTGGACCTACCCTGAAGTCACGGGGGGGATGTGTGGCCATCAGGTTCCTCCTCTCCGATCCGGGAGAGCCCCCCAACCTAATATTTAGTGGCAGGTTTCAGCTGGCCATGAGGAACGGGTCAGCCTGGTTTTGGCCAGGGGGACAAGTGTGTCTTGCCCCTGTCAGGAGCCTTGCACCCCTGGGGGGTGGGGGGTCAGGAATTGGCCCTATTTCTTCAAGAGATGGACCATTTAGACACACCCTTTGTGCACTTTTTTGTGTGTGTTTCATATGCACTTTTTTGTGTGTGTTTCATATGCACTTTTTTGTTCACTGTGGGTGTTCAATTGCACGCACAGCAAAAAAAATGGCTGCCAAGAGCTGCGTGGGCCAGAGCGGCTTGCGTCCTGCCGGGCACCTAGCAACCAGTGATGATAGGGTCAGCCCTGTATCTCTAGACACCTCATCATTGGGACAGTGGAAAGAGATGTGGGACTGTCCCGGGAAATCCGTTTGATACATGGTGTGGTGTAATTTATTTTCAATGGCATTCCAGCACACTAACCCAACGCAACTCTAACGCAATGCATTGCTCCACAACACCCAGTAAAGCACTACTATTCATTGTGGTGCACTGCATTGGAAAAAATGGTGCATGTTCAAATTCTTTCACCCATTTTGGCAGCCCTTTTTTTTTTTATGGGCGACTTTAAAGTGCAGCTGAAGCCAAAACTTATATTTAGTTTTGGCTAGAGTGGATTAGACCGCCTGTCAGGTTTTTTTTGCCGTGTCCCTATTAGGGAAATTCACCCACTCTATTTGTCCTGGTGACCGATATGACTGAAAGTGAAAGAAAATCCAACATTTGGGTTGTCCTCAGGACAGTAAAAGATGGAAAATCTTCCAATGGTGCCACTAGTTCTGGTGATCCTGCTGACCACCAGGGATTTCCTTCACTTTGGAGGAATTTCCTGTTGTGGCTATCAGACAGGAAGTGAATGTAAATCTCCCAAATGAGACACCAACAGCCAAAAAGGGGTTATAACTCTCCCTTACTCTATCCACAGATAAAATAAAAATGTTTTGGCTTCAGTTCTACTTTAACGCAATGCATGTTGAGACACACAAAAACCGCAGGTAACATGTGAGCAATTAAAAAACACACTGAAACAAACTGGAGCTTGTTGGGCACCAGGAATTTAAAGAGTTTCTCCACTTTTGTTGAGAAAAAAATTGATCTCCTTGGGTGAACAATGTACATTTCAAGGTTTCACAAACCTTGTTGCAGATTCCTGTTTCTGTTCTGAAGAAAAAGCGGGAGTTTGTTGCAGCACGTCCTTTCCAGACTGATTCCTGAATGGGAGAGTCTGTGTTCCTTATAATCAGCTGGTGGACTTTCTGTGTTGTAATGAGGAAAAGTGCAGTGTCTGCATCCCTTTAGTTGAAAATAACCATTGGAGAGTACTTCACCAAAAATGACATTTCTATTGCAAGGGATGCCTAAAATGTTACTTGTATCTTAGTGCAGATGTCTATCAAAACATGTGAGTCAATCACAAAAGCAGGAAGTGACATTTCTGGGGGTAGTCTGTACACCAACTATGTTCGGAATGCCTCCAGGTCACCATATTGCATTGGATTTTTATAACAGTCTTAGAAAATTACAGCCGATGCAGTTTTAAGTGGAAAGATCGTTTTAAATAACATTTCATCACAAAATGACTTGTGTAGTAATTATATATGCTGTATCCTTTTTTTCTTAATTGTTTCATTTTTATTTTTTTAACTGGAGTTTCACTTTAAAACCTCATAAGTATCAACGCATCTTCAAAAAATCTATCTTCGAAAATATTTTAGAAAATGGATACCAGCTCTTCAAAAATAAAATAGTGATACATTGCAGATTACCAGTATTTAGAGGTGGTGGCTGCAATAGATTTGTTTGAAAGCTGATTGGGTGCTATCACGGTTCAGCCGACAATGTTCCGCCTGGTTCCTTCTATAAAAGTCGATTGAAAAATCTCTGGAGCCTCGTTTTGAATTTTAGTTGATTTAGAAGGAAACAGCCAAAGTTTGATTGATAATTTGGCCAGCCTCAGTGGTCTACATTTTTATGCAATACATTTTTTTAAAGATTGAGCAGATACAGGTAAATTGTAGACAGTAGCAAGACTTCCCGGGCCAATAAATAAATAAGATGACATGTATTATGATACAGTAACATACAATATATATGAGACATAGTAAAATAGATCTGCTGGCCTTCCAGACATAGCACAGGATGAGAACTGTCCAGTATCAAAGGTTCTTCTGATGTTATGGTCAAGGTCAGGCTATATGTCCAGTTGGATTGTTGTCATGGATGTCCAAGATGAAAAAATAGGTACCTAAACACTTCAGAAGAAAAAGGATATAAAAGAAAAATAGAGAAGAGGAATAGGAAACCATAAGAAGGGACAGACTGGCACTGACATACCAGATGTGCAACAGGTTGGAAAAAGGAGAAAGGGTGAAGTCGCTCCTCACAAACCAAGAACCCATTGCCTCCTGTGAAAAAAATAATTTAATCAATGTATGGGTCTAATTGCAAATATCACGTAGAATTTCCAAATATAGAAGCCAGGAACATCAAGTCTAATAATAATAAACCTTGTGCCTATCATGTAGTCGTGCCATTAGCCTCTCCATCATGATCATATAGTACATTTCTCTCAACCACTACACTAGATGTCCAATGAAACAGAGAAGTCCCTTCTTACAAAGGGAAACAGATCCTGGAAGGATAGGAAGAAGTGCAATTTGTGGGGTTTGTGTAATCTTATATAAGGTGGAATATGGAAAAAATGTTGTTTCAAAAGGTTCCAATATGAGAGCTGTGCCACCAAATGTGACACATCGTTACCTTCTCCTCTCCACACCTCCAGCATACTGTATAGTGACATCTATAGCACTTGGTTAGTATTTTTTAGCTCCTTTCCTGTCCCGAGGAAGCCATAGTGAGAATGGTCTTTATTTTGTGTACTTTCTGGTTTTGGGGCTATGATGAATGCATTGTTTATCGTCAATCTCTGGTAGCAAAACTCATTTTGAGCTCTAGGACTGCTGGCAGCTGTTAGTTCCTCTATGTGGGTGTTTTTCCCATTTCTATGCAAAATATGAAATACCTATTTAAAATTCACCTGTGATATTTTTGTGCGTGTCTTTCATTTTGGAGATTTCTACAACTAACTTTGCACTATTTGTTCATCATTTCTATATCAGTAGTTAACCCTTCCCTACTCTAGCCCAAAAAAGTTTTGACTATGATTACACTTTGTGTGTAACCTTCAAAAAAGTTAGTATTTAATTTTAACAAATTAATTTTAAGTGACATTAAAGTCACAAATATTTTCCTTCCTCTCCCCTCCATGCTGCTTTAAGGACTTACCTTAAACCTTGACTTATACCTCTTTATCCAATCATCTTCTTCCTTCCACTTGTATTCAGCAATCCCTCCAGCGCTGGTGCAGGTCTCTGATCCATGACAGACCGCTGTCTCTTCCTGTCCCACGGTGTCTGTCTGGCATGCACACTCCCGGCTGCATGCATTCACCTCCACTGTGTCTCTCTTCTTCTCCCCGCCGAAGATCTCTACTGTGCATGTGCCCGCCCCATCATCCTGCACGGTCGCTCGAGAATCTTCAGATATTCGGAAGGGAGTGAGCGGCGGAGACAGAGGTAAAGGAATTACCTTTTTGGTAACTTTTTATGTTTTTTTAAGTTTTTGCATATATCTACTGCTTGCTAGCAGTTGATACAAGATATGTGCAAAAAAAAAAAACAGAGTTTAATTATACTTTAATATTACATATTAACAAAAATATCTCTAGAAGATTATATGTGCATTTAACATATTTTGTGCATGTTTTTTACCTGTAAAGCCTCCCTTGTGTAGACATCCAAAGGGCCTGCGACGTCTGCTGGGTGCAACGTGATTGTGATGTGATTTTAGCAGCCCCAGCAGACTCAGAGCTGTCACTTAAATAGCACTCAATAGTAGTTCCCTTCCTCCTCCCCCAGCAGCTACATAAAAGGTTATGTAGGGTGGTGAGGGGAGGGGCATAGTTTCCAGGTCAGCAAAGGCAGTAACTAGACACTCCCACGCTTAACTACATTTTTTGTTACTATCTCCCTTACCTTTCCTTAAAAAAGGTTCCCAAAAAACTACTCACCCAATGTCATTCAGCCATTTTCTTGTCAGTGAATGGTGCTGATGGTACATTGAGAGCTATGTTTTTACAGCATTTAGGGACGCCTGCTGCTGACATTGGAGGAGAAGAAGAAGGACCTTGGCTCAACAATAGATTTGACAGACACCTGAAAAAAGGTATATATTCAACACATTTTTGGAAGGTGTGCGGAGTGGGGGGCTGCCTAACATGGAGCTGGACATTCAACTTTATTGTGAGTCTATTATTATTCAGAATTTATATAGTGCCTACAGTTTGCACGGTGCTTTACTTCATATGGGAATTAGAATGACCCTGCTCATGTGAGCTTACAATCTAAGTGAGCAAGGCAAGTGATGGGTAAGGAGGAGGTAAGAAGGGGCAAATGATGCAGAAGAATCTAACATGGATAAGTAACTTTTGGATTTGGAGTACCACTTGTAGAAATGCTCTGCCCCACACAGTCTATCATTAGATGCACTTACATTAAGTGGTTAGTGGGGTAGTGGTTTTGTTATTCTTTGAGAAAGCACTGTGCATAGTGTAAAAGGTGTCACAATAAGTGCTTGGTCCTGCTGACTCTTAATGTGCAGTATTCTTGTTACTGTTTCTATTGATTACATTAAGTTAGATTGGCCATAGATGGGCAGTTGTCTCCTTAAAAATGATAGGTGGGAGAAACCGTAAGTGGGGAACTCTCCACTGGTATGAGTAGAAGAAAAGACCAGCACTCCACTTAGGTCAATTTACATCATTCACTCACAAAATCATGTCATGCTTGATAAAAAGGTCCTGCTTGATAAAAAGGGCATGTTTTCTTAAAACGTGGGATGCATCCAATCAGATTGTTCAGGTATTTTGACAGCCAGCGGGGCCGACTAGCAAGATACTGAAGCTTGGCCCAACCGGAGATTCCTCCATCCACACAGTTTAGCGTAGATGGAGGAATTTGTTGCACTTTTTCTATTTTTTCTAGCTGATACAGAAAAATCTTTAGAAAATCTATAGGTTTTTGGCCAGCTTTAGCAGACGGATTACCCAATCAGTATTCTGCTGCTCCTTCCCTGCCCAAGCAGCGGGCTGGGGGCAGGATGTATTTCCTAATTGTAAAAGTTGATAAAGTAGTGTCATCCTTCAGGCTGTGCAGTATGCCGAAGGTGTGCCAAGACTGAAGGGACAAAAATGCAAATCTTTTGGCAGGTAAAACCTTACATATATTTATCTGTGTTTTTAGCTGTTTGCCTGGAGTTCAGTTTAAGAACATGTAGACATTTTTATCAGCAAGCTTCAGTTAGCGTTTGCTAAGGTATTTTATAAACAGCTCAAAAAGTGTGACCAACACAACCCCTGTAGTGATTCAATCTGGAGTCCCTGGGTAACCGCAAATACCAAACTATCACAAAATAAACTCTTTGTAGGACTCCACAGGTTTATGTCACACACCATGCAGACAGAGCCATTGTATAAAAATTATTTATTTATTACAAAGTAAATATACAAAAAAAAAACAAAAGAAAAAGGAAACAATATATAGCATCACAAACATAGGATACCACATATTCATTTAGAAAACCATGGTATAGTTACAATACCCTCAGGCTGTGTCCTCTGTGTGTGCGCAAGTCCACAAAGGGGTCCCTACACCGATTTCTTAAGGCAATAATTCTAAAGAGACTTCAAAATAAATGCCACTTGTCTCATAATACCACAATCTCTAAAGCAATCCACTCACATAATAAACAATGCATGTATAAGGTGTAGTACTGTGTATTCCCTCCACTCTCTCAAGATATTTATATCACATAAAATTCCAGTAAAGTTATCTGGGAATACTACAGTCCACAATCTGGAGCCGCACTGTCTCTTAAGAAATAAAGACGTGAAGGTATTTTAAAACTATCTGGTAATGTATGGATATATTGTGCCATATTTGATTGTATATAGGAACAATATTGAGGATCATGATTGTTATGTTTTGTGAAGGAATGCAATATTGTTGTTAAAATAAAAATACAATTTTTGTATTGAATGTTGTTACTATTCTATGTGGTGGATGGTTGACATTCGCATTCCTGGAAGATGTTTCTTTCACCCGTGGCTGTGGGAGGTCTCAGGTGAGCTGTGCAGGATATCAGGTGGGCTGTGCAGGGTTTCGGTTGGGCTGCGCGAGGTCTCAGGTTGGCTGTGCTGGGTCTCAGGTGGGCTCTGCAGGGTGTCAGGTGGGCTCTACAAGATCTATGGTGGGCTCTGCAGCAATGAGCAGCGGGGCTGGTGCTGGCAGGAGGAGAGTGTCCAGAGGAGGCCGGTGGTGTAGTTGAATGCCTGGAGGAATACGGAGGTCAGGGTGAGCCAAGGAGATAGGTGAGACTACACCGCTCGAGGGCACGAGCAGGGAGCCCGGAACAGCGAGCGGTGTGTCCGTGGGGTAGCGCGGGTGAGAGCAAGTGGCGGAGGTGTAAGGGGTAACGGGTGACCGTGTCAAAGGCTGGCTACGCGTTTCGAAGAGCTGTTCTTCTTTCTCAAGCCAAAGAGTGAGGGGACAGATGGCGGGAGAAAGGCCGGTTTTTGAATGTGAAAAACTGGGTGGAGTTTTTGAAAGGGGCGGGGATGGGGCGGAATAGAGCTGGAGTGACATGGAAGACGGAGAGTGTGGGGAGGTACACTCGCCGTCACAATACCAGTGAATAAACAAATGCTGTCAGGGTGGAGAGAAAAAAAGGATTGATCAATGGACCGTGAGAATGGGGCAACCAAGTGTGTGAAAAACCCCAACCTCCCCTCACCACCGTCCCAAAGTACCCTCCCTCCTCTCCATCAACCCCCACCGGGTCCTCACACACACCAAAGCACATGAAACCGCCATGAGTGCCTATCACCCTGAGCAACTTTGGACTTTCATCCATCCTCACCTCGCCGCTGATACCACGCCAGTACCCACTACTTGGTAAGTTTGATACCCTTATCTGTTTTTGACAAATCACCACTTGGTAGTGGCGCTTCTTCACTCCTTGTTTTTTTCCATTTATTGAAATGGGCTGTCCTGTGCTCCTAAAGTGCACCGAAGTGTGTGAAGCTCTTTTTTGGTATTTTGTTACCATGCATCCTGGTGTGATTTCATGCATGTGCGATGTCAAGGTACATTGGGGTGCCTAAAACAATGAATAGCACCATAGTACATCTACAGGAATTACACATACAGTATGTCATGCACATTACCAGGCGCATAGATTTTAAGGGGGGCTAAGGGTATTTAGGGCCTGTGTCCATGGGCTTCGGTTCACATCAAGAGGGTTTTGCATTCCTATACAGGTCTATGGGGATGCAATACCTGTTTGAAGCAGGTCAAAGGCAGGTCAGCAGGAGCTCAACTGCATAAGAAGAAGTGTCTCAAACCTGATGTCATCGATACAAACCCAAAGCCCATTGAAGCAGGCTGTTGCAGTCAATTAAAGAAGAGGCCATTTTAAAACTTAACCCTTGCAGACTATTATGTTAATAGTCTACGAAAACTGATTATTTTATTATATATTT
>NW_017306458.1:1297607-1321812 GCF_000935625.1 Nanorana parkeri
TATATATATAGATAGAGAGAGAGAGAGAGAGAGAGACAGCCATGTTGTTGTTCTTAGTTAGCAGTGCAGCAGAGTGGTAATTGTGATTTACTTCTAGTCTCAGTTAAGGTCTACTAATCAGCTCATTAACTGACAACAATAAAATCTTGTGATGGCCTAATCTGTCATTTAGTAGTTGTTCAGTACAGATACAGATTGGTTGATAATCCTAACTCTGTGGATGGCCCCTGAGCCTGCCAGTCAGCCTTTGTGTGTGGGGCTCCTGTTACGGACATTGCACCCTCCCCTCCCCACTAAATGTCCTTGTAAGATCAGCTGAAGTAAGTTTACAGGCTAACATAGCTCACGTTGGTGCTCTAATAAGAGTGTGTCCTGAGGATGGTTGAATTGTGTCTGTGGGATCAACCACCCTCTAAAGTCCTTGTTCATCACTTCATCACCAGCACCATATACTTTCCTTTTCTTTATTCCCTGGCATTTTGTTTAGTGATAACAGTCAAAGGAAATAACTGATATTTCCAGGTATAGGGCCAACAATTCTCACCTTCACTGCTGGCAAATGAACAGAGAGGCAAAGGGAGCGAAAGGAAGAAACGCATATACCATGAAGGTCAGAATAAAAGTGAAACTGTAGATTTGCCCTGCATGAGCCAACAAATTGCAGTTTTCACTCCCGCATGTCCCTTAAAATAAGGAAGGAACAGATGATAAACAAAGAAGAAAATGATCTAGCCAGAACTTTGATTGCTTTTTTTTAATGAGCAGTGGGGATTAGACTTGTGCATACAAATTCGGACAAACATACAAATCAATGAAGACCAAGATGGCGGCTCTTATACAGGCGCATGATGTCACCTGACGCCGCGCACGTGCCGCGTCATGTAACATCATGCACTCTGCCTCCCAGATGGCGGCGCACATGCGCAGAACGCACTGGTGGCCGAGCGTTCTGCAATTACATGTGCTGTTTCAGATTCAGAGGTTCGTTGCCTCCTAATCCGAAATAGCATAATTATTTGTTTCGCTTGACCAGAGATCCAGTGGTATAAATGTATGTTTCAAGCTAATATATAAATTGTGGCAATATAATCAAGAAAGATTCCCCTTAAAGTGACAGTAAACTCAGGAGTTAATGATGTTCAATCACTGCCAGTATTCTTATTATATTAATTACTGCCAATCTCTCTGGCAAGAAACATATTTACCTGGTGATGTCACAAATTGGGCAGGATCTGAGTCAGGTGATTGGCCAAACATTTTGACAAAAATTTAACATCCTGATTCAGGCTCAAGAAGCAAGTGTATCCATTACTTTTTGGTAGTATTAGCTTAATATTCCATCATTGAACATTAAAGGATATGTTTTAAATGTTATGGTTATAGAGAAAAAGAGCAGCAGGTTCAACTTCTCTCATATCATTTATGATTTTAATTAGATAGACCATCCATGTCGGGGGGGCTTTTCTTGCAGCTGAATTTTTGACATTAGTGATTTTCTCTAGGGTAAAATCTGAATTTAAGGGGTTTTCAGGGGTCCCTGGAGAAAGAGTTTATAATGTTTGCTAAATATAGTTACTGCTACAATATTCACCAAAATCCTTGTTTTCCCAGTCACTCAAAGTTAGTTTCCAGACTTTATAGTATCCTACTACAAGGGTATCCCTCTTGGTTTCCCCAAATTCGAAACCAATAGACAAGAAATAATTCAGATATGACTCACAGGATTTGGATGAACTCCCCGACCTCTACCTGCGCACTATATTTTCTGCAGAAGATAAAAACGTATTAACCAATAGACTTTCAGAGAGTTTACTTTGTCCCTGTTCAAAACTGAAAGGATATCTCTCTTTGTCACAAATGCTCTGCTGCGGAAAGTAATGTTCTCCATATGATTTTAGAATACCCTTAAATAAGACTTTTTTGGTCCCAGGTTTTTATTGCATGATTTTCAAATTCCTAATATCTGTAGTACAAAGTGGTGTCTTTTAGGGGTATTTGGAACCCAGACTTTTTTAAGATCATTCCTCTTCTACACCAGGACCATTGTAGTCCTGGACATCTGCTAGTATTCTAGATGTCAATGGGTATATGTAATTTTATCTCCTTTATAGACTCACCTATGAAGCTAGAAGCTGCCCTGCTAAATTCAATATAATTTGGAGTGAGCGGATTTCTTATCCAGAATAATGTGAACATCATCCTCCCCCATCACCCTCTTACCTGTAATGAGATGACCCTAATAGTTGGGCCCCAATGTGCTGTATGTCAATCTTTACAGATCTAACCTAAAAAGGACACTTAGAATATAAGGATTTTGGATGGATGTACAGATTATATAAATGCATAGATTTATTGTTTAATGTACTTCTCCTTTCCTATCCTTAAGATGAGTCGTATGTGATGGTGGTCACTAACCCCTTTGTTTTGTCTTTGTTTCCAATGAAGCAATTTCTGGAGTCAAAACTCCAGACTTACATTGGCGGTGTGATCCTTGCCCAAACAGATAATTTAGAGTTCCAGCCATGATGTCATCTGCTGAGAGCTGTGCTGGCTTCTGGAGTGTTCAGTGCATATGTAAGTGCCTTCTTTTCTGTACTGCCTACTAGTGCCACCAATGCAAGGCAAGAAGGAGGTTAACCATACTGCTGACCTCCTAGAAATGCAAGGGGGAAGGGTATATTTAACCCCTTCCCCCTTTGAATTGGTGAGTGGTCAGTGTCATTATTAATTAACCTCTTCTTCCTTGCACTGGCGGGTGGTCAAAGGCATTTCCATTGAGCACTCACTAATGCAGGGTGGGGGAAGAGGTTAATTAATAATGACCAATAATTCTGTTGATTCGTATCGCATCCTCTGACCACTAATGCTGAGGGCTATTATTGCTTCCACTGGCACCATTGTTGGGTATTATTATTGCGTTCACTGTCAGTGGAATGGTGAATAGGTGGGAGCCAGGTGCACTGTCAATGTCAATAGATTGGTTGGTGGATAGGTGGGAGCCAGGTGCACTGTCAATGTCTGTGGAAAAGTGGATATGTGGGAGCCAGGTGCACTGTCATTGTCAGTAGAATAGTGGATAGGCGGGAGCCCGGTGCACTGTCAGTGTCACTAGTATGGTATATACATAGTGCACCTGGATCCCGCCTATCCACCGTTCTGTAGACTATGGACCTAATGTTTATGTCCCTCCCACTTTTTTAAAAGCACAAGTTGGACACACCCACCATAGTATCCTGGCCCATTATTCCACCCACCATCTCAGGAATTACAATTTGTTAAAGTTCCCAGCTATGCATGTGTTATTGTTGTCATGTATGCTGGTATGTTTGGGTTTACATTATGACTTATGATGAGAAAGCATTGGCAGGAAACCAACTGACAATTTCATGTTGACTACTATGCTGAGATGACTGCCTTTTTTCCTTTGCCATCTGACTGTAATAGTCACAGTTTTCAAGAATATCTATAAATTTGATGTATATCTATGGAAACAGCAAGTGTGACAGAAATCTCAGTTGGAGCTGTGCTTTAGAACTGAATAAAACGTATGTGTTTGCCACACTAAAGTCTCTAGCAATCATAAACTGCACAAATGCTAGTCTCTGCATCCTGGGGAATTTTGAACAGCAGAGAAAAACATCTCAAACTGTGTGACCCCCAACAACCATATTTACATGTATTATTTTAGCACCCAGCTACAGCTTGAAGAAGAACTCCAAGAAATAAAAAAAAATAACACTTGCAGTAGGACTAAAATAAAGAAAATATACTCACCTGATCCTAGGGCCTTCCTGGTTGCTAGATCGGTTCCCGGGTTATTGTCCACCGCTACAGGACTGAGGATCGGTTGAGTATAAGAGGGAGGAAATAACTATGAGCATTTGAACATATCACTTTTCTACATAGTGCCCATGCAGGATGGTGCACTGCTGCTGGTGAAGCCAGGTGTGCACCGCTTACTTTACTCCATCATCTGGGGTGAACCTGCGACCACAGAGTGTCTCCATTAGTAGGCCAAACATATTATAATCATTTGGCGTCTCAAGAACTTGGTCACAACCTCCACACACTGTTGCTTGTCCACAGCAGTAAGCTGTTTGGGAACCCATCCTGCGTAGACTTTTCTGTATCCCAAGTCATCATGCAACAAGCTGATATCCAAGCGTACAGCCAACTGAGGCACTGTGATCTGTTAGTCTTCTTTAATCAAGGCCTCCGCTTTGTCATTGTGGCCTTGTGTGTGCGATGTTGATAGGCAACAAGAATGAGCTTCGTCGTGACTGTCAGTCACCTCTCCCCACAGGGATTACCCCCTCCCCTTTCTGTTCCTCTAGTGCTGACTGGACGTATGTACAGGGGACATGGTGGGCACAGCTGGCTCGACTGTAAAGAGGCAGAGCTAGCTGTCAATCAGGTAGCGGGGTGGATCTCGACAATATTGTCGGGATCCATCCCGGGCTGCAGTACGGCTCTGCACTGTCAGCATATAGTGGGCTAATAGGCCGCTATATGCTGAGTTTTGGGTCATAAAAGGATATGTCCTCTTGTGGCCCTAAAGATAATTATGGCAAAAATAGATTGGGCCATAGATCTCTTTTAAGGAGGGGGCTGTGGGAAGTTTTGTTTACTCTAATTAAATTACTTAAAGGAAGGAGCAGGTGGCTTACCCTGCTGTGCCTGTGTGTTTGTGGAGATACACGCAGCTTACTAGCCCATAGAAGAGTGGCTCCATAGGACCCTGCAGCTGATTCTGTAGAGGAGAAGCTGATTCTGCATCAAGGAGCATTATCTATTGCAGGGGTAGCCAAACTCCGTCCCTCCAGCTGTGGTGAAACTACAAATCCCATGATGCATCTCTCTCCGAGAGTCATGTCTGTGGCTGTGAGAATCTTGCAATGGCTCATGGGATTTCTAGTTCTACCACAGTTGGAAGGCCGTAGTTTGGCTACCCCTGATCTATTGTAATGATTTATCAGTTTAGTTGCCCTTCTCTGCGCTTTCTCCACTTCCATAGCATCCTTTTTGTGAACTGGTGCCAAAACTGACCTGCATATTCCAGATGAGGTCTTACTAATGCTTTGTACAGGGGCAGGGTTATGTCTCTATCTCTGGAGTCTGGACCCCTTTTAATACAAGAAAGTATTTTGTTTGCTTTAGAAACTGCGGCTTGACATTGCATGCTATTATTGAGTCTATGATCTACCAGAACTCCCAGATCTTTCTCCATCATGGACTCCCCCAAACATACTCCCCCTAGAGTGTATGACACATGCATGTTTTTAGTCCCTAAGTGCATAACTTTACATTTATCAACATTAAACTTAATTTCCGAAAGTAGTTGCCCAATCATACAGTGCATTCAGGTCTCCTTGTAAGTTGGAGACATCCTGTAAGGACTGTTGAAGACGTCCTATAAAGACATGGATAAGGTAGTGGACACCAATGGTGATATGAAGAGTATTTATTGCTGCCACTGACTTCCATAAATGGGGGTCATATTTATTGCTAACACTGAATACCAATGACGGGGTGTATTTATTGCTGCCACTGAACACCAATAAGGGGATGCATTTATTGTTGCCACTGAACACCAATGAGGGGAGTATTTATTGTTGCCACTGCTACTAAACACTAATGAGGGGTGTATTTATTGTTGCCACTGCCAATGCCACTGAACACCAATGAGGTGTGTATTTATTGCTGGCAGTGCTCCTTCATTGGCGTTAAGTGGAAATGGCAGAGTATTAATTGCTGCTATACCACTGAACACTAATGAGGGGGGGGGTCTATTTATTGCTGCCACTGAACACCAATGAGGGGGTGTATTTATTGCTGACATTGCCCCTTCATTGGTGTTCAGTAGCAATGGCAGAGTACTTATTGCTGCCACTGAACACCAATAAGGGGGTGTATTTATTGCTGCCACTGCCCCTGAACACCAATGAGGGGGTGTATTTATTGCTGCCACTGAACACCAATGATGGGATGTATTTATTGCTGACATTGCCCCTTCATTGGTGTTCAGTAGCAATGGTAGAGTACTTATTGCTGCCACTGCCACCAATGAAGGGTAAGGGGTATTTATTGCTGACACTGTCACTGCCACCAATAAAGGCTAAGGGGTATTATTACTGACACTATCACTGCCACCAATGAGGGGTAAGTGGCATTTATTGCTGACACTGTCACTGACTCCAATGAAATGGGGTTTGATACTGCTACCTCTGCTCTGAACTCAACACCACTTTACAGAAACCCTGGCATGGTCATGTCTGCGGCTGCCCAGAAATTGTAAAAAATAAATAAATGGTTGATTTAAATCGGACCATCCAATGAATTTCTGGGTACAAATTTGTCCTTTTGTGTTGTTTTAATCTGAACTCCACTGATTTAGAGAAATACTATTAAACTATTTTCTCTCTCTTCAACGAGCACTCGGCTAGGAGAACTACCTTTGCCTAACTACACATGCGCAGTCTACTTTCTCTCGCAGAGAGTCTAAGCTCAGTGTAATGTGAGTCAGGGGGAAGGAGGACAGCACATGTGTAGTTAGGCAAAATGAGTTCTTATAGCCGAGTGCTCTTCTAAAAAAAAACATTAAAGGTGAACTAACCCTTTAAATCAGACCTGGGTATTTTTCGGCCTGTTCGGCCCTTTGTCTGTCCCTGTTGGTAATGATGCGTGTCCAGGCTGCGTTCCTCTTCAGTCGTTGGTTGCTAGGGCTTCCGATGTCCGAGCAACCAATAACGTCAGGAGTTTTCCTCCGCTGAGCGGTCCTAACAACCAGTGAGAAATGTCTTCCCACCCCCAACATTACTGGAGGATGTCCATAATGCTGAGGGGGCCATTCTCTCCTGCAGTTAGTGGTGGTGATTGTCCTTTCCACCTTCCAACTTCTGTCTGTGGCCTGTCAAGAAAAAAGTAAACAGGTATGTGCTAAATACTACGTGGGGACAATAAGGCATCATTCAGGGCTTGTTCACACCTATGCGGTGTGTTAATTGCATGGTTACGTGCAATTAATGCACTGTACAACACAATGCACCTACCGTGCAGTATAGTGCAGCAGGTACATTGTTTTGCATGCACTACTTTTTTCAAACGCAACGCAAAGCAAACTATTATGGTACCCTGTGTTGGGGTGCATTTGATCGCATTGCGGCCGGGAGGTGCATTTGGGTTGCCATTCAAATAAATGGCAACGCAACACAGCCTGCTGCACTATAACACACAGAAGGTGCATTTCGCGGTACCATGTGTTAATTGAGCAGAATTAAGTTCAGCCTATTGGTTTGGCCCTCCACAACAGTCCCGGTTTCTCACATGGTCCCTTAAGAAAATGAATTGCCCACCTCTGCTTTAAATAATGAAAATACTTCCACTACTTATCTTAGACTATAGGGCACCATGGGGCTTTTGTTATTTTGACAATTCTTGACCATGATCATGCAGAGCCAAATTATACTTTTGCCCCCTCAACTACCATACTATGTGCAAGTTTTGTAATTAATAAGAGTTAATTTCCCTGCATAGGTCACACTGACCCCTAAGGCCCGTTCACATCAATTACGGTGCCTTCCAGCGGTTGCTGCCGGAACGCACTGTAATCGCACACTAAACTCCCCCCTACGTTCTGGGGTGGGAGGGGGCATGGCAGTGCATTGAAGTCAATGGTGCCGCAGCCACACTCCCCCGCCCGGAGTGTGATCGGACGCGTGGCAAAACATTGCCTGCATTTCAGTCCAGTGCGAATGCAAAAACATGCAGCATGCAATTGCTGTAAACTGGCCCTTACCAGTGCTGGATTAAGAGCATCATGGGCCTGGTGCTGTTGGTTGGTCAGATGGGAAACAGAAGTGGTGGTTCTCTAATTAAGCGGCCGCCTAATATGCCTGATGAAAGAGCTGCCAGCGTCTCTGACTGATTGTGTTCAGCCTGGCTGGCCCAGATTGCCATAGGGCATACCGTGGCGATCCAGGTCAGCTCCTGCTCCAGCTCCAGGCCTATTTTCAATGGTGAGCCTGGAGCTGGCACTCCAGCAGCACCTATGTTAATCTGGCCCTGGCCCTTACAGTTACAGACAACTGAAGATCTGCACAGTCATCATGGGTCCCTGACACCCATGTAAATAGACAAACTGCAGCAAGTGACGGAAACTTGCAAATGAGCGATTGTATTGCTAGGGATGGGTGCAGGGTCATTGTTTGGAGGATGCTTAAAGCTAATTAAACCCTCAGCTTAAATCATCTATACAATACATTTGCGGTGCATGAAAATGAAAGATCTTACAGTTCATTTTATTTCTAAAGCAGAAATTAGAAGAAACGTCTGCCCCCTGCCAGCAGCTGCAGAGTGGGACCGTTGTTCTTTGTGGCGAAGCAGTGGTCCCTTTGCAGAGGTCCAGTGGTCTCTTTGCAGAAATCCAACACATTTTGATGTCATTTTAGATGGCTTTGTCTCTGGATCTCTTAACTGTTTTGGCATCATTTGCACTAAAACTTTCCTCTGTTTATGTGTTTTTCATCAAATGCGCTGTGTGAATGACATGACAGTATTCTTTTAGAGCCAGCCGAAGTGAAATGTTCTCATTTCTGAAGTAAATACTTTTAATATTTCAGTGCATAAAAAACTTTGTTGTTGACAGCAGTTCAGTCTCTCTAGACCTAAAATACCACATGGAATTTGACATATCCAGCTCTTATGTGACTCAGAGGGATGTCTTTTCATCTGAAATGTCACAAACCATCCCTCAACCCTTCTGTGTTTGTGTTTCTTGTCTAGAATAATATATATAGAAGCACAGCATTATCTATGTATAGGGGCCAGATTTCTCCTTTTGAACTCCCCTAGAGCTGCCTGGGAAGGAGCCCAGATCTTTAAAGGGGGTGAATGTGTATTATGTGGGAATGTTTGTGTCATTAAGATGAAGTAGAAAAGCTGGCTGAACCAGCTCTCTGCATCGAGTACATTAGTAATATAAAACCACCACCATGCTCTCTCCTGCTGACTCACTAATGGTCATTATGAAACCCCCTGTGGGAATAATCCATCCCTCCCCCAATACAAGTGAATTATGCTGGAGTACGGTATGTGCTTCAAGTATCAGTCTGTAACTATATACAGCCCTTGTCTTAGAGTACTGCAAAATGTAGCTGCGGCTCTTTTATGAATTGAAAAAGTGTTAATAAAGCAATAATTTATGAATGTGTACATGCACAGACGGCATTTAAAACCAATGATAACAGATCATTAAGCAAATACATACAGAGCAGACAGTGTGATACTGTAAAGAAGATTAAAAGCTATTCTATGAAATGAATATTCAATTTGTATTACATTGATGGTTTTAGTTTTGTTTTTTGAAGTATATACCTTCCAATAGATTTCAGATCTGTTGTATCTGCTACTTCTACAACTCAATTCTGGCCTAATACTGCTACATAAAGCATGTTATCATTGTAAAAACCAACTACTAATAGAGACTTTTGTTTAAACAGGAATTTAGCCAATGGGTTGCTGCTGCTGCTGTATGTAAGCCAAGGAATGTAAAAGTAAATACAATTCTTATACATGTGTTGTAAATTATGTTCTCCAGGGTTCGGTCCTGGGACCTGTTCTGTTTATTTATTACAGGTATTTATATAATGCAAACAATTTATGCAATGCTTTAAATTCTGCTCATTCACACAAGTCCCTGTCCTCAAGGAGTTTACAATCAAAGGTCCCTATTTGATTTTGCAGGAATTGCCGCCATAACTAAGATTATGAAAGAACTAGGATACCCTTAGGGTGAGGAAAGGAATGCTGTGACGCACATAATGCACCGCAGTGAATAGGGGATGTGGTCTACCTGTGCTAACAATGGGAGGAGTTTAAAGGGGTATGGTTAAATAAACCTGAACTTACTCACTGTAAACACAACGCACATATACCACAGTCCCTCAGTACTGACAAAATATGCTTTAATTACTGTGCCACAAGCAAGAGTCTCACAGACATAACCCTAATCTCCCCACCTAAAACCTGAAGAGGAGGAAACATGTGGTATGCTCTGTGCACCGTGGTGGCACTCTAAGAATGTTCAGTCCCAGAATGCCAAACAGCTGCACACTGATGCGGTCACTCAACTAAAACCAACTCTATTTAGCTATACAAAACATCTGAGGTAATTAAAGAGACATTGGATAAATATGTATGCACAAATATTCATATGCAACAAAACTACAACCTGTCAAAGGTATACGTACAGTATGTAAGAAAACTACAACCTGTCTAAGATATACATACAGTATGTAGCTAAACTACAACCTGTCTAAGGTATACATACAGTATGTAACAAAACTGCAACCTGTCTAAGGTATACATACAGTATGTAACAAAACTACAACCTGTCTAAGGTATACATATGTAACAAAACTACAATTGATTTTCTTTGGACGGTCTAAATGACGGTGCGATATACCAGAATTCTATAAACTTTGGCTTGAAGCAGCATATTTAGCATGTTTTTCTTTTGTAGGAAGACTTGTGTTTAGTCTTTGGGTCAACCCTCTGTGACTGCCGTTTAGATACCTCGAGAGTAAACGAGAATGTGAACGGGAAGGTCTCCTTCTAACCACTTCCTCTTCTACAATCCTTTCTCTGCCTGGGCTAAACAAACAAAAGGAGAACCCGTCACTACCTCTTTTCCATTAAGCATAAAAAGCTAAACAGACTGATGGTACCTATGAAAATCCTATAGTATAACCAGAAAAATTAGAAGCCTGAAACCAGCAAAAATACAGTAATAGGAAGGAGGAGGAAGATAGTATACCTTGGTGGAACAAAAAGATACCACCAGCAGCCAGGGCAAGCAGCAGCAAGAGAAGCAGAAGCTACCACCATAGAAGGGAGCTTTTTAAAAATGGTACCGGACACAGCTTCCCCCGCCCACATTACTTCCTGTCCTAGGGTGATGTCACATCTGTCCTGGCAAGAAAGGTGTCACTTTTGCCTCATTGAAATGTCACTTCTGGCCACACTCTGAAGCCAAAGGGCAAAAGCAAGGCACAGACCTGCAAGAAAGGGACCGGAAATGGTGAAGGACACCCTTCTGAAGACAGAGGAAAACCAGTTGGTACAGAAGGAAACAGACTAGATAAGAAGGCGAAACAGATAAGTACCTATAAGCCTCACATATGATCCACCACAACCTAACTCATAACATGCTACTTAGGTGAACAGATGCCTATCCTTTTAGGATAATGACACTGGGCCCTTATGCTGGAAGAGAAGCAGAACCTGGGTGGAATAAAAAAGGGGAGCCTTGTCAAAAAGAAATAAAATAAAAACAAAATAAACACTTTTAACAGTAGCTGTATATAGATCTAAATGGACAGAAAAAAAGGAATGTCTCCTTCTAGGAGGGAATTCTTTTTAATGGCTAGGACAAGGGGTTGCCCTTGGGGGTCTCTTAGGTGGAGCCACATCCATATATGTGCTGACATCAGGATGGTCCAGGAACAATAACTACAGCCTAAATTGCATTACTGGAGCTGCTCCAATCAAATTTTGCAGTGCAAAATGAAAAAAAAAAAAATAACACATGTTTATAAAGTACAGTGCTCTTAACAACATATGCTCTACAGTGATACATCCACAAAGTGCAGTAGTAAAACAAAACAATATTAATCTTATATAATTACTAAGGTATAAACATAAAATACATCAAACTCATAAGTAGTCATAAAGTGCACTAAAGTGACATCAAATTCATATATGATAGTGATTAAAAAGTGTCATCTAAATCCATCAAAGATCTTGACATTTCTAATGTAGTAGTGCTTTACTATTGTGTGCTTCTCCACCTAAAACTATGCTAAGCCTTTGAATGTGGAATGGTGTAATCACAGCTGGATTTGATCCAGAAGCTGAGTTCTGAGCATGGAGAGCAGTGTGTTTGGAGAGTGATGGAGAGGGAGTGTGCTGCTGCTGCTGCTGCTGCTGCGGCTGCTGCTGCTGCTGCGTGGAATCACAGCAGGACCGGTTTCTAACATAGGGGACCCTAGTACAACCTCCCTATTGAAATGCCACTCCTTTAAAAACTGTATTAAACTATTTCAAACTGCATACAGCTATTTCAGACTATTTGGCCATCATCAGGACCTAATGAGAATGTATAACCCAGAAGCTTTGGTGAGGAGGGTCCCAATTCCTACTCCAAAGAGGCATGGTTTCCATAGAGTGCATGGATAATGGTGAAATAGCTGTATACATTTTGTATTTAATGTATCTAATATTAGGATATATCTGTACTATAAACCAGAGGTTCTGGATGTACAGTTGATTACTGGGGCCATGAAAGATTTGCATGGCTCTGTCCACTATCCCGAAGTGAGGCATAATGCATGTGGCTAAATATCAGCAAAGGTGAGTCTGATATTTTGTGGAAAACTTAGGTTCCACAAAATTAGCAGCCCTAGTGTGGTAAAGCAATGTGCAAGATTAAATGGCAGTTTGAAGTGTATGCTCACAAATGTCAGAACAATCGGAGAACCCATGATTTTGATGCTTAGGGGAAAAAAAATTTGTGTTTAAGAAAAATGGTGCGATTCTTCAAATAACAGGTCTGTTAATTTTGAATAGTAAATAAGAAGGCGGTGTAATGAATCTTTATGTTTGAAGGGATCTACTGTGAGAGTGGTTTTAGTGAGAGGTCTTTGGATTCCTTTTGGCCCACCTCGCTATAGCCAGAACATCATTCTATACTATCTTTGAAGTTCTCTAAAAGCTTGTATGAAAGATGGATAATATTTGTAATGGTGCTGATTGAGACAGTGGTAATAACTATGTTGAAATGGACTAAAATGGTATTGCTGGTATTGGAAAAGGTTGAAAGCTTATTAAAGTGTAAGTTGGTCATTATTCATAGAAGTTCAAAATAGAAATGACCTGTTAATCTCATGGTGATTTTATTGCAATGTTCATACAAAAGAAAATCTTGGTAAAAGGATTATAATGTTGCTTTGTTTATTCTAAACAGGGACAATCAAGTACTTACAGGGCACTTACTTTTAAGAGAGCCATTTCATTAGGACTCAAGGACTTTGAGGAAATTTGCAAAAAAAATCAAAACAAAAATGGAAATGTGTTTTATTCAATGTATGTTTTGTATTTTTTCTTTGCAAAAATTTCTCAAAGTCCTTGAGTCCCAATACAATGGCTCTTTTTAAAGTAATTTACATGCTTACATAAAATTTATTTTTTAAGGGGAACCTGTGCACAGTTTACATGCTTACATAAAATTAATTTTAAAAATCAATTTTATGTAAGCATGTAAATTGTTCACAGGTTCCCCTTACAAAGATGCATGACTGGAATGTAATTAACAATCCTTGCATACCCCAGCTTGTACTCAGTGTTGATTAGTGGGATGGTTGATGGTAAGGAAATACAATTTGGAGTCTGGAAGTTACACATGTCTGTCTCCTATCTCTTTGGGATGCTGGCTATCTGATTTAGAACTGTCTGTTGCATCTGAAGTGTTACAGGCATTGTGTGGTGCGCCAGATGATATATGAGTGTCTGAGTGGCCCCTGTGTAGTTCATAGGCACTCTATACTGTGTAAAGGTTAAGGACAGCTTGAATGACAAGTTGGTGTCTTCTGGCGTTTCCATGATGATCTAGTCATCAGTAGAAGGTGATCAAGCAAGGCTAAATTTTCCTGGATAGGTCAGTAACGGAAAGACAATACCCAGAATGTAATCTTTCATTTATGATTGTGTCACTTGAAGTCACAAATTGTACTACAACCCATTGGGCACTTCAGCATAGGTGGAAAGCAGCTAAGTTTTTATACAGGAACAAGTGCCAATAACTGCTAATGAGGCTCATTGGGGCCGATTCACAAAGCTTACAGTATAAGGATCACAGTATAAGGATGGAATATATTCCATATTCGCCACATGAATACTAGATTTAAATTTAGTAGAGAAGAAATCATATAGAGATAACAATACATTTTTTCTGAACAGAATGAATATATGAAACATTAGACTTATTTAGATCTACATCTGTTGACAATCAGACAGTGTAGGGAGGGCAAGCAATTCCTTACCACCTAAAGCCTTTTTTTATATTAAATTCAAACAATCCACTTGCTCCACAACCTCACTGAAGGGTTTCCAGGGACATTTGATTTTTCGTGTCAGGTGGGATTTGCCACTAACCTCTAATTGTAAAAAATCATCCACATTTGTAGGATTATAAAAACTGTAGCAATTACAACTACATGCCGCTTTCTTCTTCTGTATGCAAAAGCATTAAGGCATGTGAAAAGGAAGAAAAAAGGTTCCATTTCTATTTACCTCACGTCATCTCAGTGCAACGAGCAACAGATAATGCCTGAAATCTGTCATAACTAGGGTTGCACAGATACCAAGTACAAGTACCGATACTTTTGAGCTCCAAGACTAGACTAGACAAAAATTCAAAAATTAGGAGGCAGCTGTCATTTGTAAGGAGCACACGGAGCTCCCGGGATTTGTACATCTCTGTTTTAATGTACGATTTTGTTTTTATAAATATAAATTAAGGGATGCACCGATACCAGTTTTGCGAGTACGAGTACTGATACTTGCCGAGTACTTACAAGTACGAGTACTGATACATTTTTGTTTATTGTCATGTGACAGTTTTTCCAAAACAATACAGACTAATGATTTCAGGACGGTGGTGGAGGGCCAGAGCCAGGTCCCAGCTGCAACCTCTGCAACCCCGTGAGTTCTCATGAAAATGCCAAGTATCGGCACTGGTACTAGAAAAGTATCTGTGCATCCCTAGTCATAACGCCACCCTGAAGGAGGTGATGAATCTACGTCTCAATAACGAGTGATAACAGGACCTTTTCCTTTTGGGAATTGCATTTCAAGCATATTTTATCACTCCAGTTGTTAAAATAATGTCTGAATAGTTAAAATAACATCTGAATAGTTGTTTTACTACTTCTTATAAATAGTTTTGTGAATTGTCTACCTTTACACAGCTACTATATAATAAATTATGTCAATGATATCAAGAAAATAAGCTTTGTGAATTGACCCCATTGGGAAAAAATGTAAAGCTATGCATTTGGGGTGCTAAAATTATACAGGAAATATACCATCTTGGAGGTGAATAACTGGGTGACTCGGTGATGGATACAAATCTAGGTGCAAATTGTACACTCAATACCTGCATCCAGTACTGTTTTGTGGCTTCTAAGGCTAGTTAGATAATCTTTTGTAATAAAAAAGATAGAGACACTGTCACAGTCTAAAATGTTTTAATCCAAGTGCATACCTGTAAACAAGAGTCTATATGCCTACCTTTCCTGCCACCCACGCTGCTCTGTTACAGAGGACTGGTCCCCTGAAGTCCAATGTGAAACCGCCTTTCCTGGAAGAGTCACTCTTCCCATCAGTTTAAGGCCCCGTTCACACCAGGGTAGTTGCGTATCAGCGCGTTTTCCGTGCGGATTTTAAAAGGGCGGTTTTGGACCCCTGTGACACAGGGGACATGCTGATCCCGGGCTCGCACCGGGCACAGTGGAGCCCGGGATCAGCGGGACAACGGCGGGGGGCACCGATTAGCACCCCATACACGCGATCCGCCGACTCTAAAGCCGGCGGATCGCTTGTATGGTAACAGGCATCTCTGCCTGTTTTTAAAAAACGTCAATTTCCCGCTCGCACGAGGGGGCGTGTCTGAGCGGACGTCTAAAGATGCCCGCTCAGATCTAGAGAGCTCCGGGCCGGCCCAGTTCCATTGAAATCTATATGGAAACTGCGCTGATCAGCACAGAAAAAATGGTCAGGGAGCATTTCGGGCGGCAGGCGAGTCGGAATCGCGCAGCTGAACCACCCTGGTGTGAACAGGGCCTTAACTGGTTCTTCCTTCTGACCTCACATCACTGCTGTGTCCATTAAGAGCTGTGGGTCACTAAGAAGAAATTTCTCAGTGCGCCAGGTTCTAACACTTTAGCACTCTAACCAAAACTAAAAAATAAAAAGTTTGGCTCTTTGTTATGTGCACACTTGTAGAGGAACCCTAAAAAGGGTCCAGGTGCAGAAAACTGGAATGTAAAAGTGCAGGAACTAACATGGACTGAAGCCTTGCTTTAGGAAATTAACCTACTGCTCAGGCAACAGGTGTCGGTCTAAACACAGCTAAATAGTGAAGTTGATTGACAGGCTGAACCAGAACTGGCCGTCTACATGCTATATCAACCAGAAGGTGAAATCCAGTGATGCCTGTACCTCCTAGTCCTGGAACAAGGCAGGCTGCAGTTTTGCTGCTGATCTGTGACATTTTAATTTTTCCCATGTCCTTATATAATTACAAAAAGACAAGGTTTTACGGCTATTAATACACTTTAATAAGACTTTTTACCTGAAGAAAATCGGTTTTACAACTATTGTTGTTTTGTAACAACTGTATAAAAGCATTAAAAATATTATACATACCACTTTAAATAAATATATTTTAAATACATTTAAAACGGACATAAAAAATTCTTGCTCCAGCTACTCAAAGAACTGCAAATTATAAATTAGTCTCCCACAGGAACTGGTTCTAGCATATTTTGGTAAAATATTTAGATGCTTTTATAAAGAAACATTTGTATCCACATTTCCAAAAATACATATGAGAATGTTATTTCTGGAATGTATCCCATTGCTATTAAAGCTGAGGATAAAATTTTTCCCTGGTATGCAGGGCCTGAACTGAGAGAAATATAAGGGGCTGCCATTGCTGTCCTTCCTCTAAGAAGGCTGCCTGGCTGTCTCTGGGTTTAATACTTTCTCACTGACCAGGAAAATAATTTAGATAAGAAAGTCAGAATGAAGTGACTCATAGTATAATTGCTGTTGGATCAGAATGACAATCAAAAGACAAGCATTTTCAAAATAAGAAGCCAGCAATAAGAGCCTCCATATTCTGTGAGTACAGGTTTACTTTAAAGCAAATTGGACCATACTCTAGAACAGGGGTCACTAAATAGCGGACACAAACCAAGTGGCAGTTCTGCCTGGACCTCAACTGCCGCCCTGCACTGGATTATGACTGGCTGATGGTAGATACACCGGCCTCTGAGGACGGTGCATTCACTTCCTGCCATAACCTAGTGCAGGGCCCCTCTGCTTCAGTCATTGGTTGCTAGGACCACTGATGTCAGGCAGGGCCAGCTGCTACAACTACAAGTGGTCTGGGTAGCTGTACAACCACCTAGATCACTTGTATTAGTAATGATCTTGCTGCTCGCCCCCTTCCCTGCACACACACACAAACCCCCCCCACCATGGTCTTTGGGGTTCCTTGCTCCTCTGGGGGGGGGGTCTGGGACATCAGCAAAAAGTGTCAGGATGGAAAGCAGGAGCAGACCGGGGAACTGTGTTCACTGAAGCATGACGTGCTGCTCTCACATTCCTGTGCTTGATGATCTGTATTGGAGGGCAGTAAAGACCTCAGAGGTTTAATTGACCCCTGGTGTGTACATAAAGAGAACCTGTAAAGGATGGACACCGCCACTCCAAAGCAAATCCAGTATGTCTATTTATTCACGTACTTGTTGCAAATGCAAAACACAAGATACAACGTTTCGGGGTCTCACAGGATCCCCTTCATCAGGCAAACAAGTGAAGAAAGAAATAAAGAAAAGGTTAGAAATATATTTAAAATAAATATTTTTAGTTATGCTGTGTGAATGGGAACACATAACAAGCATATAGCAGGGTGTTCTCAAATGTCACTGCACTTTAAAGGTGCTGACCTAAGTGGCAATAATGTAAAAGAGGGTAAGTGGGAGGCAGTTAATTAAACCTGCACTGGCAAAGTATCATTTCACTGTAAGGTCAGCTTTATAAAACTCACCTATGCCATCATGCCATAAGTGCATACAACAGAGCAGTTTTCAGATCCAAGACTCAGGTACAATTAGCAACATATGAACAAGTCAGAACCTTTTAATCTTATTACAGGTAAATGCAAATGAAAGCCAATTACCACAGGTAATAGCTTAGTTACTACCGGAGCTATGAATAATCAGTTCATTTGGAATGAGTCAGTTCAAACAATTGCAGCCACTGAAAAACATTTACTACAGGGATAGCAAAATTGTTAATATGCAAGACAGTGCCAAGTTGCCAAGCCCAAGATACAACAAAGGTCTGTACTCCAGAAGCATTAGGTAGGATTAACATTATATAATTATAAACAACTCAGTTATAAGTGTTGGACCCACTGAAAGTTGTTTATATCAGCCTAAGGAAAAGTATCACTAGGCAAAGACAATGTCTACTGGCCAAACCCATACAACGCAAGCTTCCACTACAGCAGCTTGAGGTAAGATCAACATGTTAAAGTCAAAGGAAAGGATAAATAATAAACCAACATTTAAAGGAGAACTATGAGGTGAGTGAAAATCACTCAACCTCATAGTTCTAGCCGACGTGTGACAATGAAACTGTCACACGTCGACTCAATATATCAGGAAGTGAGCGAACACATAAAGTCGCTCGCTCACTTCTCGATCAACCCCCTGCAGAGAGCCGTGACTGTAAGTCAGGGTTCCCTGGAGGGATCCTCCAAAGCTGACTGAAGGAACGGACGGGGAGGGGCGGTTAGATAGGCAGAGTCAGCTGTCACTTAAGCAGCTGGGTGGATCTCAACAGTAATGTCGGGATCCGTCCCAGCTGCGGCGGTCTCAGTATACCGCAAGCTGTAGCTTGCGATATACTGAGCTTTGGGTCACGGGAGGACCCTAGTTTATGTCCTCCCATGACCCTAAAGAGAACTATGGGGGAAAAATACTTACCCCATAGTTCTCTTTTAAATGTTCCTTCCTATTTTCTCCCCATGGATTTGCATACATTTAGGCCTCATTCACACAGAGTAGAGTGGGGCCATACAGATCTGTTTGCGTCCAAGTAAACACAACCGCACCTGCATGGATGTGCAGCTCGGGTGAGTGTACGACAGCGTAGGGAAGAACAGGCTGCTGTGTACAATCACACACAGCACCTGTCCTTCCCGGGAACGGCCCCATGTGGCTGTGCACGCTGCACGGCTCTGTACGGCCCCACTCTATGCTGTGTGAATGAGGCCTTAATAACAAATTGCAATTTAAATATAATTTATAGCATTTTTGTCTATGCACTCACATGACTGCAAAGCTCCAATCGCTCACTCGCTCTTTCTGGTCCAGCTGCTTTGGCTGGTGGGAGGGAATAATCTTCCCCTTGCCTCCAGTTTGCAGCTTTGGGAGTCATACATTCTACATCTACATTTATAGGGGTGTGTTGACTGTAGTTTATGCATTGAGCTCTAAAGATTTTTTTTAGAGAACTAAAGAAGAATGTGCAAACTTATCAAGAATCTAAACTTCTGTTGATATCCTTCTGTGTGTTTAGTAAAATAGGGATTCCTGAAGATTCTGTCCAATCGAAGAACTTCATCTTTTTTTTATAATTTAAGCTTTGAATAAACTCTGCACAAGACACTTGAGTGCATGCAAGAGTATGAAATACTAAAATGTGCTATAAAGGGGTAATAGGTTTGTATATTCAGCAGACTGCAAGTTGTAGTCAAAAGAAATCCTATAGCAGCAAGTAAGACAGTTCTCACATGCTATACGTTTCCCATCATGAGGTCTTCATTCTCAACAAAATCCTCATTGATATTTGGAGGAGAGCATGGTTTCTTTAGAATTGGATCATTTTCTTTGGTACCACCTCAGAGGAACGTCACCCTTATTTAAAAAAATTAGAACAGAGGCACCTTTAAAAATGTTTAGTAATGACAATCTACAGATACTTATAGATAATTGCCGACTTTTTATTCTTTTCATATCTTGTTTTTCTTTTCTTCCTCATTCTTTACACAGCGGCCATTTTGACTAAGGGCAGATGAATCAATCTCCCTTTACTTCCTGGAACTCTGACACATGTGACTAGGACATGAGATCTCCCGAAATTTCAGTTTACAGATACTATAAGGTTTCCCAGGAAGGCACTGGTGATGTAGCCTTCCCAGGATGCACTTGTGAGGCCATGACTACATCATCAATGCCTAAGAGGTCCAGGAAGTAGAAAAAACAGTAACTGTAAGTAAAATAAAAATATAGTGTACGTGGCCAGTCATATAGCCACTTTGTGACGGGACGTACACTGTACGTCTCCCGTCACGAAGGGGTTAATGAATGTAAGACGATTTCATATCAGTAAGCAGAGCTGAATGCCGATGTGCTTTATATTGAATGGGGGTAAAAGTCCATTTTAAGTGGAACAATATCAACATTAGCCAACTGTGCTACAGTATGCAAAGCTTCTGTTGGAATGTCAATTTGTTTGCTCTGGCTAAACCATTTGGGGTCTAAATATAACATTTCATGGATTAAGTTTTGTTTTTTGAAAATTTTTGTTCCTGGCTGGTTATCTTTATAGTCATCGATCCGGTGATAACTCTCCAGGAACAAACCTTTTCCTGGCCGGGTCTGATATTTAACCACTTCATGACTGGAGCAATTTTTTTATTTTTGCACACACATGCTGAATTTCTGGATAAACAGTTACTTTAAACCCTCAAAAAAAAGTATATTTTTTCTGAAAGGAGAGATCCTGTACAATAAAAAATGGTAGTTGCATTTTTTTATGTTGCACTATATTTGCACAAATGTTTATCAAATCAATAATTTTTAGGAAAAAAATACAGTAAAATGAATTTTAGTGAGCACAAACAGAATACAATACTCAATTTTATTACAAAATATAAGATGGGGTAAATAGATACCAAACATGTCAAGCCTTAAAATTGTGCATGCTGTGCAATAGTGAAAAACTATGATACTCACAATTGTCCACAGTCTACGTTTTAAAAGCCTTTACTGCTCATCAGTTTAGATTTAACAGTGAATTATGGCCCTAGAACTATTGCTCTCACTCACATTTGCGGCAATACCTAAAATGTGTGGTGCGAGCGCTATTTATACACACATGTATACCCTACGTATGCGTTCACATGCAGATGGCGGGTTACTGTGAGGTTGCTTTTACATTTTTGAAATTTTGATTTATTTTATCATTCATTACTTTTTTTTATCTATTAGACCCCTAATGTCTTCCCTGTCTTCCCTTCAATGCAGACAATCATGCACAGGATTGTGCTTCAGCTGAGCTTTTGACAGCTCTGAAACAGGAAGGGACTTTCCTTGGCCTGTTCCTACTCTCCATCCTGACAGCAGGAGTGGGAGAGGCCAGAAACCACACAGAATAGAACAAGTGATCAGATGGCTCTACAGCTGCCCAGATCAGTTGTATATCGAAGTGCTCCAACTGTTTGAAAAAACAACACCAAGATCTCGGCTGCAGTAGAAAGGTATTTCTTGCTTTTGTGGCAAATTGTTCCCCCTGTGTAGTTAGGTTTGAAAATGAATCGTTGAGCATTAGAATTTGGCCCTTGGCAATTTCCACCATTCGCCATGCCTGTAAAATATCTAATCCAAGTGTTTGAATATACTCTAAAATTGGACTAGCATTATAAAACATTTGCATAAACAGGAATAAGACAGGCAAGGTTTAAAATCGTGTTCGAGCATGAAGCAGTAGATTTTTGGCCTCACTCTAATCTTTATTGCCAAATCTAGGGGATTCTACAATGTATTGTGAGCAGTACAGTAGAGCATTATACAATTCCTTTGATTGGTCAACGGGGGAACCAAACATGGTTCACAGAGTTCTTGGCTTGCTTCACTACTAGTATTACCAATTTTCTTATGTCTTATGAGATTTTCAGGCCTTGACCCTGAGAACAGACCTGTTCAGTCCAAAAAGATCAATGTTTGTATGACTCTGAGAAAAGCACAACTGTTTTTTTTTTCTAAGAATTCAGTATAAATGAACTGCTATGTGATATCAGTAATCACCAGATTAGGAATGTGAGCATAGCACTACATGTATACAGAACTCCATGACATTGTTTTGATGTGGGTCTGTATTTTATTATAGCTCCCACTTAGATGTTCAGCACCATCAAATGAGCAGCCAATAATGTTAACAGCACTCAAGGAGAACTGTTCTAACTGCTGTTTCAGAATACAAAACAGGCTTTTTCCAGTTGTGCTGCTCACATTAATTAGAGAGAAAATAATGTCCTGTACCGTTCTCTCTTTGACATATCACAGAAGTATGCTGCATTGTTCGTTTACTGCGACATCCTGTGTACTGTCCATTTTCACAATGGATATAACATCTTCTCTGACATCCCAGCTCCCACCATGTTTAGAATGGCAGAGATCAAGTGATTGACCGAAGTTTTGGTTAACAATACTACCAGATCACTTCTTCCTCTACTATTGGAGTGCTGAGCCTTTCTTTTACTACTTAGGGCCCCAACCTCTTCTATATGCTTGTGGATATTTATACATTTGCTAAGAAGTAAAACAACCTCAAGAAAATTTCCATGATTGATATTGGGGATGCACCGAAATTTCGGCCGACGATACATATCGGCGGTGCTTCCCTGGTTTCTCTCCTCCCCGCTGGGTGCTGCTTTGTGTCCCCTCTGTCACAGCGCATCGTCCAGTGGGGGTGTGGAGAAACTGTCACAGGAGTCCGAGCGGTGCGGGAGAGCAATGTGTGCATCTGGCGTCTCTCCTCCCGCACCACTAAGCCTCCTGTGACAGATGAAGAGAGCGGTGTGAGGGCAGAGACAGAGCTGTCAGTACTGTCACAGGAGGCCGGACTCTCCTCTTGCACCACCCCGCTCACCCTCGTGTAAAAGATCAGGAGTGGCGGGGTTGGGGCAGAGACAGCTGTCACAGGAGGCTGGCTGGCGGTGCAGGGGAGGAGCCAGGTGTCAGAGATCAAGCTCTCCTCCCTGCACCGCTCGCCCAGCCTCCTGTGACAGTGAGTCAGGATGGAGAGCTGGTACATGCACTCAGCGATCAGTGATCGTTGAGTGTTTGTAAATAATTGAGCTCAGGCTGACTAAAGTGAGGTCAGGCTGACTTCTCTCAAAACTGAGTAGTGCTGGATCATGATGTCTGTGGGCTCCGTCTACCTACGCGTTTCATCACACTGACTTCCTCTTTTGGTACGGCGTACATGCCATTGTAAGGGGACAGACACTAACCACCAATGTAAGGGGGAACACCAATGTAAGAGGGCACAATCAACATTCACCAATGTAAGGGGGCAAAGACACTGACCACCAATGTATGGTGGCACAACAAAATTCAACAATGTAAGGGGGGCACAGACATGGACCACCACTGTAAAAGGGCACAGACACTGACTGCCATTGTAAGAGCAGCACTGATACTGACCACCAATTTAAGGGGCACACAGACACTGGCCCACTGATCACCAATGTAAAAGGAGCACAGATACTGACCACCAATGTAAAGGACCACAGATACTGACCACCAGTGCAGCAGCATTGAGTTTCTTTAGTTTCCTTTAAGCTGCCTGTCTGATAGACCTCATAGACAATCCAACTAAATAAGCTTGCACGTGGCAGGCTGACTACACCTCACATTGTGAAGAAGTGCTGTGCTGTCACTGCAACAGGTTGTGCTGTTACTGGAAGGCTCTACAGGGGAGAAACTTTTGAACAGATTCACAAAAATAATTTAAGAAAACTGTTTACAGTAAGTCAGGCCTGATAACACACTGAAACATACTGAAAGGTAGATTTTATCTATACTCATGGAGTATCGAGTTTTTAAAAAGTATGTTTTTGCAGACTAGGCCTTAACACTGTTAGATGGCAAAAGACATTTCTTTGAGTTGTCTTTTGCTTGCCGCCTGTTAACCTGGTGATGGCATTTGGGTTGGGGGATCAGCCTTTAGGAGAAAAAAAACAAAACATTTTAACATAACTATGGGGTCTATTCACGAAGCTGCCAAGGGCAGCCGAGTGAATGACCGATCTGAAGTGAAGTGAGCCGAACACTGTTCGGCTATTCACTTCAGGCTGGTACGGCTAATTTCAGCCGTACATCGGCTGAAATCAGCCATGCATCGGCTTGCTTCGTGTGGCTTCAGGTCGGCCGAACATGCTCGGCATGTTCGGCTGACCCGAAGTGCAGAAGGAGTTCGACTCAGCCGATCCAACATCTGGATCGGCTGAGCCGAACCTCCGGCAGGCTACTCACTGCTGTTCGGGCTATTCTTAAAGATCCCGAACAGC
>NW_017306458.1:1322127-1342808 GCF_000935625.1 Nanorana parkeri
AGCACGGCTCAGCCGAGCCGATGCATATGCGTTCGGCTCGGCTGAGCCGCTCGGCCATGATCGGGAGCTGTACGGGCTATTGTGGAAAGCAGATAGCGAACCGAAGGGGTCCTGGGGCCGAAGCTAGCCGAAGAATCGGCCGAAGCTACGGCCAGATCCTTCGGCAGCTTCGTGAATAGACCCCTATGCATTAAAGGCCTAATTTATGGCCTTAATGTATGAAAAATGTATATGCCTTGAGCCTTTCTCAAACAAATGTTCCATATTGTCAACAATGTGAGGAACATCTGTGCTACATCATGACATAGTTGAATTTTAGTTAGTAAATTTGGTTAGGTTAAGCCTAGTTCTTAACCTAGAAAATAAGATGTCTCTTTTCCTTCCTGGATGTCTGTCCCACACAGCCAGCCAGTCAGCTCAACAGCATACTTTCCTGCAGCTCAGAGAGTGTGCCTGCATTGTAAGGTTTTAAAGCCTTTGACAGCGGGTGCTATTGGGGGGAGTAGGTGGATATGGGCCGACGTCTGGACATCGGGCCTTGCTGGGTGGGCAGTGTGCAGCCAGGCAGTAATGTAACATGGACTCACTTGCTACTCATGATGGGAATAACATGAATGGGACCCTGGGGATGGGATGCTTGGACACAGAAAGGCAGGCAAGCAAATTGAAAGGCTGTCATTGACCTATCTACTAAGTGGTTTAAATGTAATTCTTTTGCGTTATATACTCAGGGCCCATCAAAGTATTCTTAGATAGTACTAAGATAATTATCAACTTTGACCAGCAGCAGCCAACATATAATGATTCAAGCTTTTTAAAGCACATTTTATGGATGCAAGGACTGCAGTGTGTACAGGGAGTTGGTTTAGGCTGTATTTAACCAAGCCGTTTCAAGCCATGCTCACCGTTCTGAGGCCCCACCTGCCATTCATTGCAATATGTTAGATATGCTGCCAATTTTCTTTCCTTTGTGTGCCCGAGGGTGCTCCAGATCCTTTACAATCCTAGCAACACCCTTGTGCCAAGCAAGAGGAAGAACAATGTATTTTACAGGATGGAAGATAAAAGCAGCAACATCTACAACACATGGAGTGCAATGTCTTAATGGATAGTAAGCAATGAAATGATTATTACAAAACATAAGAAAATGATTATGTATCCTCAAAACAAATCGTTTTTCCATTGTACACATGAAACTGCAAGCGACATTCAAAATCCAAGAAAACCTTTTATTTAATTAATAAATAAAACACTAACACTCCAATATTGGCATTTTTTATTGGTTTACTCAATACATTAAATAAGATTTAAATATATATATGAATATCATAACTTTATAAAAAAATAACCTCACAAATTACATAACTAGTGCTTGGCTAGAAAAGTCCAAGCACACCAATAATAATAAAAACAGAATTTCATTTTCAAAATGTCCCCCTCAGAGAGGTGACTAACCACATAAACAATGCCACAACAAAACGAAGAAGGGGCTGGGGGTAGGGAAGCTCATCGGAAAGACAGCTAGAAAAAGGTGAAAGTTGCCAACGGAGCTGTGTTTAAATAGGACTCTTCAGCCAATCAGAGGCCATGGAAGCAAGAAACTCTTTCCACCTAAAATGGTAAGTCTGCCTGGAGACTGTACAGACCAATGACCTGTCAGGAAAGAACAGAAAATAGCAGGAAAAGGCAGCAGAAGAAGGGGAGAAGGGAACACATTAGTTGCTGCGTTTCCATGGGGAAGCAGGGACTCATAGAGCTCGTTCACCCCCCTGACATTTTATTAACAAAGTGCAGCGGAAAATAAACCACCATTTATAACACATGAACAATTTCATTTTTACTATCACACCTCTGAGAAAACATTTAGGCTGTTTCACACCTCTGTGTATCTCCAATGCATAGTGATACTGTGCCATTCATTTTTCAACGCACACCACTATGCACAGGTGTGAACCATGTGTGTGTATTGGTGTGGTGTGTTGAAAAAAAATGGTGCATGTCCAATTTTTTGGGCCTTTTGGTGCATTGGCAGCCCATTTAAAATGAATAGATTGTTCACTTCTCCTGCCTTCTCCAAACTCTTCACCCTTTTGTGAATAACCCTGATAGTGTTCAAATGTCTACTTTGTTTGCAGCCTCATGTATATCCTATGGAAACCTATCATCACACATAGTTCTGGGCCCTGTCAACCATGGCAAAATACGGCATACAATCTTTTTGCACAAAACTTTCCAGACTTTATTCTGCTTGTGGAATATCCAGTACATTTTTGTAACAGAACCCTTAGGATCCAATTTGAATCACCTTTTTGGCCTAATCGTTAGCCCAAAGATGCTTAACCTGTTCTGCTGTTCCATTAGACACATGTTGTGGATACCTCTTATTTATACCATACCGTATCTTTGTGGCTGCTACATCAGCTCATGGTTTTCTACTTACCTGTTGCTAGACAAGTGCGTTTAGTTTCGTTCCAAATTAAAATTTGGACGAATTTCGGAAATTTGTACATTCGGATGCATCCAAATCTCTGAATGACAACCATAACAAATCCGAATTTCAGATAACGAAAATGTTGGATGCACTTGAATTTCTTTCCGAATGACCATTTATTGTTAAACATCTACTTTAAAAAAAAATAGCATAGGGGTCCCCCCCCTATCCCTTTATGTCCCCCTAACAATACACACAAGACTTTTGAAAAAATCCTTTAATTAAACAGAGGACACAGAAACGGTTTTTGACAATTCCTTTATTTAAAAAAAAAGGATCCAACAATGTAATCCAACATTAATCATGATGAACAATGCCCATGGACTTGCCAAAATAAAAAAAAGTCCTGACACCCAACGACCCGTCCGAACCCGACGAAGACTCACTGCAAAATGACAGCTACGGCCCGAATGTAAACAAATGGGTGGAGCAATTTGTGACGTCATGAGGCTTGTTCCACCTATTTGCTGACATTCTGAACCCAGCTGACTGTCATATAACAACAAAGTGTTTCAAAATGGCATTTCGGACCTCCCAAATGCAACTCGTGAGCACCCGAATGCCATTCGGGTCTGGGAGCCTCAGCCTTAGTATTATGTATTATGACACCTCGGCTCCCAGACCCGAATGACATTCGGGAGCTCCCAATTGCTATTCAGAAATTCAGACTCCCGAATGCTATTCGGGTCTGGGAGGCGAGGTGACATAATTCAACTCAGTCAGCGTAGGCTGCCAGACCCAAATAGCATTCGGGTCCGAATTTCTGAATGACAACAGAAACTGTTTCTGGGTCTTCTGTTCAATTATAGGATTTTTTCAAAAGTTTCATGTGTTTATTTACTTTTAATTTAACCCTTTAGTAAATGAGTAGGGGTAACATCTACTCCTTACTCATTCACAAAGGGGGGGCTGCATCTAGGCGCTCCCTTTATGAAAGGGGATACCCAGATGCAAATAAGCCTCCCTGCCTGCAGACCCCTATAACCACGGGCCCAGGGTTGTGGGGAAGAGGACCTTCCCCTCATCGCCATATGGAAAACGTGCTTTCCCGGGGGTCCCCCCAGCAAAGTAGTCTCCTCATGTTGGGGGCATGTGGCCTGAAATGGCACGGGGGGGGGCGCTTGCTCATCCCCCTCCGTTCCTGCCCTGCCAGGCCAGTGCCCGGATTAAGGGCCTGGTTTGGAATTCTTGGGATCCCAGTCCAGTAAATGGGAATTCTGGGGGCGCTGCCTGATCCGTACCACAGTCAATAGAGTACCAAGTTCGCACATCACTGAGCTCGGTCACAGAATCGTCACTGTTTTAGGTCAAAAGCGGTTTTAGACCAGGTAGAAAACAGCGATAGTAAATTAGAATCACCTGCAGAATTGAGCGATAACGATTTGTTGGGAAATTCGTAATCAGACACCGAAAGTCACTTTCAGTATCTGATGACAAATTTCCCAACGAATCGCTATCGCTCAATTCTGCAGGTGATTCTAATTTACTATCGCTGTTTTCTACCTGGTCTAAAACCGCTTTTGACCTAAAGGGACGCTTTTTGGATGCCATGGACATTCACAAGTTTCCAAACAGAAAGAACAGTAAAAGTGCAGGCAGGGCACTGGACAAAGCTCTAGGGACAACATTGAAGTGAAATAGTTTGATACATAAGTGTAATCATAGCAGATTACATTGTATTGTGTGTATTCTGTGTAAATGTCATGTTTTCACTCTTGAATATCCCGCCGGCTCAGCTGTGACGCCCCGAAAACTAAACTAAAAGTCGGATGCCGGCATCGGCCAGTCGCGTACAGCAGAGGACACCGCGGGCTTGCAGGGACAAGGTAAGTGACACTTTTCTGTGCAATCCCGAGTCTGGCTCGGGGTTACCGCTCTTGGTACTGAAAATTAAAAATTCGTTCATAAATACTACCACATCTGAAATTAATGAAAATTCGACTTTAGGAATTCCGATTCCCGAAAAACAAAAAATGTGAAACTGAACTAACCAAATGTTTTCCTGGCTTACATGTCTACCTGTTCCTCATTCTTAAAACATAATAAAATCTTTGAAAAGAAACAGAACCTTTAGAAACCCATTGACATCCAATGTCACTAAGATATTTTTTTCAAAGATATGAAATTCTGGAAGAGTAAGTACCGAAAAATGTCAATCAGTTTTCTTTAGTATATTTTAGAAGGTTTTTTAAAGCTTATTATCAGCATAAAATTTCAAGTACTGGACAGACTGAAAGAACTGTTCAAACTGTCAAAATCTGCTCTCAGAAACACAGCAAAGTGAAAGATATCCATATTTTGCCATGCGGGAATACAGGATTCACAAGTCGATGGAACAGGATCACCAGCTGAGCTTCTTAGTTGTATTCCAGTCTATCTACTTCAATGAAATATTGCAAACAAGGGTCATTGCACCTAACATGTATGTAAACTAATAACAGGTCTATTCACAAAAGGGTGAAGAGTTTGGAGATGGCAGGAGAAGGGAACAATCTAGGACAACATAACTGATTTGGAAAAATTCTCCAATTCAGTTCACTTTCCAGTTCAGCAATTCTGTCCTATTGTTCACTTCTCCTGCCTTCTCTAAACTCTTCACCCTTTTGAGAATAGACCTGTTAATATAATGAGGAGTTTCACTTATAAGAGCAAAGTGAGGAGAAGGAGGGGACTGAAATTAAAATAGTTAATTGGGCAGCAGAACCTGCCCCAGCCTGAGGGAGGGGGAAGAATGTGGCCTGCCCTGAGCTAGGAGGTGAAGCCAGGCTAGAGAGATCGGAAAAAAAGTAAGAGGAAATTGTTTTCATAAATAATTAACATATTTTCAAGGCTATTATTAATTTATAGTAATTTACCCCCCAGGGCAGCAATAATAACTTATTATTGCTGCTGTGAAGTGGGGAGATTATTATTGCTGCCTGGGGGTATTTTTTAATAATGCTTGAAAATAAATAATATTTCTCAACAGACAGCAAATATAATCCCCGAACATACACCCCCCCCCCCCCCCCCAAAGCAGCAGTAGTAAAGTATTATGGCAGCTGGAAAGGGGGTTATTATTGCTGGCTGGGGGTTCATTTTTAATAACTCTTGATAATTAATATTATTTTCTCCCCAGGCACCAATAATAATTATCCCCTTCCCTGCAAATATCAATAATCCCCTAAGGCAACTAGGGATTGGGCCCCATGATTTCTGCCTCCTGGAAGTCTATTCCACATTTTCATAGCTCATACAGTGAAAAAGGCTTTATTTATAGGGTTAGAGTTAAACGTCGTTTCTTCCAGGCGTAAATAGTGTCCCCTTGCAATGACCTTTAAGAAGATCTCCAGGACAAAATTAAGTATGTAAAATCTGCTGGTTTACAGGGAGTTAAGTGCAACCTTGTGATTACCACCTCCTGTCTCTCTTGGTTTTCTTCACTATTTGCTGGATCACTGAGCTCCTAAAGTAGGCTAGCTATGTGCCAGCTTTGAACCAAGTTTGGACCATTTATGTATGTACCATTTATTGTATAATCAAAATGAGTGCAGTGCCCTAAAACCCTAAAATAAAGTGCAAAAAAGAAACTATAAAGAACAATGTGCAAGACTCTCTATAGGTTTAACTTGATGGACTTGTGTCTTTTTTCAACCTGACTAACTATGTAACTATGTAAGACCTTCAACATTCATAAGATGTGATAAATATGGAAATATATACACAATGTGCTAAAATATATGCACCATGAATCGAAAATAGTTATATTCTGCAATCATTAAAAAGTGCTATACTGTATACAGCACAATATCCACACTGTGTGTATAAGTGGAATTATATGATGTATAGATGCAGGCAGTGTAAATATGGTAAAGCTGAATAAATATTATATGACAGTCCTCAAACTGATATCCAAATGAAGCAGTATTTTCCTCCAAATAATCACATACAGAAAAGAATTGATCAAAACTGTAGCAGACAGAATCTGGAGCAGTTACCTCTCTTTAGTTTGTTCAGTTAGGCTTTGAAAATCGAACAGATATGCTGATTGGCTGCCATGAACAACTGCTCCAGATTCTCTTTGCTCCAGTTTTGATAAATTCCCCCCACAGTGTCTTATATTATAAAATACCCTTTTTGTTTTGACTCACCTTTCAGTGTACAGTCTCTCACCTTTAGGCCCCGTTCACATGTAGCGACTTATCGCGCGATTTGTGCCGCAATATCGCGCATTTTTGCCGCGTGATATCGCGAGAAGTCGCCGGCTAATGATAGTCAATGAACCTGTCTTAGCTCCATGTCGCGTGTCGCTCGTCGCGGTCGCAAGTCGCTTCTACCGGACCCTTTTTTCGGCGGATTTTGCTTTTTTTCTATGGAGCCCGACGGAGAAGGTCGCGCTACCGTCGCTGGATCGTCGCTGGAACGTCGCCCCGAAAGTCACGCTATCCCGGCCGCTGCAAAGGCATGTCGCTCAATGTGAACAGGGCTTTAGGCCCCATTCAGTTTTTGCACGTTCAGCGTGCATTTGTTTGCACGTTTATGTGCCTTTGGCACATTTTTTACAAACGTGAAAACGTGCGCTCATGAAGATGCGTGCTTTGACTGGCAGCTCAAGAAACATTGTGGTCAATGGATGACTGCGTGTACAAAAATGCAAAACTGCACTTGCTTCTGCCACACATTTCCTGGCATTTCCTTTGAAGTCTATGGGGGAAAGACAAGCTTGAAAACTGCCCAAAAAAGCTTTTTTCTGCGTTTTCCTGCTCAGGTGAAAACAGGGGCCATGGAAAATCATCGGATTTCTTGTGTTGGGCATTTAAAAGTGCTTTTTTTACTGCTCAAAATGGCCTAGGTGTGAACAAGGCCTTAGACGAGAACCTCATAAATACAAAAAAAGCCTTTACCCATTATGGTGTTAAACGGCAGTCAGGAACCAGCTTAGCATAATCAGATTTCCACGGACTGTGGTTCAGAAGAAAACAAAGAAAATGGTGCTTCCATAAAAACACAAACTTTATTACACTCAAGCTAAAAACTTACATGGATTGGTACACTCCGACTGTGAACACAACACAGCATAAGTATAGTCAAAGTATGCTGAGTAGGGGCGATGTTGTTGCAATGTTTCCAAGCTCATGTCCCAGCTCCTCCCAAGGTAATGACCTTACTAAGGCCTGGGTGTTTAATGTCTTTTTATTGGTTTTGAGAAAAAAAAAGTAACATTATTCAAGCAGCGATACGACATTAAGGTGTAGCAATATCCAAGAATATGTACAAATTTAAAGAAGTACAAATTATATGTTCAAAATTCTGAGCAAAGCAATGGACGTCGTAGTAAGAACAAGTGGTTAACATGAATTTCTTAATTCTATTGTTTCTGTTATTTTCACAGTATAAATAAAGAACAATAACAATCTTCTGTCTAAGAGGTTTTTTCTCACTGTTGTTTAGAACCAAATTTAGAATGAATTAATATTCTAGATATATAGGAGAAAGGGAACAGCGTGGAAGAGAGAAGAAGTAAGGAGGAGCAGGCGTGAGGGAATGACAGCCGCCGACAGACAGTCCCGATCTCAGAAGCAACTTGGTGGAAGACTGCTCAGGTAAGCCTGCACCCCCCCCCCCACATGGTGCTCTATAATGTATTGCTGGGATAGTGGGATTTGTAGTCCTCTGTAGCTGACGGTATATTGCGCTGTACTGTATATTATACCATCAGCTATAGAGGACTACAAATCCCAGCAATACATTATACACTGCATGTATAATGTATTGCTGGGATTTGTTGTACTCCTATATAGCTGGTGGTATTCTGCATTGCGCTGTATAGGGGACTACAAACCCCAGCAATAATACATTATACAGCGCAATGCGAAATTCCATCAGCTATCACGTACTTTTGCTGGCACTTGTTGTCCTCTATAGCTGGTGGTATTCTGCAAGTGATACATGAAGAGGTAGTTCTGAATTGTTTGAGAAAGTGATAGTTCAGTGGTTAGTTTGAGGCGGTATAGGCTTCCCTGAAGAGATGAGTTTTTAGGGATCGCCTAAAGGCAGTCAGAGTAGGAGATAGATGGAGAGGTCGGGGTAGTGAGTTGCACTGGATGGGAGAGACTTTAGAGAAGTCCTGTAGTCGAGCATGGCAAGTGTTCATGAGGGAGCTAGAAAGCAGGAGGTCTTGGGAGTGGAGGGGGCCGTTAGGGTGATACTTTGAGACAAGGTTTGAGATATAGCCGGGGCAGAGCTGTGGATGGCTTTGTAAGTGGTTGTGCATTTTATCCTTAGGCGATTGGAAGCCAACGCTGGGATTGACAGAGGGGGGTTGCAGACACTTAGCGGTTGGTTAGGGGTATAATGCCAGCAGCAGCATTCATGATAGACTGAAGGGGGGATAGCCTGTGTAGTGGTAGGCCAATGGGAAGAGAGTTGCAATAGTGGAGAAGAGAGATAACAAGTGAGTGGATGAGTAGCTTTGTGGTTTCATTGGTAAGGAAGGGGCATTTTTGGAGATGTTACGAAGATGAACGTAGCAGGATTTAGATAGTGATTGGATGTGGGGCAGAAAGGTGAGGTCCGAGTCAAGGATGACACATAGCACCTTGGCATGGGGCGAGGGTTGGATGGTTGTGTTATAAATCTCAATTAAAAAGTTGGGGGAAGGTGCACGAGGAGGAGGAAATATCATGAGCTCATTTTTTGAAAGATTGAGATTTAAGAAGTTTTGTGACATCCAGACCGATATGTCTGTTAGTAAATTAGTGACACGCAAGAACACCGAGGGGGTGAATTGTGGAGTGGAAAGATATATTTGAGTGTCATCAGCATAGAGTTGGTATTGGAAGCCATGCAAGGTCATCAACTGACCAAGGAAAAAGGTCTAGATAAAAAAGGGAAGGGGTCCAAGGACAGAGCCTTGGGGGAACCCTAAAGAAAGAGGAAGAGGAGAGAAGGAGTTACATTTGTAGGTGAAAAGGAGCGCTTGGATAGGTAGGAGGAGAACCATGATCTAGTATGTTGCCATCAGGGTGAGTAGGAGTGTCTGACCACTGTGTTAGGTCTAAAGAAGAGGTTAGGTTGAGAAGTTGAGTGGTAGCTGGGTTGTAAAGATTAGTAGAAATGTTAGTCACCAACAATGATAGTGGGCAATTCAAAGGAGAGAAAGTAGGGTAGCCAGGCAGAGAAGTCATGAAGAAAGCGAGATACCGGTCCAGAAGGGCAATAAATTACAGCAATCCTCAGAGAAACTGGAGAAAATATTCAAATACAGTGGGCTTCAAAAAAGGAGAGGAATAGAGAGGTAGGTGAAGGCAGAACTTGAAAAGTGCATTGTGGGGATAGAAGGATTCCCACTCCACCTCCTTTACGTCCACTGGCTCTGGGTGGGTGCGTCCAGTGGAGGCCACCATGTGAGAGGGCAGCAGGGGAGGCAGAGTCAGATTCCTGACGCCAGGTTTCAGTAACAACAAGCATGTTAAAAGAATAGGAGATAATAAGATCATGCACAGTGGTGAGCTTATTACAGAGCGGGCATTCCAGAGGGCACAGGAGAAGGCAGGACTGGCTATAGGAAGCAAGGGAATAGAAATTAGGGTGCGCAGATTGTGGCTGCTGCCAGAGGAAAGGTAGTGCTGATGTGATGGGTAATTATTAGAAAACAGAGGGCCAAGACTCGGGAGAAATATCCCCAGGAGAAATTGGGGTGATATATGTATGCATCCCAGCATTTCTGAAGAGGGAGCTAGTTAAGCTAGACTTTAAGGTGACTGGCCGAGGGCAAACCTCATCAGCCTTGGTAATAGAGGCTGTATTCTATAGACCACCCTCAGAAATCCTTCATTTGTTAAAGGTGATTCCAGAGATTCCCTTTCTTCAGGAGAGATCATTGAAGGCCTCATCTCTCATAGAGTATATACTGGATGATGTTACAATTTTATGTTATCTGGGGAAAGACCTGTGTATTTAATATTGTTGTAAGAGGCATAAGGAAGCAGGTTTTATGTGGTATACAGTTCTAGCTCGATGTCATCTACATTATGCAGTATTTTTTTCCCCAATTGTATCAACACACAGTAAGGTACCCTTGTAGTCCAATCTTTCTTTTTTGAAAATCATGTTTTTAATTAGGGATGCACCAACATTTTGGCTGCCAAATTATATCAACAGTAGGTAACTGTGGGCATAGTGTTCTGTTTTAGGTTTTCTTCTTTTTTTTATCTCTATAGGTTGAACTCATTGGACTTGTGTCTTTTTTCAACCTAACTATATATTGGCTGAAAATTGCACTTTTGACAAAATGCCGAAAGTGTCATCTTTCGGCCAAAATTGCGGTGCATCTCTGGTTTCTCTCCTCCCCGCTGGGCGCTGCTCTATGTCCCCTCTGTCTCAGTGCAGTGTCCAGCAGGGAGGAGATAAACTGTCACAGGAGGCCGAGCGTTGCGTGGGAGAAAAGACAGTGTGTCACAAGAGGCTGGGCTCTCCTCCCACACCCCCCACTAAGCCTCCTGTGGCGCATCAGGAAAGTGGTGTGTGGCTGGTGACAGCTGTGAGCGCTGCCACAGGAGGCAGAGCTCTCCTCCAGCCCCCTGTGACAGATCAGGAGAGAGGTGTGGGGGCAGAGTCAGCTATAACAGGAGGCCAGGCTGGTGGTGCGGGGGAGAAGTGAGCTGTCAAAGGAGACCGAGCTCTCCTCCCCGCACTGCTCGTGCAGCCTCCTGTGACAGCGAGTCAGGATGGAGAGCAAGTACAAACACTCAACGATCAGTGATCGTTGAGTGTTTGTAAATAATTGAGGACAGAGTATGTTTACTGGGTCCCCAATTATGAATGAATGGTAAGTGATCTACATCACTTCCTGTTCATTCATGATTGTGGACATGATAAACATACTATCTCCACAAGTTATGAATGCACAGGAACTCTCAGTATAGAGGCTTCCTGGTTCATTAATAACAGGGGCTGCAGAAAAATAGATTGAGGATCTCTTTTTCTATTTTAAAAGGGAAATATTAGGGGTCTGTTTAATATTTCCCCAACAGAAAAGTTTAAAAATATTTAATAAAAAGAAATAACTAAATAAAAATAAAATATAAAAAAATTAAAAAGTATATTACATTTTTTTTTATTTGAAAAGGTTAGAAAAAAAAATTCGGTTTCAGACTGACATTTTTTTTATTTTTGGTTTTGTTTCAGTTTTAAAAATTACATTTCGGTGCACCTCTATTTTTAAAATATTTTGATCAGCACCAACTCTACATGGGATTTAACTAGGATTGCAGCATGCATGCATGTGTAACAGGGTGCTAGACTTGTAGTGCTCACTTTCTACCACAAGATGTCCCCACCTGCTCTTAGTCCCTTAATTAGAAATGTTTTTAGAGAAAGTTCTTTCTGTTTGTTCTGACATGGAGCATGTCAGACATGGCACCAGTTTTAAACGTATGAAAATGGGGAGCTTGACTTGAACTTTTGGTGATTCAGTCAGGTTATATAGGGCACAATGGCTCTAGTAAGACTGCTTTCCACACAACAGCCTTAATGCAGGGAGTCCAGAGTTGAGAAACCACATTCATAAAGTCCAATGATAGCGCCAGACAAAAGGCTGTCAAAAAATGTCTGTATTATCAGTACTAGGTCACAACAAGTTAACACAAAACATCCAATGCGTTTCGAGGCCCAGTAAATCCCATCCCCTCTTCTTCAGGGCTACAAAACAGACATACAAATATCTATATAACTATAAAATCCATATCACCTCATATCATGTATAATAAAATAAATCTTGAAAAATAATGAGCATAAAGGTAAGATGTATTTGGAACAAATGGAAACTAGTGTAAAATACAAATAGATCAGCAAAATTATTCTAAAAACTGCATCGTCTCCTCTGGAGTCTTCTTGGTATCAGAGCACACAAATCTTACTCACAAAATAACAACTACTAAACAGAAACAATAATAGATACTACCACATAATCCGCAATATAAAATAAACCACAGCTATGTTTAAATAAATACAGTACATCAGATTGCTGGACACATTTTTGAAAATGCCAATAAATAAATACATACATACAGGTGAAACTCGAATAATTAGAATATCGTGCAAAAGTTCATTTATTTCACTAATGCAACTTAAAAGGTGAAACTAATATATGAGATAGACTCATTACATGCAAAGGGCCTCTTCCTAACAACCCTGGCCCCATGGATGTGGGGGTCTGAGGGCAGGGGGGCTTATAGGAATCAGGGGTGCCCCCTTTCATTAAGTATGTTTCGCTATGGATGTCTGAAGCCCTATACCCCCTCTCCCAGTTTGGCTGTTCTACAAAAAAGCATTTAAAAAGGCACTTAAAGTGACTGAGTGGCACCCAATTTACTGTTCACATCATACAACCCAGCTAAGGATCCCTTTGGGGGTCCACCTCAGGCCTCTAGGGGTCAGGGAGGCGCTACACATGTTTAGTTTTTTGCTTCGACATATGCTTTAAGTTCAGTGACGTGCGGTATCTATTGCTCCGGGTGAGGCATTCCCCAGCCTCTCCCCCAGCACATCCCACCCCGCCGACCGAAGCCCCGCCCCCAACCCATCCCAAGGCTAGTGGAAGGGAGGAGACAGGGGGGTGCCTCCCTGTCCCTGCCTTGCTCCTCACTGCTGAGGCGCTCCGTCCATGACAGGTTACACAGTGGGGAGGATTTCCTTGCTGTGTAACCTGTTAGATGCCGATCTGAATTGAGAAAAAGCTGTCAGCTTCAGACATGAAGCTGACAGCTTTTTCCTACATAATTCTAGGTGAGGCTCTGCCTCACCTGCCTCCCCTGTCGCACGTCCCTGTTTAAGTTGGGTATTATTCAAACTCCCAGTATAGGTTCTTTGTAATTTCTCTCCTATTTCTCTCCAACCACAAAATACTACCTATCTGAGCAGTTGGGGAGATGTCTGGTAATGTATGGGAAACTAGCATGTAGGCTTATGCGGCTTATGCTGTTGTGTGCTGTGCAGAAAAGGCTGTATTCTATATCCATTAAACTTAGTGACCAAGGCAAATCTTTATTCATCTAAACTGTCCAATGTGCAATGTAAAATCCTGATTTTTTAAATTTCCTCACCATATGATTGGCTATTTCGAGTAAATTCACTTTATTTACTAAGCTAAGTGATTATTGCCAATTATGAGCAACAATGAATATTGCAGTTGATTCGTTTTATTGCTTAGTGACATAAGTGTCATCAAGATCTTTTTATATTCATGTAAGATAGCTGCTATACGAAAATAAGGTTTGTGCTGACCTTCAGTGACATTGTTGACTTTCCTATAGACTCATTCTTTTGCCAAACCTTGGCATGTTGACAGGCTGCCTCTAGGTCAATGTCTATTTCAGATGAAAACTTGCAAAGACCTTGCATTGTACATGCTGTATTTTCCTAGCTGCAGCTCTTCACTCTGCATTCCCACCTTTCTATATGCTCTCATAGCTCTAGGATTAGCTTCTTTGCAGCACTCAGCATTTGCTCACATGAGATCTCCAAGCAGCAAAGTAAGCAGGAAGTGGGAGACTTGCATTTGCTGGAAGCCATGCTCCTCAGTACCATCTATTGGCCACAATGTATTATTACAACAACAAACTATATTCAAACTGGGAAACTCCATCTAGTGGTCATAATATCTTATTACAACACTACATTCGATCTGGGAAAATAGATTAAGAACATTCAGTTTTGGCATAATTCCCCCAAAATGATCATTCACAGATATTTGCAGGGCAAAGGGATAAATTGAGATAAATGTAGTTAACATTCCTAAAACTTGGATTTCCTATTCACCAGTGAGAAATCCAAATGTTTGGCAAATGGTAGCAAATGTGCTTTAGTTGGGTGAACATACAGGAGAATGTGGATGACAGATCTTCTTTATGAATGTAAAAGAAACTTACAATAGGCATTCAGCTGCTTAGTGTCATGTGATTAGAGAAAACATGTTCAAAGCTAAATTCCTTTCTGATCCTCCCACTGACAAGTTCTCCTTGTCTGGAGGACATTAATTACTGTCTTTTTCTCTGTGCAGTAAACAGCCAGAGACTTGATTGATAACCAGTCTGAGTGGTTACTGGTGAAGTGATCAGTATGATTAACCTTTTCACCGCCACCTTTATAGCTTTGTTAAGGCAGAGCAATGAAACAAAGAAAACAAACCCACTGCAACAAATTTGGTTTCAATCATGCCCATTGCCATTAGTACTGTAGAAATAGGTGGCTGTACAGCTATGTGCTGCCGAGTTTGTGTTGGTCTCTCTTCTACCTTGCCTTTTGGTCCTGGGACTTACCTTGGTCTTCTGTAAAATCCAGGACCTGCGCTGGAGGGTTCAGGATGGCCGAGTGTCTTCAGGATTAAGAGCATTGGCGAAGATTTTTGAATTTCTGTTCCTAGATGTACCTAAAAATTAACCCAGAAGGGTTCTACTCTGAGCACTTCTGGGTTCACACCTGTCAAATCCTGGCTGGGTGTACCAGCAGATAAGGGACTTTCTGTCTCCGATATGCTTGCTTAGTGGTAGAGGAGAAATATAGGGGTCTAAAAGACCCCTGGTGTCTCCATAGGAGGGAACCTGTCAATACTGTCACATAGGAAACTTTGCAGTACCCTTGTGATAGTAGCACATGTTTTTTACTTTAAATAGTAAATAAAAAAAATAATACATTTTAAAAAAAAGACTCCCCCCACCTCCAGAAAAAGTAAACACACACACACACACACACACACACACACACACACTCACACACACATATACAGTAGGGGCACATGCTATACTAATAAATCCTAGTTCCATATTAGACATTCTTGCACATGCCAAAGGTAAAAGAATTTTAGGGCTGTGATTTCAATTTACCAGAATGAATGGGCTGTAACTTTTTTTTGAATGAGTCAACTATTTACAGTTTGGAGTGTCGTCATTTTTTGCCATTTCACAAGCACATAACATTATGAGTCATTTCTATTCAACCTGTTTGCAACAGCCCTACTGTACATTAATGTTGCTCCAGGCTGGTCAATGAATTACATCCATTGTACTAGAAAATGCCAGACAGCTAGAAAATTTAAATATATATGCCCTTGTTCACTGACAGTGCTGAAGTATGTATCAAAGTCTACACATAATTGGGGTCCCTGTACTCTGGATAAATAGGAGAAAATGTAGGGAAAATATTTGGCATATTAAAGGAGAACTATGGGGTCAGGGCTTTTCCCCATAGTTCTCCTTAGGGTAACGGGAGGACACAAACTAGCGTCCTCCCGTCACCCTAGGCTCAGTATACCGTGAGCTACAGCTCGCGGTATACTGAGACGCCGCAGCTGAAGCGGATCCCGACAATTGTGCCGGGATCCGACCAGCTGCGTGAGTGACAGCTGACTCTGCCTATCTAGAGGGTCTGGTAAGGAATTATTCATTCCAACATTTTTTTTTTTTCATTTTTTTGCCGTTGGTGGTTGGTTTGTGGTGTCAGAAATTAAAAAGAAACAAAGTAAACATGTTATTATACTTTTCTGCAACAAATGTCAGTTGGTAATGATCATTTAACTCATCCGAACTTCAAGGAGAACTATGAGGTGAGTGATTTTCACTCATCTTTAGGCCCCATTCACATTGAGCGATTCGCAAATCGCGTGTTTGCCGCGCGATTTGCATTTTGCGCGATATTGCGCGTTTCTCACGCGATATCGCGCAAATGCTTGCATTGAGCAAGCTAGAATGGCGGCAAAATCCGCTCCAAATAGGGTCCTGCTGTAGCGACGCACGACCCGCGACAGTGACGGACAGAGCCCCATTGGATTGCATTGGAGAGCGATATCGCGCGGTAAATAGCCACGATATCGCGGGAATTACTGCACAATAAATCGGTCAGTGTGAACGGGGCCTTATAGTTCGAGCCAGTGTGTGACAGTGAAACTGTCACACGTCGGCTCAATAGATTGGGAAGTGAGCGAACAAATACCATCGCTTGCTCACTTCTCGATCATGTCCCTGCAGAGAGCCGTGACTGTCACTCACGGCTCCCTGCAGGGATTCTCCCCCTCCCCGCTCCAATCCTCCAGTGCTGGCTGGCAGAACGAATGGGGAGGGGGCGGGTACAGCTGGCTCTGCCTCTAGATAGGCAGAACCAGCTGTCAATCACACAGCTGGGTGGATCTCGGCAGTAATGTCGGGATCCGTCCCGGCTGCGGCGGTCTCAGTATACCGCGAGTTGTAGCTCGCGATATACTGAGCTTTGGGTCACGGGAGGATGCTAGTTTATGCCCTCCCGTGACCCTTAGGCCCCGTTCCCACTGCGTGATATGCAAATCGCGCGTTTGTCGCGATGTCGCGTTCAAGCTTGCATTGAGCAAGCTTGAATCGCGGCTAAATCCGCTCCAAAAAGGGTCCTGCTGTAGCGACACACGACCCACGACAGCAGGACCCTTTGCCCGATTGGATTGCATTGCCGCGATATCGCGGGAATTACCGCGCGATAAATCGCTCAATGTGAACGGGGTCTCAAGAGAACTATGGGGAAAAACACTTACCCCATAGTTCTCCTTTAACGAAATTTGGCTTCATACAAATCTGATGCCGAAACAAATTGACTTTCAGACCCGAATCCCGCAAAACTAAATAAAGAAATATCTGAAATGAAACTAAACACATTTTTTGCCAGCGTACATGTCTATTTTCCATCAACTTACTAAACTAAAACAGCAGTTTTTCAAATGTTATCTATTTCTCTGCTTATTTTAAAACAAAAGACTAAATGAAGCCCCCCATATGTGCTAAAAATCATTTCAGTATGCCGTGTAATTAAAACATTATCGTTAAGTAAACCGATGCATATCAAAATTTGGTCTGGTCACAAAGATTTTGTTTACCCCAGGACTGGAAAGGGTTATAATAGATTGGTGGCCTTTTTGCTGTATGAAACTTTAAAAGGAAATACATTCTATTTTCCATAATCATATTTTCATTTTGCCGACACTACATTGTTGTCTCCCAGTTCAGGGAGAACAGAAATAATTGGCCCAGCTAGGCTGCCCAACATATTTCTTTCCCAAACATCTAAATCTAATTAAGTTTCACAGCAGAAAATGCCAGCAGAGCAAATGTTCTGAACTGTCTCTGCAACTTGTTCAAATTCCTGAATCAGATCCTGAATTGATTTAAGAAAAAAATATAATAAGTCTTTCTTATAGGATGGAAGCAGCTCTACTTGTCCATTGCTATTGACTGTCACTACAGAATGAGGTTTTGTTGGTCACACTCTTGGTGTCTAACTCAACTTGAGTAATTATTGAATCGATGGAGCCTTAATTGGGTTCATGGCCCTAGCTTTAATAAATGATTTTCTGATAGCCATATTAACCCATGTCATCAAACTTTCCAACAACTGCTGGAATAAATAAAAGAACTTTGACATAATGATTAGGTTTAGTCCTCGTGTTAGCAAGCAGAACTTTAGCTAACTAGACAATTAAACAACGGTTGTCTATCAAGTTCAACCTTTGTAAAGTTCCAGCAATTATGATACAGAGGAAGCAAAACATGTGTAATATGTAGGATTGGCCCCATTTCTATGGAAACATCTCTATGAGTAATAATAGACATTCTAGCCATGTATGGATGGTCATATTTACTAACAAGGACATCCCTTTCATTGTTTGCGCATTATGGACAAATTGCATTCAAATTCAATCAGCTTATCTCTTTCCCAAACCTGCAAACAGCTACAAAGATGGAATCACATGCATGGTAGTGGATTACTGTGCACCGGGGGGGGGGGGGGGGGGGGGGGGGGGGGGGGGGGGGGGGGGGGGGGGGGGGGGGGGGGGGGGGGGGGGGGGGGGTTTTGCAATGTAGGTGTGTTCGGGGAAGGTGCATTGGGGTTTCATTCTAAAAGCCACATTGCAATAATGCACACAATATCACAACACAACAGTGTGAAAACAGCCTTAAACTACTGGTTTAGGTTTCATTTAATAAGGTAAACCCTTTTAGGCTGAATCATTCTTTTAACACTGGATTTGACCCAAAGCTATTGTCTAAATATAAACATATGTAATATAATATATAAGGAAGTTCATCTAAGTACTAGGAAAGGAATCATCTTTGTCCAATGAAATGAATATGCACAAAGCATATTAAACAACTCAAAGCCAGGCCTGTGTAGCATAGGTTCCATGGAGTGGGTGGAGGTAGAGTGGCCCTTGTTTCTTTATCTTCTCATATATTATTCCTGACAATGTTCCATGGTCTATGGTATGGAGTCAGTTTTCTAACCTTTTTTCAGTTACGGCACCCTTTAAAAGTATGCAAAATCTTGAGGCAAACCAGTCTAAAATGTAATGGATTTTCAGGTGGGACCCCATGCAAGGCACAAAAAATGAGGTCCCCCTTCAAATCAGGAGCTCTCCTTCACATCAGAGCCCCCGAATTTTACATCAGAGTACCCATTCACACCAGAAGCCCCCTTCTTTTACTTCTGAGGCCCGTCTCACAATAGGAGCCCCTCTTCACATTAGAACCCTCATCTTTTACATCAGAGTCCCCCCTTCACATAACAAGTTTCCATTTACATCAGAAGCTCCCCTTCACATCAGGGGGATTTCGAGGCATCCCTGAGGAAACCAGAAGGCGCCCCAGGGTTCCACGGCACCCTGGTTGAAAAATACTGAAATAAGGTATAGAGCATCGGGCCGGAACACACTGCATCTGGTGTGAACGGGCCCTTAGGCATTGCAAGACTCCGACAGCCATGACTTCCAGAGGCAGATGGCTGATGTGCCGGAATTTGCTTACCTGGTATAGGGTATTTATGACGTTTTCCTTAATGCAGATTATCCCTCTTGTGTTTTACACTATTTTATAATTATTATTTTCAAACCTAAACCCAATTATGCTGCTGAAGGGATCAAGTGATGCAATGGTACATTTTCTGAACTGCAGTGAATCTTGTAACCAAACTTCCTAACTGCCCATCATTTGGAACCAAATCTCTCTGTCCCCCTCTTCTCCTCAGTTGTCCTTTTTTTGGTCTGATGTTCAGATATCTATGAAAATGTTCTATTTAACTACTAAAAGGAAAACAAGTAACAGTGAAAAACAATTCTAGGTTTAAAGTAGTATTTCTTGTATGTTTAAAAAAAATTAATCCAGTTCAAACAAATACACATGGCCCAGCAAACTATTTGTTTATATTTTGTCCAAATACTTACACTCATCATTCCAAACAGCTCCAACTCTCTCAGCCTGGCTTCCCTGAATTTCCTGTCCAGTACAAGATCACAAGGAACAGGGCAGTCTCCAGCAGCCATCCATCTACTAGTTTGGAGGAAAGAGCAGGGGAGCAGGGTGTGACTTGGTCTGTCTCTGTGTGTTTGTGGAGACGCACACAGCTCACACACAGGGGTGGCTTCATAGGACCCTGCAACGGAAAGAAGCCGCTCTAAAGCAGGACATCAACAAAGAGCTCAGGGGATCAACTGATCCTGTAAGAAACTAAAACTTTTAACCACTTGCTGACCAGGGTGTTTACACCCCCTTCCTGTCCAGGCCATTTTTCAGTATTCCGCGCTGCGGTACTTTGATTTGATTGACGTTTATTCCAACGCTGTACTGAAATGAATTTTATACCATTTTTTGGGGACAGATAGAGCTTTCTTTTGGTGGTATTTAATTACCACTGGGGTTTTTTTTTTTTTTTAATATAACCAAAAAAAGTACAGAATATTTTTTTAAAAATGGTTTTCCCTTTATTATTTTAGAAAACAATTATTTTTACCCAATTGTTTGGTAAAATATAAAAGGCGGGGTCACTTCGGGTAAATAGACAACAAACATGCCAAGCCTTAAAATTGCGCGCGCCCGCGAAATCACAAAAAACCACCATAGCCAAAATTTGCCATAGGCGACGCTTTAAAAGATTTTACCGCTCATCAGTTTAGTGTTATCAGTGATTGATGGCCCAAGTATTATTGCTCTCACTCTGACGTTCGCGGCGATATGTAACGCGTGCAGCATAATTGGAGCAATTGCCGTTTTTGCATGTAGGCTCATGTAACGCATTTTTGCGTGTCTATGTGGGGGTGGGGGACTTTAAAAAAAAATTGTGGTTTTTTTTTTGTTTTGTGTGTGTAAATTTGTATTTATTTTGTGAGCATTTTTTTTTTTTTCTTTTTTTTTTTTTTTTT
>NW_017306458.1:1342824-1349946 GCF_000935625.1 Nanorana parkeri
TGAACTTTGTTGTTATCACATAGGGTGCTCCTATGTGATAACAAATTACAGTTACAGGTCACCTTTATGGAGACATCAGGGGTCTCTAAGCCCCCTAATGTCACCTAGGGACCCCCAGAGAAGCTGATGAAGCACAGATCTGCTTCATCAGCTTCTCTCCGGTTTCTGTACCGAGAGTGACAGAGGAATGCGGAAGTGATGTAATATACATCACTTCCTGCATTCAGAGACCGGGAGGAGAGCGGAGGGAGATCGCGGACTGATCTCCCTCCGTTCTCAGTGAACAGAGCCACATCTCCCGGGACGGATGGACGCCCGGGATCGCGGGGACGGCGGCGGCGGGGACAGCGACCAGAGGTAGGGGGGGCGCAACCTCACTTGAATCATACAAGCAATCGGGCGTCTTTACAGACGCCGGACCGCTTGTATGTAAACGGCCATCGCTGGCCGTTTAAAATCCTGGCAGGTTCCCGCTTGTGCGCGCCAGGGGGCGTGCGCGAGCGGGCACGAAGGACGTCTAAAGATGCCCACCCACATCCAGGAGACTCCCGTCCGACCGTCTTTCAACGATCGGCGGACTGGAAGTAGTTAAACATTGAGGAGCAGCATCCGTCAAAAGTGATTTAATCAGCATTTGAAAAAGTTTAAAAAACGTACGACTAGAATATAACCTTAACTTACCATTTTGACATATAAATTCCTAATGGTCTGCATAACTAGGTGCATGTCTATGGTGTGACCATTACCTAAATTCCTTGAGGGAAATCTATGAAAAATGTCTGTACTATACTGGCACTGTACTGGAAGGTGTCCGTCTTTCTCATCTCAAAAAGTTGGGAGGTATGCTTATGACTCCCTTCAGCAAACACTGCTATACTTATGTAAAGGACGGTGTGCATAATGCAGTACTCCACACTAATCAGTCAGTGTATTGTAGTATCATAAATTATTCATTTTTAATTTTTTTTATATAATAGTGAGATGTACATCATCTAATACACTGCCTGTCCACTGTCGTCACCACCTGGATTTAGCTAATCAAATAGGTAAGTGCCTTCCACTGGATAATAGGTCTAGGTCTAGCAACGTTATGTCCCCAAAAAATTAGGTCAGCTGCCTACCTGCATATACTGAATGACCAATTTTTTGCATTAAATTGATTTTTTCTTCGCTGATGGCACGGTCATATTCCAAGGAAACAATGTCAGGATTCATTGTGCTCAAATTGTGAACGAGTGGTTCAGGGAGCATGAGACATCATTTTCGCACATGGATTGTGTGACCTTAACCCCAGTGAGAATCTTTGGGGTGTGCTGGAGAAGACTTTACACCAGGGATGACCAAACTGCGGCCCTCCAGCTTTGGTAGAACTACGAATCCCATGAGGCTTTGCAAGATTCTCACAGCCACAGACATGACTCCCGTAGAGAGATGCTTCATGGGATTTGGAGTTTCACCACAGTTGGGGGGCCGGAGTTTGGCCATCCCTGCTTTACACAGTGGTCCGACTCTCCCATCATCACTACAAGATCTTGGTGAATAATTATTGCAACTCTGGACGGAAATAAATGTAATGATTGCATAAGCTTTTGTCACAACGATGCCACAGTGAATGCGTGCCATAATCAAAGATAAAGGTGGTCCAATGAAATGTTAGAAAGTGTGTGACTTTTTGGACAGGCTGTGTATATCACACTTATGGAATCAATGTTTCACATACTTACTACATGCTTGCGGTTTCCCAGCTTTTTAAAGGAAACATGTCAATAAAAAAATATTTCTTGACATGTTTATAGTGTTAAACCTGTCCTGAAAATGCTAATTACCTGGTGAATCTGTACAAAACACAAAAATTCCCCAGCCTCAACCTGCCAGCCAGCCTGCAACCAAACAAATTGCCCTGTCAACAGTATGCGTTAAAATCAGAGGTTTTAGTTGCACAAACTTTTGGCCAAAAATATGTAGAAGCCACACTGCCGCGCCAAGGCACCTCTGCAAAGTGTGGTCCTAACTCTATGTATCCGAGTCTCCAAGTGTGAGCATATTAATGAAGTCGATAAATTACATACAGGTGTACCTGGAGGTAGCCAACTCCTCCTAATAAGGTGCAGGGACGCACTGGAGGCCCAGCAACCAAAAATGCACGCTGGGACTCCAGTGCGTCCCCCAAACCAAAAATAGTCAAACTAGAAAAGATGGTACATGCATGAATCTATAATCGGCCTTTATAGCAGGGCGCACATTGGGAAGGCTTACAACAATACAAAACACAAACATTCCCCAGCCTCAACCTGCCAGCCAGCCTGCAACCAAACAAATTGCCCTGTCAACAGTATGCGTTAAAATCAGAGGTTTTAGGTGCACAAACTGGTGAATCTGGCCTCAACACTTTCTAAGCAGAAGAACCTAGAACAAGAATGCAAGAGCTGAAAGCAAAGTCCATTTGATGTGCATAATTGTGTACGTTAGTGAGTCAGAAGGTTAGCCTCCCAACAATAAAATATGTTCTAAAGGAGATTAGTAATGGCTGATTACAATTTTCTCTGGTGACATGTTTTCTAGAAGGCAATGTTTTTGTTATGTATGCATGTACTGCCATCTACCGGTAGGGAACATTCTAGCTTATTTAATAACAAGCAAACTTACAATATTACAACACTGATCTATGAATTGATTCTCTACAAAAACATATTTATGCTGATGTTTGGCATTGTGTTGTCAGTTGTACACTTTGGTTTCAGACATTGAAATCTATTGAATGAGTGATCTCATAGCTGCAGTCTTCATGACAAATCGGTGGAAACTGCAAAGCAAACCTTTATGTGCTTCTCTTGTTTTTCTGTGTATGAAATGACAGTGACACAAACGAGAAGCTTTTAAAACCTGGTGAAAACTGATTAGCAATGAAGCAAGTACATCACGGTAAAGGTAATAGACCAGCTTACAATAACAAAGAGTATATTGCAACAGCAAACAAAATCAATGGGGCTTTTAAGGTGTCACACATGGATTCAACGGGAAACATCTCAATACATATTACACTATTCAATTATAGGAATGTTAAGACAATCTTTATTTGAAAAATATATATAATTAAAAATATATAATATATTAAAATAAAATCATGGTTTCATACATAAAAATTGGTCCCAGGGCATAGCGCCCCCCGGATCCCACAAGCACATTATATACATAATTAAGTTTGTTCATCTCATAAAAATAGCAATATTTCATTTTAGTACCATCTTATTATCATGCTTCGAATGTGCAGTGGGTCCAGACTTCAATGCATTTTGCCTAGAGCTGCAGCTAACGATTATTTTCAAAATCGATTAGTTAGCCGATTATTAAGTTCGATGAATCGGTTAATCGGATAAAAAATAAAATACATTTTTAAAAATGGCTCCAGTGATGGGACAACTAGTTTGTATTGAGATTGCAGTCCAGTGTGGAGGGTATGACAGTGGGCAGTGTGTGCAGAGGAGGAGTGCAGAGGGTATGTTAGAGGGCAGTATGTGCAGGAGAAGCATGTGGAGGGCATGAGAGCGGGCACATGTTTGCAAGGGATGAGTGTGGAGGGAATAAGAGAGGACAGTATGTGCAGGAGGAGGAGTGCAGAGAGTATGAGAGTCGGCAGAAGTGCAGGGGAGAAGTGCAGAGGGTATGGGAGAGTGTTGACAGTAAGACACCAGGCAGCAGGGAAAGTGGAAAAGTGCAGAGGGTATGACGGTGAGAAGTCTGTGCAAGGTAGGAGAGGAAGCCAGAGCATATGACACAGCGGGCAGTATATGCAGAATAGGAATAAGATTCAGGTTTAGGTCAACCATGAGTTGGACCTGAATGACTTGTTTGGCAAAACAGCAAACTAAAATGGTCATTTGCCACCATAGCAACCAAATACCATTCATGAACTCCATGGCCTTTAAACTGTGGTCAGGTGGTTTAGAAAGGCCAATAATGGGGGTTTTCATGTGTGCTAGTCCCCTCCCTATAAAAGTCAGAGTTACTGGCAGCCTTTTGTTAGTGTGCGTGGGGAGAGCAGAAAAAGTGTTGTTTGCATGGAGTTGCTGTTTTATAGTCCTAAAAATCGGAGCTATACAGTATACAGGTGAAACTCGAATAATTAGAATATCGTGCAAAAGTAATTGCAGTAAGTGCTGCAAAAGGGGCCCAAACCAAGTACTGAGTACATATGCATGCTTGTACTTTTCAGAGGTCCGATATTGTTCTATGTACAATCCTTGTTTTATTGATTGCATGTAATAATCTACTTTTTTGAGGTTGTGGATTTGGGGTTCTTGGGGTTTTCATGAGCTGTAAGCCATAATCATCACAATTATGACAAATCACTGCTTGAACTATCTTGCTTTGCATGTAATGAGTCTATCTCATATATTAGTTTCACCTTTTAAGTTGCATTAGTGAAATAAATGAACTTTGCACAATATTCTAATTATTCGAGTTTCACCTGTATAGTACTATAACATTCTGTAATGTGTTACATTATTTCTGTGAGTTGCAGTGTGGTGGACTACATAGTCTGTACCCCATCCCCTCCATGTTTACATAACTGTGATTGCAGTGTATTAGAACCTCAAATCCTATTTATTGACATTGCAAGGAAGGTTTCACAGTGTGTAGCAACATTTCGGAACCCAATCTGGTTTCTCCCTCAGGCAAACAGAGTCAGGCAGTGGCAGAAAGGTATATGCTCCCTGCCCACACTACATCCAATACAGAAAAATCTCTTTGGGATCCTTCAGAGCAGGGCAAAAAGAAGGAAGGTCAATGGAAGTAAGAAACCACCTTGGGGAGAAAGAAGAATCAAGTAAGGCTCTTTACAGGATAAGGCCGCCAATTCCGAAACCTGTCTTGCAGATGTGATAGCCACGAGAAAGGCCATCTTACCAGTAAGGTCTGCCAAGGGAGTATCCCGCCTCTGGAGAGCCAACAAGACCAGATGTGTACTGTCCATACCTCCCAACTGTCCCTCGTTTGGAACTAGATCCCTTTGTCCCTCTTTCCTCCTCAGTTGTCCCTCTATTCGGTCTGACGTACCTATATCTATGAAAATGTACGATTTAACCACAAAAGTGTTATCCTATCTCTTAATTAACTTGTTTGGTATTTGGAAAAGCCAATATAAAGTAAAAGTAACAAAAAGTAACTAAAAAAAATCTGGGTTTTACTAATGATTTTTGTGATATAAATTCATACTGTTTGGCATAACTCGAGGCATGGCAGAGGTGTGTCCATTGCCTATATGCAGGTGTCAGACTTCCAGGAGGTAAAGGATGGATTTATCTTCACTTAGTAAAAATGACCACTGTAAGAATGGGAAGGAAAAAAAAATTAGGTATGCGAGGAATAAAAAGACTGCAATTATCTATAAGTATCTGTTTCTAGATTGTCATTACTACATATTTCTAAAGGTGCATTTGTTGTCATTTTTAAGATAACAGTGAAGTTCCTGAGGTTGGCAACTGGGCAACTTTTCAGCATGTGCGATGAACACACCCACAAATCAAACATTCGTCCAATGCTATTGTCTACTATTACAAATATGTCCAATTCATCTCATTCTCCACATCTCTGGAGCTTTTGGTTTCTACCAGTTTTTTGGTCCTTTCCCCCACATACCACCTCAAGTGAAACTTATTTTTACCTGAAGTGTGTAGACTTCCATTGCTAAAAATGCTAGTTCTCTGGTTCTTCCCTGCTGCTTAAGCAACTTCAGTACTTTCCGATTGACAACAAAGTCCCAGTTTAGACTTGGGACTGAGTTCATACTGCTTTTGTATTAATTTGTACTGTTCTTAGACAATCAACAATTGCCTTGACATAATTCCTGGTGATTGGATTAACGTGACTGTGTTACCTCCCCAATTCCTTTAGGTCTGGTGAGAATTATAGGGGGGATCCCAACGCCAAAAAAAACAAAAAATAGAAGTGTGGGGTCCCCCTAAAATCCTTTAACACACCCTTGATCCGAGCAGCGCTGGAACTTCAAACCTTCTGAGCTAGCTAATTGATGTTCTATAACTATTGTGGCAGCTCTGGTCCCTTAAAAGTTGGATAGGGCTTACAGCCAGGACTGACCCTATCTCCCCAAAGCCTAATATAGTCCAATATCTTTACCCCAGCTTGTCAACTACTGGTCTGCCAATTCATCTAGGTATCCACCCGGCTGGGATCACTCACCCACCGAATCGCCTCTCCACCATACAAAACCCATGACCTGGGATAGCTGTAAGGCTATTTTTATTCTCAATGTCTTTGATCACTTTCAAGGTTGAGTTGCTGGGGTCAGGGCCGGTGGCAGTCAAAGTATTTCAAGCACACGATTTTCAGAGACTGAATAAAGGCTGATGCAAATAGAACAGTGTATAATTAAGGCGTCAGCTGAGACAAGGCCAATCCCAGAGCTAGAGGCGTGTGGATTCATTAGGCCACAACTGACTAGTACAGCAAGACCGCACAGGCCCGGATTCCCCACAAGGCCACCGATGCCCAGCCTCGGGGCGGTAGGGCGCAGAGGGGTCGCAGCGGTGTCCTTGTGGGGAAGTTGCCCTCTCTACATTCAGTCCTTCTTTGTACAAGCAGGACTGAATGTAGAGTGAGGCAGACGATTTTTCGTTTACATGTGAAATCGGCGATGTCGTTGAAATGACATGTAAACAGTGTGCAGCCTTCTGCCCCTCCCCCCTGCACTTACTTCTCTCCTTTGGTTCCGTCCTCCGCCACCGAGTCCCGAGTCTCTGACTGCAGTGAGCAGAGCGGCAGGGTTATAAGTAACCCTGCCGCTCCGTGCAGACTGTAGACAGTGAGAGGGGAGAGCTGTGCTCTTCCTCTCTCACCTGTCACAGGAGTTCCAGCACAGTACTGTGCTAGAACTCCTGTATTGGAGGTGACAGGGTCAATAAAGAGAACCTGTCACCTCCAATTGCTATTACACAGGGGATTGTTTTCTCCTGTGTGATAGCAATAAAGTTAGGTGGGGAAAAAAAATTCAATTGATAAAAAAAATAAAATAAATAAAAATGAAAAAAAATAATATGAAATAATTAAATAAAAAATAAAAAAGGTAATTAAAAAGTAAAAAAATAAAATAATTATAAAATA
>NW_017306458.1:1350166-1379594 GCF_000935625.1 Nanorana parkeri
GGGGGATTATATATATTAATTTATTCATATATACATCAAATTTGTGAATTGATGTTCAAGTATCTATCAGTGTAAAGGTCACAGTTTATTAGACAGCACAAGACCTTTTTAAAGAAAACGCTGAGGAGTAAAGTCCCTGATACACAGTTGACTAGTTGCTATGGGCAGCAAATGAAATAAATGTTCTCTATAACTAGACAACCAGGACATATAATTGATTCTATATTATCCACAAAGGGTTAACAGCACTGTCTCAACCCTGCAGCAGTTTTTAAAAAAAAAGTCCACACCCCTGGGAAGGCATGTGGCGACCCACTGAACATGAGGTCGCGACCCACTTTTGGGTCACGACCCACCAGTTGAGAACCAAGGGGTTAGATGAAGATGGTCATCTTATGTCCTTCCCCCTTCTACAAGCTAAGAATGCTATCCCATCCTCACATATTTTCTGCTATGCTCAGTTAAAGTGTCAGTAAAGTAAAAAAAAAATGTCCCTCCCCTCATGTTAATGTTAGCACTTACCTTAAATGATGTCTTATATTCCCATCTTCTTCTTCTTTCCTGATGTTTTCATCTGTCCCTCCAGCGGTGCGGCGGCTCTCCGATCCAGCGCTGACACCTGTCTGCTTGCAGGCACTTCCGATCCAGCGGTGTCTGCATGCGGGTGCACGTGTCCATAGACTTACCTTGCGTCTCTGCTCGTCTCCCGGCCGAGAATTGGAACTGCGCATGCGCCCGCCCCAAGATCCTTTGCGGCCGTACAAGCAGTTCCTGATTCTCGGCGCGGGAGCGAGCAAAGAAAAAAAGGTAAGTTTAAACCGCTGTTTTAGCAGTTTTTTTTTTTTTTTTAAACTGTTTGCCTATATCTACTGCTTGGTAGCAGTAGATATAGGCAAAAAAACGGGAGGGTTTAGAACCCCTTTAACCGCTTGAAGACCAGGTGTTTAGACCCCCCTTCCTGGCCAGGTCATTTTTCAATGTTCAGCGCTGCAGTACTTTGACTGACATTTATTCCGTCATGCAACGCTGTACTGAAATTAATTTTATACCATTTTTTGGGGACAGATAGAGCTTTCTTTTGATGGTATTTAATCACCACTGGGGGGGGGTTACTATATTCAGGAGAAATTACTGAAAATTTTAAAGAAAAAAAAGTTGTTTTTTTACATTATGTTATAAAACAACTAATATTCAACCACTTTTTTGGTAAAATATAAAAGACGGTGTCACGTCGGGTAAATAGACATTAAACATGTCAAGCCTAAAAATTGCGTGCACTCGCAAAAAAATAGCATACCCAAAATTGGCCATAGGCGACGCTTTAAACGCTTTTACAGCTCATCAGTTTAGTGTTATCAGTGATTGATGGCCCTAGAATTATTGCTCTCATTCCGACGTTTGCGGCGATATGTAACATGTGCGGCGTAATAGGCGCAATCGTCGCTTTCGCAGGTATGCGTACCTGACGCATGTTCACATGCGTGTATGTAGGGGTGGGGACTTTAAAAAAAAAAATTTATTAATTATTTTTTATGTGTAACTTTGAAAAAATGTGGGGGGGGAAACTCTAAATTTGTTTCCTATTTTTTTTTTCACTTAACTTTATTGCTATCACAGAGGGGGCTGAGAAACCCCTCTATGTGATAGCAAAAGAGGTGAAAGGTCCTCTTTATGGAGACATCAGGGGTCTCCGAGACCCCTAATGTCACCTAGGACCCCCCTGAAGAAGCTGATGAAGCACAGATCTGCTTCATCAGCTTCTCTCCAGCATCTGAAGCTGGAGAGTGACACGAGAATGCGGAAGTGATGTAATATACACCGTGAACCGACCTCCCTCTGATCCCCTGTGACAGAGGCAGTATGCTGGTCCCGGGCTCACACCGGAGCCCGGGACCAGCTTGACAGTGGGAGGGGGTGAGCCGCGGAGGGGGCGCATGTCACGGGACCTCATACAAGCGATCCGCCGGCTCTATAGCCGGCATCGCTGCCCGTTTTCAAATAACGGGCATTTCCCGCTCGCACCAGCCGCGTGCCGCGCCCGAGCAGGCTGATGTAACAGGACGTGTATACACGCCCAGTTGCATCCAAGAAGCTAAAGACCCACCTACACAATACTATGTAGTTAAAGACCCACCTACACAATACTATGACAAATACATTCATATACTTCAATGATGTTCAGACAAATGCTTTACTGATATCTTAGTTGCAAGCAAATTAAATATTGTGTTTCTTGGTTATATTCTTTTCTCAGAAGCTCTCCAGCTGCTGTCACACATACACTTCCCTATATAAACAAGCGATCCTTCTTCCTACATAAATCTCAAGAAGACACCACTGGCGGGTAATACACTTCAAAATACTACATTAGGCATGTTATGCTGGAATTACATTTGGTACTGACCTAGCCAGTAATTCCTTCTGCAGAAACTGTTCTAAATCTCAAAAATGTAAAGCTGACCTCGACCATGTCTTGTTGTCTTTCCCTAAAATGACTAACTAATGGTGGGAGGTTATTCCCTATATGACACATTAAGGGTATCCACAGAATGGACTGCAATAATACTCCCAATTTGTCGCTCTCATTACCATCTTGTTTCATTTCATTCAGTTATTGTTACAGCTACTAAGCTGTCAATGTTCTACTGACATGTCTCTGTATAATAACGGTTCAATAAAAAATGTATGGGGAAAAAAAACATTGTAGCAATGTCCCTTTGTCCAATGTCGTTTTACCTTCTCTGTTGTTCTAATATTTAACCACAAGGTGTCACTGTTGCATTATTTTTTTTTATCAAAGTGCAACTTTAGCCAAAACCTTTTTTTTTGGTTTTTGGGATAGAGTGGATTAGACGGGTTTTATTTCTGGCTGTGTCCCAGTAATATGGTATGCTGTTGCCTGAGGAAGGGGATCCTGTGTGCCCCCGAAACGTTCGTTGCAATACCTGTTATGCTGCACGTCAATAAATAGACGGTTTGCTTTTCAATTTTGGAGTGCCGATGTCTCTGCTTATATAGTCATTACCTATATGACACATTAAGGGTATCCACAGAATGCAAAGACCAACCTTGACAATCTTTTAAAGTGTGTTTCCAGTTTTGTACTAGACAAGCAGGACTGTCGATCCTAACAAAGGGTTAAAGACCTGAAGCACTGTTGGGGAATTTATAAAAACCGGAGCGGACAGAATCTGGAGCAGTTGCCCATAGCAGCCAATCAGCTTCTCTCTTCAGTTTGTTCAGATAAGCTTTGAAAATGAAAGATAGAAGCTGATTGGTTAATATGGGCAACTGCTCCAGATGCTGTTTGCTCCAGTTTTAATAAAATCCCCCCCCCCCCTGTTTGCTATTGAGGGGGATATGAGTCTGTCCAAGGTCTTTCTATTAGAACAATCAGAGTTTGTGGTTACTGAAACAGAGAGGAGCTTGCAAAGGCCAGCTAAATAGAGATATCTAAAAGGTGACGTAGAATATTGTAAGATATGCTGTGTGAATAACACATAACAAACATATAGTGGAGTTTTCTCAATTTTGACTGCAAATGTGTTAAATACACTTTAAATACCTCACACAAACTAAGCTGACACACCATAAACCATTAAACAAATGCAAACACCTCTGCCTCCTGTCTGCAATAATACTCTCAATTTGTCGCACTTATTACCATCTTGTTTCATTTCATTCAGTCTTAAATGTTGTTACAGCTACTAATCTGTCAATGTTCTACTGACATGTCTCTGTATAATAACGTTTAAATAAAAAATGTATGGAGAGAAAAAAAAATTGGAGCAATGTCCCTTTGTCCAATGTCATTTTACCTTCTCTGTTGTTCTAATATTTAACCACAAGGTGTCACTGTTGCATTATTTTTTATTATCAACGTGCAATTTTAGCCAAAACTTTTTTTTTTTTTTGGTTTTTGATCAAGTGGATTAGACAGGTTTTATTGCTGGCTGTGTCCCAGTTAGGCAGTGTTTTGAGAGTTACGCAGCTGTTTTCACCTGACATGGAATATCTACATGTCAGTTACTTAGCTAGCATTTAATACAATGTTTTGTATTCATTTACTTTGGATTATCTCACAGCAGATCCAATTTTATGTGCTTTGTTTTTTTAAGGGCCCATGCACACAGACACATTTAGGGGCCTACAAGGTAAATTGGTGCTTTTTTTTCTGTAACGGGGACTGCACAGCTGGTGTGCACAGCCACTCATAGACATGGGGGGGGGGGGTTATTCACTTCGCTGCCGAAGGCAGCCGAGTGAATAACCGAGCTGAAGGCAAGTAAGCCGAACGCTGTTTGACTATTCACTTCAGCCTTGTACGGTTGATTTTAGCCGATGTCCAGAAGGGCTTCGACTCAGCCGATCCAACATCTGGAACGGATGAGCCGAAGCTCCGGCAGCTCACTGCCGTATGCCCCTATTCTCATAGGGGCTGAACAGCAGTAAGTGAATAGCGGAATGCCGCCAATTGGCATTCAGCTTGGCTATTCTGCTCGGTACCTCCGAGGTAGCGAGCAGAATAGCAAAATAATTAAAAATTTTAAAAAGTTGACAAATTGTTTAAAAAAAAATAGGAAAATGTAAAATATATATATATATTTTAAAGAAAAGAAAAAAAATAATAAATAAAAATTACGCATGCCGACCCGACCCCACGCAACGAACTCCCGTCGCATAATGAAGCATCTGAGACATGCCAGCAAAAAAAAAAACAAATTGGCCAGAGCAGGCGGTGATAGCTTGCTCCGACCAACTGTTTCCTATTGGCTGGCACCTGCCAAAGTCTTCTAGCAGGTCCTGGCCAATGAATAACAACTGGGCAGGGCCGGCCGGGACGTCACGGCCGGCTCCGTCCAGTTATTATTGTTTCATGACAGATCAGCGTCCCCCGGTCATTTGGGGACGCTGAGCTGTCATAAGAACTGGGCGGAGCCAGCTGAAAGATCACAGCTGCCTCCGCCCAGCTGTTATTTGCGTGGAGAACGGCCGTCTTTCTCCATTCTTCGGTTGTCACTTCGGCTCAGTCGAGCCTAAGCATATGCCTTCGGCTCGGCTGAGCCGCTTGGCTGCCGCGAGCTGCTGTACGGGTTATTGTGAATAGCCAGTGCAGCAGCCCTTCAGTTTGACTGAACCGAAGGGCAGAGGTAGCCGAACCGAGCCGAAGATTCAGCCGAAGCTACGGCTGGATCCTTCGGCTCTTTAGTGCATAACCCCGATGAATGTCTGTACAAAAGTATGTGCCGGTACTTGCATAAACCCCCATACGGCATATGGGCATATTCCCCCCATGCAGAAAACCTAAGTTGGGAGTATCCATCTCTACGCTATACTTTAGGTTTACATGACTACCAGCATATACCTGCATACAGTCGCGCATTGCCATTCATGTCTATGGGTAGCTGTACGCACCAGCTTTGTAGTCCTGGATGCAAATGTACTGTCATTTGTGGAGCTAAAATTGACATTTAATAATAATAGATGGTTTACAAGTAAAAAAAATATTAAGAAATTGATTAGCATTTCCTGCTGACAGGTTTTAATTAGTACACTATCATGCCTTTTATTGTATAATCACTATGTTTAGTCATACTTTTTAGATTAGAAGAGGCATTTCTATATGTTGTTATCACTCGTGACTAAGCAATTGTAGAGTGAAATGCATTCAGAGGCTCCTGTCTACAAGCTGAACTAATGTTTGTGTTCAATGTAAATAAAATCCTGGCAAAAGATCATTTGGGTGCGGAGTATCTCTACCACAAGATATGTTGTTAACGCTGTGTAGCCTTCCTCCTGTACTGCATCCTTTTGTTAGTGTCCAGTCTGGAATCATAATAGGAGCAGGAGCTATAGCTTTTAAAGTGAACCTGTGCTTTACACAAAGAGCAGGTTGTATAATATGCCTGGGGTATTCATACGAATTACACTTTTATTTAATATAGTTATAATGGACCAATTTCTCTAAATTCAATAGACAATTCTGCCATAACATACACAAATACCTCTAGATTTTGGCAGACTTTCCTCTGCTTTCCTGCAGCACTGACAGATTCACACTTGCTGTTACCACTCAATTCATTGCAGTTGCCATCTACTCCATTGCTTATTCCAGCTTGGTGTCTTCCTTCTCTGGCCATTGGGCAGCCACTGAGGATGTAACTCATGTGCATGCACAATGAATTTACACTATCCTAACACCCTGATCTATTCCCAGCATCTCACAGATGCCCAGAGTGTGTCGGAAGTGCACAATGCAAAAAAAAAAGAAAAAACATTTCTAGGAGAAAGGGAAAAGATTCCTCCTGCACCTCTATTGGCTTCCAAGTGTCCAACAAACCACGAGCAAGACTTTGGGAACCTGAGGATTAACAGAGATCCTGGATGCAGGCCCTAAGACCCTTTTTGCCTCCTCCTCCTTCTCTCCTTCTCCAGCCTTCAATGCTGCTTTCTGCTGGGGCCACCAATGACATGTGCAAACTTTAACTGATATCTTGATCCTCCTTTTTCTTTTCTGCCCCTTGAGCAGGCCACCTATGGTTTACTGCAGCATAAACAGCATTGAGAGCACATTAATAATGTCAGCCTAGTCCCAGAATAAAGTTGATGGCCTGTTGAAGAGGAGTCAGCATTTTGCAGAGCTGAAACATCTTTTGCCAATTTTCCTGGTAATGTACTGCAAATGACCCCCTGGTGCCGTGCTCCAGTAGGTAGTGCTTGACCACCCAAAGCTGCTTATGCAGCCTCTCCATTTGCAGATTGCAGTTCCACAATATAATCCTGTTACAGATGAGCTGGTGGGGATGCTGTCTCTGCCTTTGTGGCAACAACATGGCAGCGCCATTGAAGCACCTCTCACCCCTTCCTTCCCAGTGCTTAAAAGAGTGATGCAGTGGGAGCTGTAGGAGGTTTACCACCCCTGCCTGTATCTGCTGGAGTGTAAATAGGTTTTTAGTTGGCGTGTATTAGAGCAATAAAGAACGAGGAGAGCAAGATTTCACACCCCAAATAGATTGACTAGAAAGAAATGCGAGGAGTAGATTCCACCTTAAGGTATGCAATTACCGAAAGGGGAGGGGCTTTTAAGAAATACTATAAACTCTCCAATTGTATAAAAAATATGAATTAATTTATTACATAATTGGAAATGAACAAACTTGAAACATAATTGGTCTATTTCACATGCAGTAGATGTCACATCAAGTCAACAATTATTATTAAAATAAGGCATAAAAGAGAACTCATTCAGATAAAACCCAACATGTTTCGGCCAAATGGGCTCTTCAGGGGAATTTATATATCCTAAATAAGAAAGAACCCATGTGAGGCAAATTGGAGACTGCATTCATATATGGAACAAGCATATACAGACACACATTATGGTATCATAGATATTAGCAAGCTTACATGGAGGAGTCCAAAAGGACCGTCAGTCGACACCACTACATGAGGTGGAGGGGGCCAAGTGTTTTCAGGTGTGTTTTCCCTCTATTCGAATAAAATTAGTCACGCATGGGAATCGTGTCAAGAGAGCAAGGCAGCAACAACAATCGTGGGCAACAGAAAAAGAGATTTGTATTGAACAGGCACAAATAGGGATTCATAAAATAATGATTCAATGAGAATAATAAGTGAATAAATTATGTGTAGTGATATAAATGGCATATTAAATTTTATTTATATAATATTCATGATGATGGGTGGTGATAGTAAATGCTAGTGAAGCATAATAATTAATATATGCGAATTCGTGTATGTATGTCTAAATAATAAACGAGTGAAATTATTCAAAGGGTTGTGAAATAATACTTCAATTATCAAAATACTCATAAAACGTGTGTACATAACAGTGTAATAACTATGCATATTGCTCAATGAGCATTGCTTTTGACCATGCACACTAAGCAACATGCACACCCACAAAATTACATGGGTGAAAATCAAGATACCACTCAAAAAATGCAAGTACAAACAGTGCCCAGTTGCCAAAAATAAATGAGTGTCTGTTTCCAATACCATAAACAATTGAGACTTCAACTGCGGATCAAAATGTATTACCTAGTATAGTCAGCTTCTAGTGTGTTCCTCACGAGTGCCGCATAAGAAATGACCACATTTGTGGCCATTTATATGCTATCCATGAGTGCTGCACGCCGTAGGTCCGCCCCCAAAGGAGCAGGTGTCTCTGAAGACTTCTTTATATTGTCAACATCTCTCTCAACATCCACCCATTTTCCAGTACTGCTGGTGAAAGGCATGGACAACCTTCCTGATGAATTTGACAGCTGAGGAAAAATCAGTTAGTGACGGAATCAGCTATAGGATGGGGCAGTGTACCCCAGATAATAGGGCCAGCTTCAGGATGGGAGGGTCTGGTGTGGGAGGGAGCATGGAGGGGAAAATCTGGAGGGACAAGAGGTCACAGAACAGGCAAATCTGCCACCTTCTACTGTGAATCTTTGACCCCTCTTTGCTACCAAAACGTTGGCTTAAACTGAACGTTCAACATGCAGGCAGAATGAACTGAAGGAGGAGATGAGGATGCATGGCTACCCTGTGCCCAGCCATTTTTGTGCTGCTTGTGCTGGGGAATAAAAGTGCAGAAGTACCCAAGTGAGGCTCAGGCTGCCCTCTTTGCATCCTACTCTGACAGACGTTGGAGACCACCAAAGATTCATCCTCTGCCTGGCAAAAGAAAAAAGGCACACATGGTGGATGTGCATGACCTCACCCTTCCAGCCTTAGTGAGCACGTGTGACACTTCTCATGTATGTCTGCAGGAAGAGGCACTTTCTTTTAGCCTCACTAGTGGTCTCACATCCCTCCTTCTGCTGCTGCTACCTCTAGGTTAGGAGTTACATTTTGCATAGTACAGTTAATGGCCAGCAAGATAAGTCAGAAGCGGGTCCAGCATTACCAAGCTTTGAGACAAGGTATTGACCTTAGCATTCAATGAGCGTGACTCATAGGTGTTATGAAACTGAACAGCATATAAGTTGTTATTTTTAATACAAGATATAATGGGGTGCGGTTTTCCCCTGCAGCCAGTGCTTACAGTTGTCAATACCATAGTTCACCTTGGCTGGATAGAACTTCCTGGAGAGAAAGGTACAAGCGTGGAGGTACTCAGTCAACGAATAAGACACCAGTCTAAGAACAAGTTGGCTCAGATGGTGTGGTGAGTATAACTTTTTTTAGCACCTAGACACAAACGAGCACTTAACCTTTGGGTATCCCCACTGCAAGGGTTAATAAAATCTTTTCCTGGAGTTCTTCTTTAAATACATTTATATAAAACGTATTGTGTTGTTTACAGTGTCCCACAGGGCCAAACACACAGCAAGTACTCTGAATGAAGTGTATACAATAGAAGCTTTCATCAAGCTAAGAGCAACTTTGCACATGCATTAATTGACTTTTAGAAGGCTGCAGCCATTATCCTTTGGGCATGTGAATGTTGATGTCTATGATCTTTTAGATGTAATGGTGGCACAGATGATGTGGGGTGCTCAGTGGGATTTTAACGACAGATCAGTCCCTGAGCAAATGACAGAAAATAAATAGGCAGAGGGAATACATGACAGTGTAGACATGGGATCAGGAAGGAGGGGTCAAGGTCAAGGTGTTTATATGAAGGTCACTCACCTGATTGGCTGAGGCATAGGTGGTCAAGGAGGGGCATCATGAGTGGTCTAAGAAGGCAGAGATTTTCCTGGTCAGTCTGCAGTTAGCACACGGCAGGTGAAATTCCCACCTACCTGCCCTTATCTTATTCAGCAGTTGGGGTTGGGGTTATTTTCTGGAAGGTGTGGTATGGGGGTCCGGGAAGGTGGTACCTGGTGGTTGGTGTGGAGTTGAAGGGACTCGTCTTTGGTATGATGTCCTCGTGGTGGTTGAGTCAGCAGACAGGGTTACAATAATTATGTTTAGAATGGCTCTGCAGTAATTCTGTTGTTGGCCCCGAGGGCTGGTGCAGGCCTGGGCGATATGGGACACGCTTTCCACAAAGCAGTTGTTTCGTGGCCCCATTGATCTCAATGGGGTTACATTCGTGCCGCAATCGCAGAAAAAAGGTGCATGTACCTGTTTTTCCAAAACTTGACGCGCGGCTGTTTTAACCGCAATTGTGCTTTATTGCATGGGCGGAATCGTGGCGGGAAACCATGATCCGCCTGGTGCAACTTGAGTGCCATTGGAAAATAATGGCAGTGCAATCGGTGGTGGTGGGCGATTCCATGACCATGCGGCCATCTGCACACTTTCATGCACGACTGCAGCGCTGTCATAGATCGCCATAGTGTGAATCTGGCCTGAGCCGGTGTGTTGCAGCTAGGGGCCTGGTAATAAGTGATTATCTAGAGATGGTTTGTGTTAGAGTAACGGTGCCTTCACAGACCTCCAGCCGCATAGATGTGTTTATATTATATATATGGATATACTGTATACATGGTTAGTTGTATGTTGACTGCAATAATTTAATGTTTATCTGTATTTTTGTTTAAGCTGATAATTGTAATAAAAGGACTGCTGCAGCTATTTTATCCCCAATCCTGTATGGTCTGTTATTTGGGGTATGGACGTTAGGAAGGGAAGTGGTGCAGCAGGTTTATAGTAGTAATGAGGACCTATGGCTTGCCCTGGTCATGTCTTTTTAACTTGCAGACATTGGATAAGAGAGTGCATTGCATGCTATACTATCTCTGTGCTTTATGACGATATTGGTGGGATTTATTCATTTCCATAAAGTATTTCCATGTGTGCATGTTCCCTCTTTTGTAGTATGTAAAACGCACTATCAATCTATACAGACATTCCTCACTTAACGACTTACCTGTTTTACGACCACTCGCACAATTACGACCAGCTCTCCGACCATGCGTGCGGGAACGTAGCAGCGGCAGTGCGACGTCTCACCGTCTTCAGTGCTGTACTCCGTTCTCCGCTGCGGGTCTCGGTAAGTATTTTCTTGACTGCTTTACAGTACACTGTACAGTACTGTACATCTCCAACACTATACAGTACAGTGCTGTATACAGTTCCTCGTTTAACGACCTGGTCGTAGGAACGGAACTCGGTCGTTAAGCGAGTAATACCTGTGACGGTATAAATCGATATTTAGTGACTACAACATCTCATTTATAAGGAATTTCATACTTTTTCCATTAGCTCAGAGTTCTGCTGTAACGTGTGTCAGGAGACGGAAGGGGAATGCAAGTTACGATTTGTTTGTCTGGGCTGTTTTACAGTTCCAGTGTGGCCTGGTACAACACCACTAAAAAGTATCTTTAAGTATAAATATTTAATAAAGCTTGCACACAAACTAATTATAAATTCATAATCCTGTGCAATTACTCAGAGATGGAACTGTTTTTTAATTGTTCAACAAAGGCAGAGAACACAAATCTCGGGGGTGCAGTATGTTTTTCTTCATCGTGTCCAGACCTAGAAAATTGGACTATTATCTTTAATATAATTTTAAACAGGGTTTTTCCTAATACAAGCCAGTCTTCCAGGGCTCAGTGAGATCATTTTATATGCTCATCAGAAATGCAAATAAACAGATTCTATTACATACGTCAGTATCTGTAACCATTTGCGATATACAGGAGTTTCATTATTGTGATTCTGCCATGTCTTAAAGAGGAACTCCAAGAACATATACTTACTTAATCGTCAATTCTGCCTGGCTGCTAGCTACCAGTCTAACTAGACTCCTGTCTAAATGAGCACTGAAATTTTACAACCAAGTATAATAGTAACAGGCGAAGAAAGATGGTGAATTCACATGAAGGGTCCAAGTACACATTCTTGGGTGACACACTAGGCCAATACAGCAATATTTTCAGGAGGAGGAGCTCCAGAAAACAGGCTTCTTATACTGCTCTACTTCCCTATTGTACAGTATACAGGCTCTCTTTAACTTTTCAGGGAAGTTTACTCTACAACAAAGTCATGGTCCCTCTTTGTCCCAGATAGACTCTCATGGGGAGAATACACTGTGGACTTAAAGCCCATTTCCACCTTTGCTGAGGCATTTTTTTTAAAAACAACATATGCCAGCAATGTACACCGTGTGTACATGAGGCAGGCATATGCATTTGCTGCAGGAGAACTTCAGGTCCACTACTGCTGATTGACAGCAGCAGTGGGCGGGTACAATAGCCAGCTATTGCAAATTGAAATAACCAATAACAGCCTGGCTATTCATTCCCACACTGTCTGTTGGGTTTTTGTTTTTTTACTCTGGTCGGCGGCCCTGCTGTCAAAAAACAAAAACAAAAAACAGATAGCAGTCATTTATTGACACTTTTTGATTTATTTTGAAATAAATTTATACATTTTTGATATAATTTTTGCCACTCCGATCCTTGTTTGTAACTAGTATGGGCTGAACCTTCTTTAGGCTCAGGCTAAATGTTTCTTTAGTGTTTTGACCAAGTTACGGATTGTTGAGCAGGCAATGACCACCTAATTTTGATGTGGAAAGGGTTAATTTAAGTGGTGGTCATGTCTCTGGAAGATCGACATGGTTTTACTTACTGCTAGATGGGGCAGAGTAAACCTTTCTGGGATACAATGTCTCTCTCGCTGGCGTCCGGGAGCCGCTATCTTATAGCAGGTGAACCCCATAACATCCGCGAGAGTTGAGATGTCTGCCATTAGGTTCCACCCACCGCCATTCAGCCAGATCATTGGTTGCTAGCAGGCTGTCAGTTGTACAGCCTCCTCACAACCTATAATGCATTGCTGGCCCCATTCAGCTTCTGGCTGGGCATGTGCTGAGGGTACACTGGTGACTAAGTCACCAGCAGCCCCAGAGTCCCAGCAACCACTGAGCCCTCAGTGGGAAGTAGCCATTCATGGCAACTTCCCAGCACATTTGTGGCCCTATCTATGCACTGGTGTCTCTCTGTGCCCCAGATCAGAGTTGGTCTTTTATTCTATTAGTAATCTGGAAACTGGCAATAATTTTTAAATTTGTCGCAGCCATAGCAACAGATTCTTAAAGCGAACTGCAACAAAATAGTCGCAAGGCTTTCATGAATTTGGCACAGGGTTTTTTTTTTATAGGGACCATACTGCCAAAAAAATTCATAAGTGCTTTATTGAATTCCCCCCACAGATATTTTGCAGGAGGCAAAATGATTAGATTGTGCTTTATGTTTTACTAAGAGAATCCTCAGTATGTAGATAACACCCCACTATTTTATTTTTATAAGCAATGCTTTCTTGGGCTGACCCAGAAATGTCTTTTCCCTTTAACAGAATCTCTCTCATACTATTCTTCTTAGTGGTGTATTCCCAAAAGACTTACAGTTGGCCAGGGGGAACACTAGAATTATCCCCATTACTCCCTCTGGGACAGATATTGAATATTGGTGACTACATTATCTCATACAATTCCTCCAGAGAGATTCTCACTCTACTCAGGACATCGCTCCACCACGGGCACAGAAGTCGTGATTGGTTCTGACTTTTGGCCAATCAGCACTCTGTAACGGGGCTGTAAGGAAAAATCCACAATGTGCTATCTTCAGATTAAAGTAACCCCGAAAAAGAGCCTTACATAAATCCCCTTAGGCGAATTCAGCACAACCTTGTACTAACCCAAGAAAGGGAAAGGAAAGGACATGGGATTGTAGAGCCTACAGCACCCATAAATGCATTAAATAAATAATTGACACTACACAGAAAAATTATTAGAAAGATAATGGCCTTGGTTCTATATTGGGTTAAAAGTAAATTGTAATAAAGGGTCGTGAAAGTGCCGAGGTAGATCTGACGCCTTCTACTCTAAGTGGGCGGTATGGTTACACTATGTGTCTATTATTATTATTAACATTACAATTACAATACAATTCAAGAAAAGATGGTATGGAGGGCCCTGCCCCTGAGGGCTTGCAATCTAAAAGATGAGGGGGAAATGATACATGAGGAGGTTGCTGTGTGGGGATGAATTATTTGAGAATGTGAAGGTTCAGTGGTTTGGTCGAGGTGGGATAGGCTTCCTTGAAGATATGAGTCTTTAGGGAACGCCTAAAGGCATTCAAGTTGTCACACTCGCACCCGGCACCTCCGGCCTCTCCAGCGCCGCGTCGGCCGTGACGCGGGGCTCCGCCCCCTGATCGCGGCTTCCTCTCATAACCACAGAGGAGGCAATCACTCGGCGTTCAGTCAATGTGGAACGTTGAGCGTTGTCTTCCGCTGCTTCCACTGATCCCGACCGGCTCCCTACGCTGCACAGCCTGGATGTCCTCTGGGACACATCTCACTACTAAAGAGCCACTCAGCCCTTGCAGGAAGGAGCGATTCCTCACCCTAGAAACCCACAACCGCAAGTATTAGGGCCCTGTCCCTACATGTGAATACCTGTGCTATTGTCTAAATCCATCCATACTGCTGGAGTATTGCCTGACTGTGCTTTTGCCTAATTGACCCCTTACTGCCGGAGTATTGCCTGTCTGTGCTATTGCCTTAATTGATTTATACTACTGGAGTATTGCCTGTCTGTGCTACTGCCTAAAATTCCAGACCACTGAGGAGTAGTGTCTCCAGTTATTACTACCTATATACTGCCAGAGCGTTAGAGCTGTTACATTGCTAGCATATTAATAGTAGCTTCATAGGACTGTATATTCCAGGAGTGCGTACTTAGGCTTGCACGCGGACTACAGTCCCATCAGATCCCCCTGATCATTAATCTGATACCTGAAGGTAGAGCTGGGTAGTGGTTCACCGGTCCTTACCTTTCCTTAAATTCTAGGCTGGGATACATGATGTGGAACGGCTCCCCATCGCACTTGGTGTATTAAGGAGCCGTCTGACTGACCCAATCCCATTAGCCTACACGCGACAGATCCGCTGCTGTGGTCCAATCCCCCGCTACCCGCTTGATTGTGACAAGCGCATAGATAAGTAGGAGGAGAACCACAAGAGAGCAGAGAGAGTCTAACCACGAGAGTCTAACTTACCGTGACCTGCACACTTGAGGGTCTTATCAAGTTATTAAGTTCTTCTTTAGTTTTATTATTATTATTCGGATGCGTATCTTATTCACTTGCAATGGAATCCTCCCTTACATGTCCTATCTGCATAACGTCAGGATAACCGGGTGCCTATTAGCCTAAACTCTAGGTAGTGCCTGGTGCACCATCTCCATTCTACCAGTTTGAGCCTGTTGGATGCGTGTGGGCCGATCGCCCGATTACTGTGTCATTTTGTATGTCATATTTTTGGGGGTCTTTGTTCGGGCCATTTATGTCCTCTATTTGTGTGTTTGTGATCAAAAATTTTAAAAACTGAAAATAAAGATTATACAAAAAAAAAGTAAATTGTAATAAACAAATAACATTCAATAAAAACTTCAACCATAAACCAAATGTTTTCTTTAAAACACAAATAGTTCAGTCTCCTGCTGAGGATCTGTACTCAATTTCTTATTCACTGAACTACAAATGGATCTACACTGATATGCTAAAAAGGTCTGGTGAATCTGGAGTCTATGTCTGTTACACCCTGGATGTCTAGGATCCCTATACCCTCTCTCCCCAGTATGAAGATGTTAATAAAAGTTATTCCGCATTGCATTACTGGAGTGGATATCAGCTTTGTGGGCACTAGAAGAGAGCAGTTAAATGCTTATGGGGCAGCTGAAGACCAAATCCCCTAGACAACTAGTCCCGGGTTATTCTGACAGCTCCTTTGGAGGTGAGCGCTACACTCTGGCCGTGGCATCACTATGGGTCTGCAGGGAAAATGTAGTGTAGGGCAGTGGAAGGTGAGACCTGTAGTTGCAGAAGGAAGAATCCTGGGAACCATAGCTGGGGGTCAGGCAGGAAGCAGACTAAAGAGTTTCCAGTAACTGCATCCGAGGGTTAAAACAGGCAGCAAACAAGAAGAATCTGAAAAAGTAGCCAAGGGTCAGTCTAGAGTTGGAAACACAGGAGCGCACATTACACCACAGCTGAAAAGTCAAGACTGCAGCCAGCGATACAGGCTGATGTGGCTGGATTCATTACCTCACAACTGATTAGGACAACTACTTAGTCAGCAACTCAGGCTGCCTGACAATTTCAAGGTCATTAAGAGGCAGGACAGCACATCAATAATCTCCAGGACTTTGCTGTATTAACCTTGCTTTAGATGTACAGTATAAGTAATGTACAAATTGACAGTCACTACAGACTGAACTCAGATTAGGCCAACAGAAGGAACACTGTACCAGATCAGATGTTTTCTGAACACCAAAATTACCTTGTAAAGCTAAAAGGCCATGGCAGAATGCTGGAGCTCTTAGGTACAAAAAGAGAAGGTATCAGGAGGTAGAGGATTATCTAACTAGACATGCTAAATTTGAGATGCAAGGTTAGGTTGTATGAGCAGGAAGTTCAGGTGAGATGTTGCCACTTTCCAGAAAGACATTGGACAAAGCATCTTGTTTTCTGTTCTTACAACCATGGCCCAGGCCCATCTAGATTGGTGGGGTCTATAACACTTAGCACACCTAAATAGGATGAGCAGTGTCTTCAAGTAGATACCACCTTTCTTTTACTGCTGACTTCATTTATAGTACTTCCAGGTTCCTTACATCATATAGATTCAAATACTTATTTCCTGGAGTATAAGATAATATGGCAAATTGTACATGGTTATAGGGCAAAGTAGGAGATCTGGTTAGAGGTCACAGGTCACAGGATACTGCTGATTACTGCTTTCTGCATGTAAGTGTAGCACCCTGTAAGCAGGAGTGCTTATTGATATGTAGTTGTTGTCGGATTGTAATCAGTTTGATGCTGATCTATTGTCTATGCTCATTTGATTTCCTAATAATTCTATTATCTCTTGCATCTGCCTGCTGCTGGGTGTGTCCCTGCCACAGAGCAGAGTAACCAATAAGATACTGTTATGAGTATATACAGTATGTCTCCCTGGCCAATCACTAGGAGGTTCATGGCCAGTGGTGCATGCTGGGGAGAACATAAATATTTGGGGAGGACCATGTAAGGTTCTCTTTCTCCCCCAGGCCCTGTCTGGGAGGAGGCTGTTATGGACTAACTGACGTGGCTAGGCCTGAAGCCTAGGAGGCCAAGCCATGTGCTCACACTGAGGCCTGCGTCTGGGGGCCCAGTGACTGAGAAATTATCCTATGCTATGACTGGAGAGTATGTTGCTAAAAAGACTGGTGACTTCTGGTTCAAAATGCCTAGACAGGCTAAAGAAGACCCGTTCATCCAGAGGCTCCTTCGTGGGTGTACGCTACATATGTAAGTGCATCTTTCTTGTCATAGTGGAATCTCAAAGCCAGATAAACAGATATTTTCACAACTATAGATGCATTTTACAGCCACAAAAGGTTATTTAGTAGTATACGAACATACCGGAGAATCCGGTATACTACTAAATTCCAGAGAATCCCAAAACTTCAGACTTTATTGAAATTCACAGCAAATCCAGTATAACAGTGTATGCAACAGCAAATACCAGCACCACAAGCCCCCAACCAGCTAAAACCTCTCACATGTTTCACCCGTAGGCTTATTCATAGAGGTCTCTATGAATAAGCCTATGGGTGAAACATTGAGAGGTTTTAGCTGTTACTGGGACAAATAAGATGAAATTTGAATAAAACAGAGACAGAAACAGCAATAAAAACATATTTTGTTAAAGTGTTGAAACAAATCTGAAGAATGTATTGCCATCTGTGTCCCCATTGCAAAGATGAAAACCCCTTTCCTGTCCAAATGATTTATATTGATTTATAAAGAATTCCCAGGGCCGTTCACCCTGTGAATATCTGTGAACATTCACCCTGTGAATATCTGTGAACATTCACCCTGCACGTATATATGCATACACAAAGGTTCTTTAGATTTTTCCTTTGCAAGTGTAATTAAACTAGAACATTCTGACTATAATAAGGTATTATGGCTTTAGTTAGTGCTGAAAACAGCATAGGAAATAAACATTTATTTTGTATTTTCTGCAAATTCTTTAAAAAAATGGGTGTGTTATGGTGCGACCGCGTGATTCCAGCATGGAAAGTGAGGGCATAGACGGCACATAATAGGGACATAGACGGCAATATAAACCTAGATTTCCATTTCTGAAAATACCAGCTACCTTACTGTCATGCTGATCCTATCACTTTAAGGCTTTTTGAGGCAATGACTTGGAACAAGAACCTAGATCAGGAATTCTGACTTTACTCAATATGTTTACTTTTGCTGTTGTTCTGTGTGACTGAGAAAGTACGGATGTCAGAGACAGCCTGGAAACTAGTGTTTGTAGAAGAAGGTCAGTACAGATTTCTTTTAACAGACAGCTTGGATAAAAAACAATTTTCCCTTTCCAAATTATTTCTTGACTTTCTTTCTTTATTTATTTTTACCTGCTGATCCAGCCAGTGAGTCTGTTATTTTTCCAACTTCCTTCCAGGCCAAGCTGTCCAGCAAAAGAGGCAGAGACAAACACTGACAGGGGTGCTTACAATGATCGGCTTTTATTCATTTATGTAAAACATTTATCCCTAAGGGCTTGTTCACACTAAATGCAGACCAGATCTGCATGAGTTTCTGCACATGCAGTGCAGTGTGTTTTGCTGCGTTTATGCCACGTTGCAGGCTGTTTTTGTAAAAAATATATATATTTAGTCTAAAATAGGCTTTCAGAGCGTTCGCATGCATAGTTACATAGTATTTGAGGTTGAATAAAGACATTAGTCCATCAAGTCCAACCTACGTACGCATGCGTTTTGATGTGTTCCAGAGCAGAAAAAAAATAGGACATGCTGCAGTTTTTCCACATGCTCTAGAACTAAACAGTGAACTAGAGCCCAAAATACCATTGGAATACATTAGACGCAGTTTTGAACCGTTCTGTAACTGCTCTGCACCGCGCTTGGTGTGAACTAGCCTTAAAAGAAAAAAAAAACTGTTGCTATTACTGTTTACAAAGTGTTAGTTGGAGTTTACATTTAGTTTGTCAGTGAAGTTCATCTAAATCTGCCAGTCTAAAAGGTGCCCATACACTCTACAACCCCCGCAAGACTTTTGTCTTGCGAGGGTTGTAAAGTAATTTAAAAAACTTACGATCTGCCCATCTTGGACAGGCAGATCGTACTTGCGATCATCACTTCCGATGACTGCAATGCTGAACGAGCAATGTGCGCGTGCGCACACCGGCCCGTTCGGTAGTGATCTCTCGATCATGTTAAAAACCAGCCGAAAATCGTATGATTCTCGGCTGGTTTTCCAACATGCTCGATATACAAAAGTCGTGCAACCGTACATTAGAAACTGTTGCACACCTTCCATACACTGCACGATTCTCGTACGATCGCGGGATTTCCTGCGATTCTCGTACGAGAATCGTGCAGTGTATGGGCACCTTAACACTACCCTCCCTAGAGGGTGACAATGTTGCTCTCCAAGGGTAGCTCCATTGTTCCTCCATAAAGTGGAGCCACCCTAAGACAGGATGAGTGTTACTGGCCACATCAGCAGGTGAAAACAAAGGGGAAAAAAGCCTAAAAAAGAATACAAATGCAGCCACCACATTTAGGCTAAAATATATTACATTTTTTGGGGGGGTTTAGATACGCTTTAAGTATATCCTTCAGAATAGGAAAAGCAATCAATGCCATCAGCTCACTACAGCCTGTACACAGCCCCTGGATCTGATATTTTTCTTAATGACAAAACATTGGATACAGTATTTTCGGTTTTCAACTGCAATCTAGTGGCCAAATTCAAATACAATTCCTAAGGCTATCGCTGACTTTTCGCATATAGAGGACATTTTTTTAGACTTTGCAGTCACCATTAGTTCACATCTCTGCTTTCTGATTCCAATAAACTTTAGCTGACCTTGCTTGGCTGTATTGCGGTATTGGAAGCTTGGAATTTCCAAATGATAAAGTGAACTGCAATATGCACTGCCTGCAGGTGTCCAAGGAAGTACTAAAAACCGCTCCCAGAACTTTGGAATTGGATTGTGATTATAGTCTCCCAGTGGTTTTAGCACTGAGTACAATTTGGTATTAAAATCAACTGACCTTGCATGGAATTTCCAAACCCAAAAAGAAAAATACACAACATAGAGAACATCCTTACAGGGAAAAAAAGGACAATTCAGTTACAGCTTTAATTTTTCCCAAGTCTCAAATGTTTCTACAGTAAGGGAAATGAGTAGAGATTTCTAGATATAAGAAGTAGAGTAGATAAAATAAGTCATGAGAAGATATGTCCTATACAGGATAACTAGCAAAAGTGTGCCCATTCATTGAATAGGCTGAATTCAGAAGGGTGCATCACCGTAGTGGTGGAGAGCACAGAAGTGTGCATTGGTACAGTGGCAGTGAGCACTAAGGCATGGATCAGTGTAGTTTCAGCATAATGTGGATATCTATACCTCACACCTGATATCGGCAAGCGCAAAGGCATTCAGTGGTGAGTAAGGTAGGGGCATATGGGAGACCTGGTGAGAGTAAGGGGGAGAAAGATGGTGGTTAGAGGCAGTGGTGAGAGTTGGGGTTGGTGTTCCGGTGTGGTGGTGAGGGAAAGAGGATGGCAATCATCTGCAGTGCTGAGATCATGGGGCAGTACACGTAAAGATGGAGTGGTGGGGAGGTTTAGGTATGCTTTGGTGAGAAAGGGTGCAGACACAGTAGAGGCAGGGGGTGGGGGGTGCTGGTGCAGTGGTGGTGAGGGGGTGGTTGCAGGCACATTGATAAGTGGTGCCTTCATGCATAGCTGTCAACTGTCAATACAGATGCAATCATCCCTGCCAGCAGCAGAGGTCAGACAAGGGAATTGGTGTTGTCAGCAGCAAGGCTGGAGATTACACTACTTTTGTAAGCCGCAGTTTCTGCCTCCAAGATGGCGGAGCCCATACATGCCTAGGACATCACCCGACGTTTGGCGTCATGTGACGTCATACACCGCCACTCCAAGATGGTAGCGCGCACTTGCAGAACGCGGCCTTTCTGCCAACCAGCCACCTTGCCACTGCATGTTCCACCTATGCTACCTTTGTCTCCGTTTCCCCCTTTTCATCTTTGCAGGAACATGCAGAGAGGAGCGAATGAGCCTGGAACTTCTAGGCTCTTTGCCTACTTCCTCATTTGGTGACATCACTTTCTCCTCAGTGCAGCCTGGAGTAGCCAGTCAGTGCTCTGGTGGTGCAGTAGACATTGTGTGTTTTTGGGGGTAGAGTAAGCGCACACTTCTACGCTGAGAGCAGGGAAGCCAAACACTGAGACGTTATTATAAATGATGTAACTACTTCGACCCCGATTCCGGAAACCACTATTCATGTCAACCATTTGACCATCTTTTTGTGGATGGAGCCAATGTTCATCCTTTCAATTCACTATGACCTAGATGTTCGAACAAAAAAACTAATCAGAATATTTGATAATTGAGACACATAGAATGTCTTTCAAAATTCTGTTTGATTTCCCTCCTGGGATTTTGGGGATGGACCCACCTTCTACAGTAACATTTTACTTACATGTAATATTGGACTGACAGCCCACTCTTCTTCCTTTCCATACTCTTTTCCTCATTTCTGTTCTTTCTCTTAGTTCCTCTCCTCCTTTGAGCATATACCTATCAGGGCCTTATCATATTGGGGTATGCTAAGTATTGTGTTATTCAAGTGGTGGAACTACTCCACCTATTTTCCTTCATATAATGACTTCTGTTAACTGATGTATTACTATTTCTCAATGTCATGTACTTTTCTGTGTTACATCCTTGTTTGACTGACTGATCCTAGTATGTGGGGTTCCATATTATCTGATATGTTCTACGGTTATCATATGCTTTTCTATACCTCATCCACTTTATTTTGGTTATACTATTTTCTAGTTCTTGCATAAAACAATGAAAATATTGAAATAAAAAGTTGTTTGATTTTACCATTCGATTTTGGAACGAATGGAGTTTCTCAAATGAAAACCCCATTAACTATTTTGTTCCATCCTGTTTCTTCAATTTTCTTCATCACTACAGTCAAAATTGATTGTCAATTTAACCCCTGTAACAGGAACCGTTCTTAACCACAACCTTCTAGGGCAAATACAGCACCAGACAGTCCACTTAACTTTTCAAAACCTTTATTTTCCACGGCACACAGTAAACAAGTATTTCTACAGGTCATGAAATACAGTCCTCTCTTTGCAGTAAAACACAATACTTCATAACATTAGCCAGTACTTTCCTGTACTCCAATGCGGTTTCTAAGATAATGTCCATCTCAGCAACAAACAGATCCATGCAGCCTTCAATCCTCCATCTCACTTAGCTGGGTAACAGTCTCTAAAGGTGGCCATACACTCTACAACCATCGCAAGACTTTAGTCTTGCGATGGTTGTAAAGGGATTAAAAAAACGTACAATCTGCCTATCTTGGACAGGCAGATCGCACTCTCGATCATCGCAAGCCCGCCCACCTGAGGGGAGGGCTTCCGATGACCGCAATGCTGAACGGGCAGTGTGCGCGTGCGCACACCGGCCCGTTCAGCATTTATCTTCCGAGCACCGTTCTAACCAGCCGAGAATCGTACGATTCCCGGCTGGTTTTCGAACATGCTGGTTCGACAGAAGACGTGCGACCGTACAGTAGAAACGGTCGCACGTCTCCGTTCACACTGCTCGATTATCGTACGAAAAACCGATCGCATACGATTATCGTACGATAATCGTGCAGTGTATGGGCACCTTTACACATAAAGCCAGGCTTCCTTTTAAACACTCACAGACGCAATCATGGGCTACACCTGTGAGTACCAAGCTGCAGCGACAAAACCTGGACTGGATAGCTTACTGAGCTGATGGGATAATGGCCCACTCTTCTCTCCATTATCCCAACCCCAGGGACCCAGAACACAATTTATAAATTGCACAACTAAATCATTAATGCTTTCCCTGGGGTTTTTTTTTTAACTAAACAGAGGGATGCAATCTAAAAGGCTTGGTCTTACATACCTCCCATTTATAACCATTCCTTGCTTTCTGTCACACCCCATTAACTATCAGAAAATTTAACAAATGTTCTGAAAGTGGGAATCAAAATTCTGCTACTGAAAGTGGAAGAAATTAGAAAGCAAACCCAATAGGTTCTATAAAACTAAATTTGCTGGGGTTTTTTCTTTCCAGTATAAAAACTAAACTTTAAATTGTATTCACAAAAAAATATTTTTTTTTTTACCGGGGAAAATAGCTTGGGAAATGTGAACCCCAGAATAGATAGAATTGATATACTAACCTGTAAAAATGGATAACAGTTAAAGTGACATTAAAGTATATATTTTTCCCCTCCCCCAATGTTAGTGTAGAGACTTACCTTAAATTATGTCTCTTAATCCGATCTTCGTCTTTACAGTCATTTTCAAATGTCCTTCCAGTGCTGCTGCGGGTCTCCGATCCAGCGATGACTCCTATGTGCTTGCTGACATTTTCTGTCCCACGTTGTCTGCATACAGGTGCACACTGTCCATAGACTTACCTTGTGTCTCTCCTCGTCTCCTGGCCGAAAATCTGAACTGCGCATGTGCCCGCCCCAAGATCCTTTATGGCCACCCGAGATTTTTCAGATTTCGTGACGGGAGCGTGCGGTGAAGACACAGGAAAGTTTTAACCTCTTGTAAAACTTTTTTTTTAAAGGTTTTTGCATATATCTACTGCTTGCTAGCAGTAGATATATGCAAAAAAAGCTGAGGGTTTAATAACCCTTTAATAGTGAGGTGCACACCCTTGTAAACTGGAAAAAGGCATGTGTCAATGCTTATAAGAGTCAATTACCTTACGAATTGTAACAACAAATAACAGTTCTGTCTCTTGGTTAGGGCAAAAGTTGGCATCGAACCGGCAGGATGCAGTGAACAGGTATCTAAAAGGATGTCTCCTTCTAATGCCTGATGGGAAGGAGGAAGGAACAAGTTTTCACGGATAGTGAAAGGATAGGACAGTTAGTGACTGCTACTGAATGCAAATGATTACTAAAGGACGCATAGAAACTTCCCCTTGCGTTTTGGGGCGGGAGGGGGTGTGGTGGTGCGGTGCATTGTAATCAATGGCACCGCTTCCACGCCCCTCCTCAAGCCGTGTGATTGAACGCCTCGCAAAACTTTGCGTTGCATATTTTTGTGTTTGCAGTGGAACGGAACGCTGGCAAAGTATTGTGAGGCGTTCAATTGCACTGCGGGCGGGGGCGGAAGTGGCCCGCCCCTGCCCCAAAACGCAAGGGGAAGTTTCCCAGCGATCGCGGTGCGTTCCAGCAGCTACCGCTCTGGAACGCACACGCTTTCGGTGTGAACAAGGCCTAACTGCAAACGCAAAAAATAGGGCAAGCCCTATTTTTTGCGTTTGCACTGGAATGGAGCACTGGCAAAGTTTTGCCACACGTTCAATCGCACTGCGGGCAGGGGGGAAGTGGTGCCATTGAATTAAATTCACCACCACGCCCCGTACCGCCCAAAAATGCAGGGGGAAGTTTCACAGCGATCGCGGTGCGTTCCAGCAGCAACCGCTCTGTAACGCACACGCTGTGAACAAATCAATCTTTCCTACATGTGAGGCGATGTTAACCCCTTCATGACCCATGGCGGGATAATCCCGTCATGAATTCAGAAGGGGTTAAACAGACCGCTGGGACTCTGTTCATAATTGTAGAGCCGACTTTACAGTAGAAGCGATTCTGGCAGCTCATTTTACAAAAGAAAAAAGTTTGATATAGTGTTTTGGGGCACTAAATCTTACTTAAGTGCATTTTTCACTAAATGTTTGGGTTTGATAATAAGTTGTGCTAATTTCGTGCAACGTAAAAATTTGCAACTGCCACCATTTTATTCGGTAGGGTCTTGGCTTTCAGAAAATATATAATGTTTTGGGGTTTTTTTAAAGTAATTTTCCAGCCTAAAATGTGGATTATATCATGTAAACAAAAAATTTAAAAAAGGCATTTGTCCTTTTAGGGTTTAAAGAGTTGAGACAGGAATAGGACATATAGGGGTAATTAATAAGTGGGTGTGTGGAGGATAGTGAAGAGGGATGGGTGATGTGACCGAAGCACTGTACAGCTCGGGGTGCACTGCTCCCTCTCTTCAGTGCCCGGAAGCTGGGCATTGTGTGCAGAGGACGGTTTGCTGCAAGGTAAGATTTTTCTACTTTGCAGCCACCCTCTACATATAAACACACAGCTTTCAATGTTCATTTACACACCCACTGCAGAGTGTAAATTATCTGCCTTGAGTGTGGTTTTAAACCTCAACATAAGAATGATGAAAATGTAAAAAAAAATAATCAACACAAAAACAAATTATGAAAATAAAGTAACAATAAAACATATAAATATACAGTAGCAAAAGGTAAAACTATAAAACCACAGAGTATAAAATGTGTTGCCTCTGCATCATGGATAAAGGACCTATGTTGGTTTCAATGGGCAAACACAGCGTGCGTTTGAGATCGGTTTTCGACCTTTCTGAATCTGAATGGGTATGTGGGGGGCAGGCACTTTAAAAAAATTGTTTTCTTTTTAAATTGTTTTTATGCTTTATTTTTTTTATGATTCTTTAATTTTTGTATTACTTTTTTTTCTTTTGACACACAACTTTATTGCTATTACATCGGGGGCTAAGAAGCCCCCTATATAATAGCCAATTTACATGACAGGTCCTCTTTATGGAGACATCAGGGGTCTCCAAGACCCCTAATGTCACCTAGGAACCCACAGAGAAGCTGATGAAGCAGAGATCTGCAGTGACAGCTAATGTCACCTAGGGACCCACAGAGAAGCTGATGAAGCAGAGATCTGGCAGTGACAGCTGCTGATACAAGCAATCGAGCGTCTATAGAGACGCTCGAACGCTTGAATGTGAAGCTGCTCGTCGGGCTCCACCGTCCTCTCGCCACAGATGAGTGGACGAGTGGATTTTTCAAGCCCTGCTTAGGAGCAGCATTGTCTCCAGACAGGCAGCCTTTCCGGAAGAAGATAGCAGTATATAGGTAAAGTTGGATTGTACCAGTTCATTGTATATAAGTCTTTTGTAGAATCTAATTGATATTATGTAATAATATTCTGGGCCCTATTACATTTCAAGCTTTATTATATACCACATAAAATCTGTTAGAACCACTCTAAAACATTTTACGTCTGGCCATTAGTACAGTAGAGTACATTTGTACACATGTGTTTTCCATAAATATATTAGATACGTCAGTCACCGTTCAATCTATGTTGCTCATTCCTTGGCATCTGTGAAGTGAATCATAAACTTTAAATATATTATTGGGAGTTATTGGGGGTGTTGGGAGTATATTATAGGCACATGACACCTTATGACCAGTGCCTTGTGGCTCATATACATTCCCCCATGTCCAGCACACACACATACCTTTACATATTTAGTACAGTGGTGCTAAACAGATAGCAATAAAGTTGTGTGTCAAAAGAAAAAAAATACAAAAATTAAAGAATCATAAAAAAAATAAAGCATAAACATTTTTTTTAAAAAGAAAACAATTTTTTATAGTGCCCGCCCCCCACATACCCACTTAGATATGCGCCGATTGCGCCTATTGTGCCGCACATGTTACATATCGCCGCAAACGTCAGAGTGAGAGCAATAATTTTAGGGCCATCAATCACTGATAACACTAAACTGATGAGCAGTAAAAGCGTTTTAAGCGTCGCCTATGGGCGTTTTTTGCGATTTTGCGGGCGCACGCAATTTTAAGGCTTGACATGTTTGGTGTCTATTTACCCGACGTGACCCAGACTTTTATGTTTTACCAAAAATATGGGTATAAATGTTTTATAACATAGTGTATGGAAACTTTTTTTTTTCTTTTACATTTACTGTACTTTTTTCATTATATAGTAAAAAAAATAACCCCCGAGGTGATTATATACCTCTAAAAGAAAGCTCTATCTGTCCCCAAAAAATGTTAACATAAATTGCAAGGCCGATAGTCCGGTCATGCTGACTGGTGACATTTTTGACTGACTGGTGAGACACCCTAAAATTTTTCAAGCCCTGCTCCTATGGTTTAAGATTGACCAGAAGCAGGAAAGGTACCCACCTCAGGATCTGTGCAGGAGAACTCATCTGGGGTCAGAGACTCTCCTACCTCTGTATCCCCTGGCTGTGTCTTGCACTGTGGGGAATAGAGCTGTCCAACTGATATACATCTTTTCTGGTACAAGGAGTACAGCATAGAAAGGTCAACGTGACAGCAGAGCTCTGTTGATTACAATGAGAGCACTGCTCTTCCTATGTAACCTGCAGGGAAGGGCTGTCAGTGTGACAAGCCAGTTTATTACTTCCTCTAGTCATTTATAAAAGAGAAATTTTTTACAATAATGTTAATGTACACCTGGCTCTGTGGCCAGGTTTGGCTCATTATGACAAAATCACACTACATTGGAGCCAAATATGATAGATATATAGTCAATTTAGTTTTACACACACTCAGTTACAATACTGGGGTACTCATTATTAACTGAATTATTGGACACACTTTTTTCCCAGAGTTTTTGATGGAGACGTTCTGCTCCCCCTTGCAGTCCTGGGAGGAGACGTTTGGCCTAGCTATGTGTGGCAATGATGGGGATGTGACTCATGTTCTATATAACTATTTTTGGACCAAATATGTCTGTATATGTGTGTAATAAATAACCTGTTGACCAATATATATGTTAATCTTTTGATAGAGCTTGTACATTGCACAGCATTTTGCAGTCTGAAGAAGTGGACAAAGTCTGCGAAACACGTCACTGCTACAACCTATGAACTATATCATGAGTTGTATATACTTTGTATATACACAACTATGTACTTTATATACGCTCAATACAACTCAAACATATAAGGGAGTAGATGGAAGGTTAGTGCAATATGTACTACAACTTGGTCATGTAGTTATGCATTTTAGCACATGCAGTAATTTTCCCAGCATACACCACTGCAACGTGGCGGTGTGAACTGAGATGATTTAACCACTTCCAGCGGGTTCACGTAAATGTACGTCATCCGCTGGAAGTGGTTATACCAAGAACACGGCTGCTACTGCAGCCGTATTCTTGGTACCGTTTTAAACAGCAGACGATTGCTGTTTAAATACAAGTGATCCAGCGTCTGTACAGGCACAAGATCGCTTGTATGGTGTGGCACCATGTGAGTCCCCCCCTCGGCTTCCAACCGCTGATCTCTCCTCCGATCACTGGACTGGAAGTGATGTGCATTACATCACTTCCGGAGTCACTGTGCACATTCTTTGGCTCCTAGAGCCATAAGAAGAAGCTGGTGAAGCAGATCAGCTTCTTTGGGGTCCCTAGGTGACATTAGGCGTCTGAAAGTCCCCTGATGACTCCATAAGGAGGACATGTCACATTATATTTGCTTGTTAGCCCCCTATGTGATAGAAATAAAGTTGAGTGTAAAAAAAAATTGTAACGATCAGACGTAACAAATAAAAAAAAATGCACGCACATACAATGCAAACACGCGTCGGATGCACCTATGTGCAAAAAAATTGCGCCACACATGTTACATATTGTCGCGGGTGTCGGAGTGAGAGCAATAATTCCAGGCCCATCAAGCACTGTTAGCACTAAACTGATGAGCCGTAAAAGCGTTTAAAGCACTGCCTATGGGAAATTCTTGGTTATTGTAGTTTTTTTGCGGTTTCACAGACGCGCGCAATTTTAAGGCTTGACATGTTTGGTATCTATTTACCCAGCGTGACCCCATCTTTTATATTTTACCATTATTGGTATTTGGTATTATAATCTGTTTCTGTGACCTAAATTTCATTTTTGTGTATTTATCCTAAAAATACTTGTTTGATAAACATTTGCGCACATACCGTGCGACATAAAAAATTGCAACTATCATCTTTTTTTTCTGCAGGGCCTCTGCTTTCAGAAAATATATAATTGTTTGGAGGTCTGAAGCTGTTTAGCTGTTCTAGCTAAAAATTCTGATTTTATCATGCATGTCCAAATGTATGAAGTTGCTCCGGAACGCAAGTGGTTAAAAGAAGGCAAATTGCCTTGTCTGTGTATTTTTTTTTAAAGCTCGGTGGTGTGGGCATTGTGAAACAAACCCCTGTGAACAGAAAAGTTAACAGTGCAATCACAGCACACAAAAAAGTGCATGAGGGTGCTTGTTCTTTTTCAAAAAAAGAGGGCCACAATATCCCTGAACCCCCCCAGGACGCAAGACTCTTGACCGGGGGAAGGCACTCTAGTCCACCTAGCCATTAAGCGTGGTGCACCTCGATCTTTAGGTACCAGCCAAAGCCAGTCCACCAAGTACTAGGTAGGGGCTCTCCTGAAGAGAGACTCCTGAGTGGAAGGAAAAAAACCCATTAAGGCCACAGATCACCCCCCCCCTCCCCCCCCCCCCACCACGGGCACAGAG
>NW_017306458.1:1380057-1385604 GCF_000935625.1 Nanorana parkeri
CCCCCCCCCCCCCCCCCGACATCAGGGACAAAGACATGCACCCTCTTTGGAGTGAAAAAGTGCTTGTGCTTAACAATAAGTGCTATAAATAGATAAGTGCCATGTGCAATACGCGCTAGGCCTTGCAGCTGGTTGGGGCTGCATTGGAAAAAGCAACCAACCCATCCCAACGCATCTGGTGTGAATAGGTCCTAAAAGGCCAATGAGACAGCATAACAAGCCAGATTATGGTGAAGGTGGCTTAAAGGAACCAGATTTGTCTTGCAGCATATCAATACATAGTACTGTGTTGGTATTAGATGAATTGTATGGGGTTGAGTTCAGCATTTTCATTCTGTTCCGTTTACTGCATATTCATGTGATGTTATCTAGCTGATGATGTGCTGTCTGCCTCAAGGATTTACATTCTTTGAGCAAATGTTATTGTTACTATGAACAGAGCAGATAGATTGTTGCAAGCTTGGAATTTTCTTCTGTTTGTTGTATTAAATTGCGATAAGAGGAAATAGGGGAGGGGTTTGAAGAAAAGATAAGGTTCAGACAGGAGAAAATATCATGTTTACAGCTTAACATCTTTGGCCATGACTTACATTCCAATGGCAGATTTCACACTTCGCCCACACTGCATCCAATTTAGAAAGGGGGACCTCAGTACTTTACACACCTCTGCTACTCTGCTCCCGACATCCTCAATTGACAATTAATCAGCATCATTACCTCTGTCCAGAAACTGAAATTCCATAGAGGCAAAACAATTAACAAAGTGGTCAATAAGCACATATTGCAGCAGAGCATGGTTTCATGGATTTGTGGAAAGAGAAACCTGCAGGATTCCATTGCTGACCTTCTCCAGAAGAAATACTAGTTACCTGACAGTAATGCTGATTCTATGATGCCATTATATTCTGAACTACTAAACTGGCATGAGCATGCAGCAAATGAAGTCAGACCAAGTCGGAACAGCTGATCTGCATACTTGTAAAATTGTTCCAGGTTGCATTCTCAGTGATGTCACCTATCTCTAGTGAATGCATAGGTTGCATTCTCAGTGATGTCACCCATCTCTAGTGAATGCATAGGTTGCATTCTCAGTGATGTGACCTTCTCCAGAAGAAATACTAGTTACCTGACAGTAATGCTGATTCTATGATGCCATTATATTCTGAACTACTAAACTGGCATGAGCATGCAGCAAATGAAGTCAGACCAAGTCGGAACAGCTGATCTGCATACTTGTTCCAGGAAAGTGACTCAGAAAGTGTTGAGTATGTTTTATTACTGTATATGAGTGTAGGTAAATACACTACACATAAATATATTATTATGTTGGACTAGTGATATTGATGGATTAATATTTTTCTTTGCTGATTCTATAGTTTAATTTATCAACATCATTTTATTTTTCTCCCTTGGTTTTGTATAAACAGATATATACTGTTACCGTTAGAGAACCCAACCATCAGCCACATTATGGTACACTGCTAGCCCACAACTTTGTCCAGCTGGAGATACAGAACTTAACTGTTGCTTTCACCAGAATGTACACTAAAATTAACCATTTTAGCTTACAGACTGGTGCCCACTTTGTGCCGGCGGTAGGGGGGTGGTGTCCTGCATTGGTACAAGGTGACATGACTGCATTTTTAGTGATGTCACCCATCTCTAGTGATTGGATAGGTTGCATTCTCAGTGATATCACCTATCTCTAGCGAATACATAGGCTGCATTCTCACTGATACAACCCATCTCTAGTGAACGGATAGACTGCATTCTCAGTGATGTCACCCATCTCTAGTGAATGCATAGGTTGCATTCTCAGTGATGTCACCCATCTCTAGTGAATGCATAGGCTGCATTCTCACTGATACAACCCATCTCTAGTGAATGCATAGCTTGCATTCTCAGTGATGTCACCCATCTCTAGTGAATGCATAGGTTGCATTCTCAGTGATGTCACCTATCTCTAGTGAATGCATAGGTTGCATTCTCAGTGATGTCACCCATCTCTAGTGAATGCATAGGTTGCATTCTCAGTGATGTCACCCATCTCTAGGGATTATATAGGCTGCATTCTCAGTGATGTTATCTATCTCTAGTGAATACATAGGCTGCATTTTCAGTGATGTCACCCATCTCTAGTGAATACATAGGCTGCATTTTCAGTGATGTCACCCATCTCTAGTGAATACATAGGCTGCATTTTCAGTGATGCCACCCAGCTCTAGTGAATGGATAGGAAGCATTCTCAGTGGTGCTACCCAACTCTAGTGAATGGATAGGTTGCATTCTCAGTGATGTCACCCATCTCTAGTGAATACTAGACATGTGCACTGCCAAAAAATTCGTTTAGTTTCGTTTCGTTTTAAATTCGGATTTGTGTTATTTCGTTTTTCGGGATTCGGGTGTGAAAGTCAATTCGGATTCGGAATTCTGACAAAATTCGTTAGCGGTAGTTCGTTCGAACGTTCGTTTCGTTTCCGTTTCTTATTCGTTTCGTTCATTCGTTCGTTTGTTCGTTTGCAGCAAAGTGACATTTGAGGGGAAAAAATGTCTTTCTCCTCTAATGTCACTTTGCTCCAACGAACGAAATGAATAAGAAACGGAAACGAAACGAACGTTCGACCGTACTAACGCTACCGAATTTCGGAAACGGAAATTCGGATTCGTTTGCATTCGTTATATCTGTAATTCGGAATTCGGATACATCCGAATGTCCGAATTTCCGAAAATTCGTCCGAATTTTCGGAACGAAACAAATCGCACATGTCTAGTGAATACATAGGCTGCATTTTCAGTGATGCCACCCAACTCTAGTGAATGGATAGGAAGCATTCTCAGTGATGCCACCCAACTCTAGTGAATGGATAGGTTGCATTCTCAGTGATGTCACCCATCTCTAGTGAATACATAGGCTGCATTCTCACTGATACAACCCATCTCTAGTGAATGGATAGGCTGCATTCTCAGTGATATCACCTATCTCTAGTGAATACATAAGCTGCATTCTCACTGATACAACCCATCTCTAGTGAACGGATAGCCTGCATTCTCAGTGATGTCACCCATCTCTAGTGAATGCAAAGGTTGCATTCTCAGTGATGTCACCCATCTCTAGTGAATGCATAGGTTGCATTCTCAGTGATGTCACCCATCTCTAGTGAATGCATAGGTTGCATTCTCAGTGATGTCGCCCATCTCTAGGGATTACATAGGCTGCATTCTCAGTGATGTTATCTATCTCTAGTGAATGGATAGGCTGCATTCTCAGTGATGTCACCCATCTCTAGTGAATACATAGGCTGCATTTTCAGTGATGCTACCCAACTCTAGTGAATGGGCAGGCTGCATTCTCAGTGAGGTCACTGGTCTCTAGTAATTTTGTTGGCTGTATTCTCAGCGATGCCAGGCATCTCTAGTGAATGAACAGAATATATTCTCATTAATGCCACTCTTATCTAGTTAATGGCATGATGATTTTTAGTACACTGACACATATTTGCTGTTTTTATTGCTTGCTGGTGGAATTACCATCTGCTATTTAAGGAAATTATTCAGCCTCACACCTGCTGCTTTTAGAGTTCACTTCCTCAAGTAGGGAACCCTGAAGTGACAACAGACCAGGGCCCAGGGTACAGGGAAATCTCCACTCGTGCCTCAGATTGCTACCACAGTGAAATATCTGTGAACTGGTTTAGATCTGTATTTTTTCTGCCACAGAACTAGTCAGTTTGGATGAAGTTTTGTTGTCAGAAGAACCCTAAAAAATGTTCAAGCCAATATATTACGACATGTTTTTCATATCCTTATGGGACTTTAAATGAATAAATGTTATTAGACTTATATTTTTATAAGGAGTTAGCTATTTTAATATTCATAGGGAAGCTTACCACTACTATAAGAACTTTTTGACTTTAAATTAGTGCATGATTATTCTGTGTAAGGGAGTTCCCCTCATAACTTTTTCACCCTGTCATTATGACTACTGCTGCTTTGCAGTTCAGATGGGTGAAATCACTTTTGGCATAGCTGTCTGGCTGAAGAACGACATCTTCTGAAATTGTGAACTGCTCCTGAGAGGCTAGAGTACATATCCTTCTACATGGTATTTCATTGCGTTTATTTAAAACCACACCAAACAAGTAAATGCAAAAAAGCAACAATATTTTTCATAACTGAAGCTAATAAAAAATAATTTAATGTCACGTGTAGGCCTTTAGAAGTCTTCACTGTGTGGCCTCCCCAGTACTACAGTACGCCTGCTTAAAACAATCTTCTAAATCTGCTAGTTCACCCCCATGCCATGAAGTTTTAAAGGATTTAATAAAAAGTCTATCTACAGCGCGTTAACTTGTTGACAGGACTTCACTGGACCTACACACGCTGTTAAACTTAGGGCATGTTTCACAGAAGAAATTGTCCAGCCATATCATGTTGTCTATATAGTTAATATATAGTACTATATAGTCCTCACCTGTGCAAACCCCTGATTCAACTGTTATATTGCAGCAACTGAAAGGTATATAGAAGAAAGGATAGTGATGGGTCTTTTTATTCCCCAACTGTCACCTGACTAATGAAGATGTAAAATATAGTTTAACATTTAATGACAATCCTTCATCCAACTAAACAGCTCTGTTATTTAAAGGAGAACTATGGGGTTAGGGCTTTTCCCCATAGTTCTCCTAAGGGTGACGGGAGGACACAAACTAGCGTCCTCCCATCACCCTAAGCTCAGTATACCGCGAACTACAGCTCGCGCTATACTGAGACGCCGCAGCTGAAACGGATCCCGACAATTATGTCTGGATCCGCCCAGCTGCGTGAGTGACAGCTGGAATATCATGTTGTCTATATAGTTAATATATAGTACTATATAGTCCTCACCTGTGCAAACCCCTGATTCAACTGTTATATTGCAGCAACTGAAAGGTATATAGAAGAAAGGATAGTGATGGGTCTTTTTATTCCCCAACTGTCACCTGACTAATGAAGATGTAAAATATAGTTTAACATTTAATGACAATCCTTCATCCAACTAAACAGCTCTGTTATTTAAAGGAGAACTATGGGGTTAGGGCTTTTCCCCATAGTTCTCCTAAGGGTGACGGGAGGACACAAACTAGCGTCCTCCCATCACCCTAAGCTCAGTATACCGCGAACTACAGCTCGCGCTATACTGAGACGCCGCAGCTGAAACGGATCCCGACAATTATGTCTGGATCCGCCCAGCTGCGTGAGTGACAGCTGGCTCTGCCTATCTAGAAGCAGAGCCAGCTGTACCCGCCCCATATAGTTCTAGCCGACCTGTGAATGAGACTGTCACAGGTCGGCTCAGTAGATCGGGAAGTGAGCGAACACATAGCAGCGTTCGCTTGCTTCTCGATGCTGTCACAGCTCTCTGCCGTGACAGGTGAGTGGCTGGATTCCCCCCTCCCCACTCCGATCCTCCAGCGTTGACTGGCGAACGGACGGGGGAGGGGGCGGGTACAGCTGGCTCTGCCTCTAGATAGTCACTCACGCAGCTGGGTGGATCCAGACATAATTGTC
>NW_017306458.1:1385641-1391430 GCF_000935625.1 Nanorana parkeri
GTAGAAAGGCATCATGGCACACTCACAAACCAGCATGTAAAACAACTTGTCTCACCACTAAGGATAATAACAGAGGTTTGGATACACGTCTTCTGCAGAGGATGTGAAAGCCGCACTGCCGCGCCAAGGCACCTCTTATAGTGCGGTCCTAACTCTAAACTATGAGAGTCTCCATCTTGGTGCACATGGGGGCAGAAGATTTCAAATTGGGTGCAGGTTTGTCAGGAGGAAGCCCAACCTCCTTGAAGGCACAGGAACACACAAGGGATCCCGCACATCCCAATGGCAGCTGAGAAACCCCAATGGCCGCGCGAGAAAGCTGCGGCACGGCGGCCGCAGGCAGAGGACACTTAATAATCTTCGCCCGCACTAAAAAATCTTCTGGCGGAATACCAGCGTCCTGGCTGCGCCCCCACCCAGCCTGCACCCGAGGCGAGTGCCTCACTCGCCTCGCCCTTCCTACGGCCCTGGCCCGCGGTATACTGAGCTTAGAGTGATGGGAGGACGCTAGCTTGTGTCCTCCCGTTACCCTAAGGAGAACTAAGGGAAAAGCCCCAACCCCATAGTTCTCCTTTAAGGTGAACAAAAGCCAGTCAAAACACACCATTAAAGTGCATATAAAGTTTTTTTATAGTGTTGGGAAGTGTCAGGTTTCTACTGTTGTCTGTGTTCCATCTGGGGAGCGTCATTCCTCTATTTGTATGGGTGACTATTTTTAGACAGAAAGAAAAAGGAAAATAGTTGTTACCAGAGCAAGAGGTGTCGGGAAATATTCTCATGAGGACATCTGCAGGGATCCCAACCTGAAAGAAGCCATTTCAGGGAGGTGTCCTTCTCATTTCAGGGAGGTGCCCTCTACGCCCCCCCCCCAATCCGCGGAGGGGGGTTAGGGGGGCTGGGAGAGAGCACCCGCCTGAAATGATGACAGATAGCACAGGAAGCAATAGCTTCTTTGCTATCTGCAGGTTTTTTTTCTGATTTTGTTTTTAGTATTCTGACAGTTGCAGCCGTCAGAATATTTTAAAAAAAAGGCATAAGAATCCATAGCTAGATTCCTATTGGCTATTGCACTTTGCAATAGCCAATAGCAAACTAGCTATTGCACCCGCCCTCTGCTGCTTTCAATCACCAGAAGAGGACCTGATAGAAAAATTCAGGTCCCCCTCTGCTGATTGACAGCAGCAGTGGGGCGGGTACATTACCTAGTTTGCTATTGGCTATTGCAAAGTGCAATAGCCAATAGTAATCTAGCTATAGATTCGTATGCCTTTTTTTTTTCTTTTCTGACTGACGGTCAGGCCGCGGCTCCCGATGGCAGAAAAAAACAGGGGAGGCCGGCTCCATGCTTCTTCAACACCAAGTGACGAGAAAGCATGAAGCCGGCTTCCTGTTTTTTTCTGACATCGAGCAGATAAACCTTTCCGGGAGGAAGTGTTTCTCTCCCGGGCGGCCGGGAGCCGCTGTCCAATAGCGGGAGACTCCCGGAGCGTCAGGGAGAGTTGGGATGTCTGCATCTGTTCCAGGGACAACAGTTTAATCGAGGCATTCTCCTCACTTTGGGAGATTTCCTAAAACTTCCTGTTGCTTCTTTGGGACAGAATGCTAAGTAAAATTGTCCCTATGGTACAAAGACAGCAAAAAAAAATAACCTGGCGGGTTTTAATCTCACACTACTCCATCCAAAACCTTTACACAAGATTATAAAGTTTTGCTTAAAGACTCTGAATAGCCAAAACTTTTTTTTTTTTTCGAATAGAGTATGGAAGAATTATTGCTGTCTGTGTTCCCACTAGGTAGACTCATCCTACTTATTTGGCCATTGTCACAGTCACAGTTCAACTTGCAGAGCTGCAGCTGGGCTTTCACTTGTAGTTCTACAAGCAGGTGTGGACCTCTTACCCTGATTTCACAGGCGTGCAGGGCTGTGGTGTTGCTTTTATTCTTCCAGGCCTGTTCCTAGCTTGCTCTTGTAGTGGTCTAGCAGCTGTAGGCCCCGTTCCCACTGCGCGATATTCAAATCGCGCGTTTGTCACGCGATTTGCATATTGCGCGATATTGCGAGATTTGCCGCGCAATATCGCGTTCAAGCTTGCATTGAGCAAGCTTGAATCGCGGCTAAATCCGCTCCAAAAAGGGTCCTGCTGTAGCGACACACGACCAGCGACAGCAGGACCCTTTGCCCCATTGAAATGCATTGGAGCGCGATATCGCGCGGTAATTTGCCGCGATATCGCGGGAATTACCGCACGATAAATATCTCAATGTGAACGGGGCTTTAGATGTCGCACAATCTCACCCGCTGATTCTTATGCAGCCTCTCAGCCAATCAGTACTGCTAGCATGTGGCCTATCCAGTAGTTCCTTCCCATTGCTCGTGTTATTTAAGATCTGTACAGCTCACTGCCAAAGCAACAGTTTTCCAAGCTAGTCCCTGAGCCCCTGTTTGCTGTCAAGCTGCTGTTCTCGCTGTAATTTCTGTGTATTGACCCTTGGTTTCCTGGTAATCCTTGTCCACCACCTGTCCTGACCTTTGGCTCATCTCCTGATATTTGTGCCTGCCACCTGATCTGATCTTTAGCTTGTCTCCTGGTGATCCTGGTCTGCAACCAGTCCTGACCTCGTCTCCGGACGACTATTGTACACTGATAGCTGAGAAGGGTGAACCTGGGGTCAGAACGCAGCAAAATCCATCTTCACCATCAGGAGCTCTGGTGAATACTGACTGGCCCTTAGACTCTGTGCCCTGCGACATCTTGCAAAACTTACTCAGCATCATGGCACTTTGCCTAGTCCTTGGACTTCCAGCCAAGCCCGGTTTCCACTTACCTCCAACAACTCCAGTCCATGGTAGTATTCCCTTTTTGGTCTAGGGGCTGTTGGTCTACACTGCTCACACTCCAATCTATGTGCCCTTGTAGGTGTAGCTAGGGTCCACATCCTTGAGTCCTGATCCTGACAGTCACCAAGACCAAAAAGTGATGGGCAATCAAAGCATGGGAATTAGAGGTGAGGGTAACTATTCCAAATGGGAACAATTGTTCCAGTGACAACTGCCTAAGAGGGGAATTTTACTAACTAGATATTTCCACTTACTTCCTGTTGAGTCTCCAGAAGAGAAAGAAAAGGGAATTCTCCAATGGGACACAGATGGTAAAAGATAAACTGACAGGGGTTTTCATCCTTCCCTACTCTATGCAAAACTAAATAAAAACATTTTGGATATACTGTACATACACTTTAAACACATCTCTTAATGAGGAGATCTGTGAAGACTGTGTAAATGCGGCATATGTATGGATAAATAAACACTATACAAGTAATGTCTTATAATGTTTGAGGGTTTCTTAAAAGCTGCTACAAATTGAAAAAGCAGCAAAATGTATTGGGGCCTTATGAATGATTTCAACTATTGATATATCAACTCAAAGATAGAAGCCAGTAGTTGTAGTAAAGGTCTCAGATTTGTACAAACTTTACATGACAATTACTCAACCCTAGTGGCCGCTCAACCAATTAGAAGAGATTGCTTCATTTGGTTATTCATACCTTGTGCAGATATAGGCAAATTTGGGCTATAGTGACCACCATATGGTAGTATATTATTCCAGACAAGGGGGCTACAAAACCAGGATCTTTAGGATAGCAGAGTTTAAGTGACTCAAACTATAGGCAGCCAGACAATAAGCATTTTGTATACGGAGGTCAATCTGAGCCCTGTATTGCTATCAGACAACATTTTTATTAATTAATAAAGATGCACCGATACTGTTTTTTCGGTATCTGGTACGAGTACCGATATTTTTTCAATGGTACTCGCTGATGCCGAATACCGATACCGGAAGTCCCATTAAGGAAGCCAGGTGGCGTGTAATGACTCGCCACCTGGCTTCCTGATTGGCCGGGAAGCCGGGCGGCGTGTAAAGACAGGGAAGCCGCCTCCATGCTCCCTCCTCACCAAGTGACGAGGAAGCATGGAGCTGGATTTCTGGCCAATCAGGAAGCCGAGGGGCAGGTAATGACTCGCCGACTGGCTTCCTGATTGGCCAGCTTCCCGACCAATCAGGAAGCTAGGCTGTGAGTCATTACACGCTGCCTGGCTTCCTGATTGGCCGGGAGGCCGGCTCCATGCTTCTTCAACACCAAGTGACGAGAAAGCATGAAGCCGGCTTCCTGATACCGGAAGCTCAGGTATCGGGCTAGGCATCGGAGCATTTGGGTGAGTATGAATACTCGCCCAAATACTCGGTATTGGTGAATACTCGCCCAAATACTCTAGTATCGTATCGGTTCATCCCTATTAATTATGCTTGGAGATGGGAGGAAGGGTTGGTCCCTCCTCCTTGAGCCATTTAGATTTGTGTGTATGTAATTTAAACTTCCTTCTATACAGATCTCTTTCACAGGTTATCTGTGTCTCCAGAAAGCTCTGACGTTTATTAGATTTTGCCAAAATGGTAAATATAAAACAATCATGCAATAGTTCGCATTACTTGAGCAAAGAAAAAATATTGAAAGAAAAAAAGAAGAAAACATGTACTTCACCCTGAGAAGAATGCACCCGGGGCATTTATTATCAAGTACGTGAGTTTGGGACATTCATATGTTTTCAGCATATTTTGTTGAACTATCTCTGTGTGGTTACCAATAGCACTACAAAAGGTAAAGCTCTTTCATATGCATTTATGACCCAGTAAGATCGAATTATATAGTAGTATCATAGTAATACTATATTACATAATAATATCTACTGCTGTGAAAGAATATCATTTCTATAGGTGAGTTCCTATAGGAACCTGGTCCCTTCTAAAGTAGAATGACACATGAGCTCAGATGGGTTGAAGCAATATCCATGACACGAGTCTGTATGTTTGTGTGTGCCCAAGGTGTTACCCACAGTGGAGCGAGGATTTACACAGACTAACAGTGCAATGGAGGAATTTAAACTGACCAGCAGCGTTATAGAGGGCATTTACATAAAAGCAACCAATGCCCCCAATCTAATAGTGGATGTTTATTCCCCTGTTACATTGTTGACCAGTCCCAATAGCATAAACTAAAGGATTATAAATTTAAACCACAAGATGGCGCACTTCTTTGAAACACTCCAAATGGAAACCTATGAATTATAGTTGAGGGTGCAGCAGGATTTGAAGCAGCAACTGAAGTCATGAGAATGTGTAACCAATAATATGTCATATTCAGGGCCGGCCTTAGGCCTTTAGGCGCCCTGTGCGAGAAAGCTCTACAGCGCCCCTCAGCGACCACACCCCTCAAGGACCACACCCCCAGTAACCACACCCATGTATCACCCATATTTTTGGTAAAATATAAAAAGACGGGGTCACGTCGGGTAAATAGACACCAAACATGTCATGCTTTAAAATTGCGCGCACCCGCAAAATCGCAAAAAATTACCATGCCCAAAATTGACCATAGGTGACGCTTTAAAAGCTTTTACCGCTCATCAGTTTAGTGTTATCAGTGATTGATGGCCCTACAATTATTGCTCTCATTCCGACGTTCGCGGCGATATGTAACATGTGCGGCGTAATGGGCGAAATCGTCGTTTTCACACGTATGCGCACCCGACGCCTGTTTGCATGCTTGCATGTATGGGGGGGACTTTAAAAATGTTTTTATTCTTTTTTATTTGTAACTGTACATTTTTGGGGGGGAAACTTTATTGCTATCACATAGGGGGGTTAGAAAACCCCCTTATGTGATAGCAAAATATGTGACAGGTCCTCTTTATGGAGACATCAGGGGTCTCCTAGACCCCTAATGTCACC
>NW_017306458.1:1391961-1409900 GCF_000935625.1 Nanorana parkeri
AGGACGAGCTGTGTCGGCCGCACGGCGCCCTTGTTGCCATGGCGCCCTGTGCGGCCGCACTGCTCGCACACCCCTAAGGCCGGCCCTGGTCATATTCTCCCTATAACATCCCATAGCCTTCCCTATCTATATTAAAAGCTGAAAGATGTTTGAGACTTCAAGAATGCTGCCAGTGTTTTCTTTCAGATATTAGTTCTAAGTGATCAGCCTTGACCAGCTGCTTCCAATGCATGATCAGGCAATGCCCAGACTCGCTGATCACAGAACAGGGAAGTTTCCATCCTTTCCGTATCTCCTCAAATCTATGAGAAGTGATTGTATCAGGAAAGCATACGAGGCAACTCTCAGATCTAATCCCTTTCAGGCCCCGTTCACACCAGGGTGGTTCGGTCACACAGATATGTCCGCGCTGAACCACCAACATGAATGATCCCATACATTCCTATGGGGACCGTTCATGTGATTGCACGTCTCTGTGCGATCCGAACCACCTGCCGGCCGAAATGCTCCCTGAGCCTTTTTTTCCGTGCTGATCAGCTCGGATTCCATGCAGATTGAAACAGTGCTCAAATGCAAATAAAAATGGCCGAAACTGCCCTTTTACAATTTGCGCAGAAAGGCATCCGCCCTGTTGTGAATGGGGCATCAGAGTTTTGTGCTGCAATACCAACACGTCATCAGCTCACTTGGTAGTTTCCACACCCTGATAATGACTTGTTTTTAAAATCAATTTGTATGTATTCACCACATGCACACACATTACATCTCTGCAACACCCCCCCCCCCCCCACACACACACATAAAGTGATATTATAGTACAAAGGATTTTAAGCTATTCCAAATGCTGATGAAATCACTTACAATGGATGCGGCTCTTTGATATTTAAGAGTTCTAACTTCCTGTAGAAGTTCCTTTTTTCGAGTGACTCCTTTCTCAAGCAGAGTGCTATGCAGTCACCTTTGTGTGTGCTAGTAAGCTGTGTGTGTCTTCACAAACACACAGGCACAGCAAATCAAGCAACTTCTCTCCCCCCTGGCCCCCTTTCCTCCAACCTCCCTTCTCCAAGCTAGTAGAACAGTTGCTGGAGTCTGCACTATCATTTGTGATTTTGTACTGGACAGGAAGTTCAGTGAAGCTGAGCTGAGGGACTTGGAAGCAGCTGTTCAGAAACATGATGATTGTACGTGTTTGGGCAAAAATGTAAAGCAATGCTTTGCTGGGCAATGTATATTTGTTTGATCTGGATTCATTATTGAAAAAAGTTTGGGAGTTTAATACTACTTTAGGTTTCTGGCAACCTATATACCTTTATCAACACTGGGTTATTTGGCCACTGCCACGACATGCACTCGGCATTTTCTGGTACCCCCTTCTCCCCCAACTATGTTTTCTAGCAGCCCCCCACACACTATGCTCTCTGACAGCTCCCCTATCCACACTACATCTCATTCCCTGGTAGCTTCCTCCTACAGTATATTGATTCTTGAGAGTGTTTAAAGGGAAAAATAAAAGCAAAAAACTAGAGGTGCATCGAAATGAAAATGTCAAAACCGAACTAAAAAAAATGTCAGGCCGAAACCGAAATCGATAGCAAAAATGTTTTTGATTTTAACTTTTTCAATTTTTTTTAGATATTTTATTTTTATTTATTTTTTATAAACTTTTTAATTTTGTTTATATTTATTTATTTTTATTTTTTTCATTTTCTATTACATATTTTTATTTTTGACTTTACTTTTAGGGGCTTCGAGGAAATGTTAGGGGTCTAAACAGACCCCTGATATTTCCCTTTTAAAATAGACACAAAGTCCTCAATCTCTTTTTCTGCATCCCCTGTTATAAATGAACAGGAATCCTCTATGCTGAGTGATGTAGAACACTTCCCATTCATTCATAATTGAGGATATGGTAAACATGCTCTGTCCTCAATTATTTACAAACACTCAGCGATCACTGATCGATGAGTGTTTGTACTCGCTCTCCTTCCTGACACGCTGTCAAGGTGGTAACACACTGCAAGCGAAGCGGCGCACAGGCGAGCGGCGACACCGCGGCCCTTCGCGAGCAGTGTGTCTAGTGAGTTCCGATCCCCCGCTCTGCCCGGCGACAGCGTGCGTAGCGCAGCGTCATGAGATGAAAAAGTTCATCTCCAGCCAATCACAACATGCGATTTGAAGAAGGCATCACAAAGCGTCCACATAAGGCTTTGAATGTAAACAGCTAGCGATGGCTGTTTACATACAAGCGTTCAGGTGCCTGTAGAGATGCCCGACCGCTTGTAATATGCGTGCGGGTCTGCGCCCCCCCTTCCGTCGCAGCGGCTGCTGGCGATCCCGAGCTCCGCTGTTCCCGGTGTGAGCCCGGGACCAGCACAGCAGCTCTGCGGCCGGAGATCAAATGGAGAACAGTACACAAACTTCGTTTGATCTCCTCCTCCTCATCGGAATGCAGGCAGTGATGTGTATTACATCACTTCCGCATTCCTCTGTCACTCTGTTACAGAAACCGGAGAGAAACTGGTGAAGCAGGTGCCTGCTTCATCAGCTTCTCTGTGGGTCCATAGGTGACATTAGGGGTCTTAAAGACCCCTGATGTCTCCATAAAGAGAACCTGTCACTGCAAATCGGCTATCACATAGGGAGCTTGTTTGCTCCCAATGTGATAGCAATAAAGTTAAGTGAAAAAAATGGTTAAAAAAAAATTGAAAAAATTTAAAGTCACATATCAAAGCAATAACAAAAAAAAAATTTGAATTAAAGTCCCCCGCCCCCCACATGCACCTACGTGCGAAAACGATGATTACATCCATTGCACTGCACATGTTACATATCGTCGTGAACATACAGTACAAACTACAGTGTAGACAAGCTGCGGTGCGAGGTGGAAGGTTGCGATTTTTTCGCTTCGCCTGCAGTGTGCCACAGCCTTCACAGGAGGCTGAGCGAGCAGAGCTCATCTTCTAATTGTCCACACACCTTGCGATAATGGTACGATAATCGCGGGAAATCCCGCGATTGTACGATTATCGTAAGGTGTGTGGAAGGCGTGCAAGCGTTTCTACTGCACGGTCGCACGACTTTTATCTTAGGAACATGTTCGAAAACCCGCCGAGAATCATACGATTGTCGGCGGGTGTGTGGCATGTTCGTAAGATAAATGCCGCACGGGCAGGTGCACAAGCGCACACTGCCCGTTCAGCATTGCGGTCATCGTAAGCCCGACCCCCAACGGGGCGTGCTTGCGATTATCGCAAGTACAATCTGCCTGTCCGAGATGGGAAGATCGTATGTTTTTATAATTACCTTACAACCATCGCAAGACATAAGTCTTGTGATGGTTGTAAGCAGTGGCGACTCTAGGAACAATATATAGGGGGGGCACATAAGATAACACAGTCAGATCTGGGGGGGCACTAATAATTTTCATTGCATGTCGCAACCGATGGGCGCCGAGAGCTGATTTAATTGCGGATGGCATCTGCGCCCTGCAGTTGCGACAGAAGCTGCATACAGCATGTGCTGGTTACTACTTAAACTGGCACGCTGTGTGGAGCTTCTGAGAAGATACGCTATTAGCATAGCGAGGAAGTCGGCTGCGCATTTTGCATCACTCCCGCTACGCTAATAGCGTATCTTCTCAGAAGCTGCACACAGCGCACCGGTAAGTGAAAACCTGGGGGGGGCAATTGCCCCCCCTTACCCCCCTGTAGCGACGCCACTGGTTGTAAGGTCTGTGGCCAGCTTTAGTGACAGCTCTGCCTGTCTGCGCCGACACTGCCGCTCTCCTCTGATCTGTGACAGGAGGCTGAGCGGTGTTGGAGGAGAGACGCTGGACGCTCACAGCGCTCTCCTTCCGCATCGCTCGGGACACAGAGCAGCGCCCAGCGGGGAAGAGAGAAAGAATGGATGCGCCGTTGTTTCGTCCAGAAAATTACACTTTCTGCATTATGCCAAAAGTGCTATTTTCAGCCGATATGTTTTGGCGGCCGATATATCGGTGCATCCCTACAAAAAACATGCAGTACATCTCTGCATTGCATGCACATTTCCCCATGAATTAACCCTTTAGAGAACATGCAAGTACAAAAGGTACATATTGAACTGTCAGACAGGGTGCTGTGGCTGATGACTGCACAGCATTTTTTTGATTAATTAGTGTCAACCATACCAAGTTGTCTTTTGCTAAACTACTCAAACCCTTCCCCTTGACTATTCTCCACAACATAAAGACTTATTTTTCTGCGTTCCAAGATAAGAACCGGAGGAGCTAATTACCCTCCTGTGTGATAACACAGGAAATGTGCCCAGGACACAGTACAGCTCTGAATTTGTAACATGATCAAAAAAGTTTTTTTATTTGTTGCACTTATCAAACAGATTTAAGAAAATGCTTTCAATGGTATATATAACATACTAAAAGGAAGCAAATACGTTTGTTTGTTTTTTAAACTGATGACAATAGTTTCTTCTAAGTACCATGCAGTGGCCATAAAGACATACTTTGATAACATATACCGAGATTTACACCCAGCATACATAACCAGAGAAATGCTAGAGTGCAGTGTCACCACTTCTGTGTTCCAGTGTCTCTGGCATTCTGTACTTCACAATGCTCTTTTCCATGGTATGCTGTCTCAAAACAGGGTCCACGCTGTCCTCTGGCTGTCATAGTGGAGACAAAACTCCCTAGCAGATATTTAACACCATCTGATATTTTAAATATATACAACTCCAGCATGTTAAAAGCCCTGCCCCTATCCACAAAATGGCAAAGTTCCACTCCTGGTTATAAACATTTTATGGCTGGTTTCCACAGCTGCTTATCTTTCTTCAGGAGAGTGAAATGACAATTTATGCAAGACCCTTTGTTCTGGTCCACCACAAGCTCCTTCTCTGCCTATTCTCTCTTCACCCTCCGGTCTATGACCAATTCCTATTCTTCTTCATCTCCCAGTGGAACATGATCAGCTGCTCTGCCTCTTTTCTTCACCCCAACATGCCTAGCCCCGAAGGTCCACGTACAGATCACGTTGTGTCTTAACCCTATCCATAGTTGTCCTGTTGTACTTTGTGCTTTCTCCCTTTCTTACTCTATTTGGTACTTGATCAACTCTGATTCCTCTCTTTATTTTCTTTTCAGTTCCTACATTGCCTGTTTCTTCAATGTTACATGGTAAGCCACCACTCTTTTCTCCCTTATATCCCCTGTAATCCACAACTTCCACTTCAGCCATCCATGTTCAGGCACCATTCCATTATCTATCCTTCTGGTCCATTATCAGCTCCAGCTTTTGCTCCTACACTCACTCTCTGTCCTTTTCCCCTTACACTTTGCCTCCCTCTATACAGGGGTAGACAGAAGAGGTGTCCGCCTTGAGAACTTCAGCAGTAGGGGGGTGCAGGAAGGGCAGGACCTGCAACCTATGCTGCTAATGTACTTCACAGCTTATGAAATGTAGCTTTTTCCCCTTTGGTGCTAAAGAACCTTGTTCCAGTACTGCATGCTCAGTTCTACTGAGATAGCACACTTGACCAAATATTATATGTCTGGTTAAAATGTTATTTGATTGGGAAGTGATTCATACCAGTGTTTGAAGCCGAAACCATTCAACCTAATATTAATGGGCACACATATTTTAGTTCCTGCTAACAATAAAGTGTGTATAAAATATCATTGACAACAGCAGAGATTGAACCACAGCAATAAATCCCTGGGACTGAAAATGATTAAAGCTGCAGATTGCAGCATCCAGTGTAGCATGTACTGGTGTGAACACATTTTTCTCATTATACAGTGTATTTGCCAGCGGTACATAATAACAAGCAGCAAAAAAAGAAGATCAAGAAGAAGAGTGACAGTTCTAATCAAGGGTGTCACTGAAGTCAAAGCAGGCAGCATAAAAGAGCACATGACTGCAAGGGGGCTCAGCCATTGAAGCACTGCTACATTTCTTCATTGCCTTATATAATTAGACATGTTGGATGTAACTGTGTTTTCAGAACTGGTAGTGTATGACGTTTCAGTGAAACAGTCATTGACATATGAAGAGTGAATTGTTCCTCCTTCCGTTCCTTATGTGCAGGTTATGCATTTATGCAATTATGTGCTTATTCACAGATGCATATGTACAGATACATCCACTGTTAGCTGAATGGAAATGTGTTTTGTATTCTGATGTAACATAACATGTTTTATATGTTGAATCATCTCAATAATCCATGCTCTGCAGAGTGCAGTGTAGCAGGCTGGTTGAATTAGCTGGTCACTCATTATTTGCCATGACAGTAACACTGGGATGTGCCAGCTGTCTCCATGGTAACGCAGCATCGCAAGCAGGGACAACGCCTGCGGCCTTGATAAAGAAGGCATCCAAAGAGGCAACCCGGCAGGAGACATTGTCAGAGGCTAAACAGCAGGGAAGCTGTCATCTGCCTCATGCTGCTGACACACGGACAATACTAAAGAATAAATTAAAAAATGGGTAGAAATAAAGGACCCATCAGAGACCTTTCTACGGTACACGCTGGTGCCTGCTTTGACCCCTTCAATGCTGAATGATCTACTGTACAAGCACATTATGTTTTTTATACATCTTGTAGTAGGAGAAAACTATCATACTAAAACTAAATCTGGTGTCACATCAGTTTCTATAACTGGCCCTGATATTAAATTTCGATTTTTAATTTTGCTATTCAAATGAAAAATAAAATGATCATGATTCTCAAAACAAGAAAATGTATCTAAAAAAAACAAACAAACATGACATGCTCATATATTGTGGATTTATTTTTTATTTATTAAGGCAAACTGGCACGCACAAAGAATGTTAATGATTAGCAACAATTCATACTTTCATTGCTGCTCGGTGAACTGATAAATAATACAATCTGATTGCAATAGTGTCTTTATTCTATAGCTGTTACCAAAGGTTAAACAGAAAATGATTGGCCTAGATTCTTTACAAAATGTCTTTTTTTGTTTACATATACTGTATAAGGACCACAGGCTCAATTCACAAAGCTTTAGCACACGCAGTGGCGGAACTAGCGCCATATTGACCCAGGCGGCCGCTATGGAGCCCGGGGCACAGGGGGGCCCAGCTAGGATGAGGAACACAAGGGTACCCCTGATGCCGTGCTGGCCAACTGGGTCGCTATGGCATCTCAGGCTGCTGGCTGTCACTGGTGGCTGTGAAGAAGAACGTGCCGCTGTTCAGATCGCTGACAACCTGTCAGTGTTCTGTGCAGTGGTGCGATCCTCCTCAGAGCCTCTGCTGATTCAGTGACAGCCAGCAGCTGCAGAGGAGGAGGCTGGGCCTGGCGAAAGCAGCATAGGAGGAGGTGGGGCCCGGTGACGGTGGAGAAAGCATGGCCCGGCGTTGGCAGCGGAGGAGGAGACGGGGCCTGGTGATGGAGAAGGAGGCTGACAGCGGTGGAGGAGGCTGACAGCGGATCAAGGCTGACAGGTGAGAGGTGTGACCAGCCCACATGAGACCCTGCAGAGCCCACCATAGATAGCCTATGGTGGGATCTGCAGGGTCACTCTCAGGTGGGCTGTTTGAGATCTCAGGTGGGCTCTGCAAGGGGCATAACTAGAAATCACAGGGCCACATACAAAATTTTGCTATGGGGCCCTGTTATTTCTAGTTACACCCCTGAGCACACAGATCTATTTTAGCCATGTGACTATAATTTTCAAATCTCATTGGACTCAGCTGAAAATAACTTTCAGGCATTACACCTAGGAATTTTAGAGGGAAATGTTTTAGGCCCTATTTCAAAGAAAACATTTCCTGGGTGAAACATAGAGCCTGCCATGCCTGACTTTTTATTCTGCAAATGTTAGTTGCCTTGGTGCTGGTCCTCAAACTTCAATACTACTGATGTTACTCTGACTTTCCTGATATGCATATGTGTTCCCAGTTAGTGACTCAGAAAATACTGAAGTCAGTTAAGTAGCGTGTACACAGGCAGATCTTTGCATGTTCGTACAAAAAATCCTGTCAGAACAATCAATAAAACCATCAGCGCTGTGGCGATTGTCATTGGAATTTTCGTGTGATTTTTGCTTTTATTTACCATTTGGTTTTTGGAATGAATGGAGTTTTTCAAACCAAAACCACGTTCATTGTTAGAATTTCCTTTGTTCGAGAAAATGTTTCCAACATGCTCCTTCCTGATCATCGATCATGCCCATACACCTGCCGATTATCGTACGATAATTGGCAGGTGTATGGGTACCTCTAGAGTAAATTAAATCTTTGAGGCCAGACCCAATTTTACAGTTTTGGTATGTACCTGTTTACCTAACAATAGCTTTTTAACTGCTCTGCGTACCGAATTAATGTTTATCCTCTTTTCTTCCTGGCCTGGGGAGGCTTTCATTTAGTAAATTGAAATAATTTCTTTTATATAGGCAGATAAATGGACACAATTCTTTTTTTTAAGAACGCACTAATTTAATGCAAATCGTTTGCTAATGCAAATATTTTCATAAAACTGTGTCCACATATTTATATATGTGTTGGGTCTAATACATATTAGGAATAAGTGTGCCAAGATTGGGCAAGGTTGGGTATATGACAAACAATGCTGAAGAAGTGTTTTATACAGAAGTGAAAATATTACAATAGTTTGGCACAAGGGTGAAGTCAGGGCTTCAGTATTTTGACGGCTGCTCTTGGAGTAAAAAGCTCCTTCAGATAAATCTCTCAGTCTTAAAGTATATCTAAACCTAATTTAAACTCACGAGCAAAAATGTTATATACTGCGGTGTATATGCGGTGGCTGCATTCGTTTTCTTTTTTTTAGGCTTTTTTCCTTTTATTTTCACCTGGAGATCCAGCCAGTTAGTCTGTTTTTATCAACCTCCTTTATCAGGCCAAGCTGTCCAGCAAAAGTGAAAGTTAGAAGGTTGAGACAAATCATTAAACATTGACAGATGTGTTTACAATGGTGAGTTTTTATTCATGTATGTGAAACATTTATCCTAAAAGGAAAAAGAAAACTGGTGCTGTTTAAAAAGTTTTAGCTGGAGTTCAGATTTAGTTTGTAAATCAAGTTGATCTAAATCTGCTAGTCCATCTAACACCACCCTCCCCACAGGGTGACAATGCTGCTGTCCAAAGGGTGGCTCTATTATTCCTCCATAGAGTGGAGCCACCCTAAGGCAGAAAGTGTGTTACTGGCTGATCACTAGGTGAAAGAATCAAAGAAAAATTCAAAAAAACAAAATCTAAAGCAGCCAACACATTCAAGGGCCAGTGATATGCAAACGTTTAAAATTTTTGGTTTATATACGCTTTAAATATATCAAAAAGGTACCAAAAGCACTCACCCATCTCTTCATCTTCTGAACTTGCAAACATGGATTCTTAGATGCATATAATCTTTTTTTTTGTAGAAAAAGCCCAATATTCAGATTACCATAGTGATGGAAATAAAAATTCATAATCGCAATAGAAGTTACAGAGGTCTATATATTAAATCCAAATTACACTGCGCTCAAGTGAATGATCTATATAAAATGTGATACAAATCTAACAAGTTTTGTCTTTGATGCAGTTTTCTTAGAAACCACTACATTCAAATGTGGGATATAATAAAGTGATAAATATCTGCAAGTAAAATAAAACCTCAGCAAAGGTATATACCCGTGATGTAAGTTGCAAGTGTATATAAATTAAAACAATAGACTATAAAGTATACTATATATCCATAGGTATACATCCAAATGTAGTTATGCTAATACTAGGCAGTAATTACACCACTTCCTATTTCGAAACTGTCATTCCCCGGCTAGAGGGGTTAGGGAAAAAGTCAATTGAACACGATCTGTGCTGATCTCAGCTTCTTTGATGTGTAAAGGTGAAATTAGGGGTCTAATAGACCCCTAATGTCACCCTAAAGAGAACATGTCACCTCCAATGTGCTATCACATAGGGAGCTTGTGAGTCCCCCTGTGTGATAGCAATGAAGTTAGGTTAAAAAACGTTTTTAAAAGTTTATTAAAATAAATGTAAAAACGCCCCAATTTTTTTTAAAGTCCCCCCCCATCCCCGCAAACATGCGCATACTACATACTAAAATGTTGATTGCGCCACACATGTTAGGTATCACTGCATGCCTCAGAGTGAGAGCAATAATTCTAGGGCCAAATTGATGATCTGTACAGCGTCGCCTATTGACAATTTGGGGTACCGCCATTTCAAAAGTGTGTTCAATTTTTAAGCTTGGCATGTTGAGTATCTATTTACTTATCTATTTAAGGAAAGCTGTGTTACACTGCACAAGCTTCTGTATACCAAAGAATCCTCCTCAGAAACAAAATTAACCCTTGAAAGCTGACATTGGATATACAGTAAATAATGTTAGCTTTTGTGTGTTTTTTTTACATTGTCATCTACAATCCCTATGATACATAAACTCTTGAATAAACAAATATTCTATCAATGATATTAAGACTAAAAATTATAAATATAATACTAAAACATGAAACATCCACCTTATAACACATCCCTTGAATTTATGTACAAAGAGTATAATTTATTAATGAGATATAAGTAGCACACCAATAAAATTCTACCACATCCCTCTCTTACTTAATGGCAAACAATTCTCTATTCTGGTTTAATCTAGCCAGAGCAATTGTATATAATTCAAAAAAACATTTTGGTTTGACCCTGGACATCTTGTGATTACAGTTACTACCCATGTCAGACTAGTTTCCTTCCCCCAAAAACATGGTCTTAGTCTGTTTAGACTGCTAGCTATGCTTTTCTTTATAGTGCTGAGATAATTGGGTGTTTCTGATTTCCTGGCAGTCCAATTCTCAGTTCCCTTTTTGTTCATTTCAGAAATATTTTTGTGCACAGACATTTGATGGCATATATAACTCTCTTTGTGCCACAGATTGAGATCTTTATTTCTGTAAGCTCGTTGGGTTGTGGTACATTAATCTTCCTAAATTAATTGTTACAGTATATGAATGTCTGTACTAACATGTTTAACCCCATCTGGATATAAACCTGAGTATTTAAAATAGAAGTTTGGCTTTACTTGTCTTTTGGATAACGAGAGTACATTTACTACCATACTCCTGTGACTCAAAGTCAGCAGATAGAAGGCTACAGCCCACTATCAGCTGACAGGGCAGAAACATGCCACATATAAGAAGCATTAGGTAGCCTGGCTAGGATCTATCCCAGCTGCTTAATTGACAGCTGGCTCTACCTGCTTGTGCACAGATGAGAGTCAGAGCCAGGCCCATCTACTTCCAATGACCACTGGAGGAGAGGGGATTCCCTGCAGGGAGCGGTTTGAAAGTCACTGCTCTCCAGTCTCCACTGGGATTGATCAGCAGTCTAAGAGCCAGCATGGAATAGCTACAGTGTCCCGTGCCAGCTCCAAGCACTGGGGAAAGTATGTTTTGCTCTCCTTATACTTCTCCTTTGAAGCTGTTTTCCACAAAAGAAAAAAAAAACACTCAAGGATTTTAAGGATTTTATTTATGATCTATTATACACTTTCAGGACTTTTTAGTACAGTATTTGGAATATTATCGCTAGCTACTGGTTTTGAAAAAAAGATTGTATGCATGGTTCCACTTTTGCATGCATATGAGGGAGATCAGGGGAGCATCTTCAGCACCTTTTTGTTATATTTTATACAGAAAGGTTAATGGATACACCCCTGCCACGCCCCCCATAACGCGCACCATTAGGAATTTATATGCCAAAAAGGATTTGGTAAACCCAAAATAGTTTTTTTCACACAATTACTTTTCCTTTATACTGGCATCTCCAAATAGCACAACACAACCATAAAGCAAAGTAATTGTGGGGCTTTATAGGTACTATTCATAATGCAACTTATGTTAAGGGTTCTTAGAAAATCATACTTATTCACAGAAAGTTTAAAATCCATCCAAATATATACAGTACCTCATCATAAAATAAAACCAAACCATTATTGTACATCCACAGTATTGGCTTATATGTGCAGATATTACATCATAGAGCATAGTTACACCAAAACACTATGCAGTGTATATTGTCCATGCATTTATTATTGTTGTTGCCTCTTTTTGGCCCCCTTTCGGTTTGACGCCTCTGTGATTCTTTAGCTCAGAAACCTCAGGTAAGTCTATATTGATATTACAAAGAGTCATACATTAAACCAAATGTCATCATGATATCTATTTATCATAATTCCAATATTTACAACATGGTACTGTGTGGGCAATCTACATCCAGTGAGAGCTTTGCACCTGCCTGGAAAGGGCCATCGTGGGGAATCAACAAAAGCCAAATTGATTATAATCTATATTAGAAATATAAGCCCAAATCAGACCATATAGTAGACTAGCCATATAGGGGATCATGCATGTCACTCACCATAAGAGTATAGCATAGGTTATAGTATCACCAGAAGATAATTCCTTAGACAGTGATTGATAGATTGAATTTTTAAGAACTTTAAACATGAGGTTGAATAATGAATAGTACCTAAAATGCCCCACAATTACTTTACTTTATGGTTCTGTTGTTTTATAAGGGGTGTGGTGCTATGCTTTACCCCTATGCCCCAACCTAATAGAATTGCTGTGTTCTGTGATGAAGGTTTTAGGGCAGAATAACAGTTTTGGAAATAAAATAGAACGTTTTCATAGATATCAGATTTCAACCCAAAAAGAAGGACAACTAAGGAGGAAATTTTGATTCAAATGAGGGACAGTTAGGAGGTATGGCAATGTGTACATAAAGGAGTAGAGGAGTACTGAAGCATGTAAAATTTGGCAATATGTGCATGAGAGCATTGGGGGATATAAGACAGCAGGCAATATTGGCAGGACAGTTTGTCCTGATTCACACTGAGCGCTTGAAAACGCCCGTTTGCTGTGTTTTTGCGCATTCTATGGGCTTTTTACACGCGTTTTCTCATTTACATCAATGAATTACAATCTGCTCACAAAAACGTGCTTTTTGCCACATTAGAATCGCACGTTAAAACGCGCAAAAAACCCTGTTGCGGAGGATATGACAGCAGGCAGTATGTGCAAGAGAGGAGCGTATGAGACTGGAAACACTGGCAGAAGATCAGCTTTTAAGATACAGTATATTATGTAATGAGGATAGGATATAGGGTAGGAGAGGATTATACTTATATAGTGGAAACATCAGTTATCAGCTACAAGCTCACACAAGAGACAAGTCAACCTTTATGTGGGCCTTACGACCAGACACAGAGCTGAAATTATGCTCTAACAATGAGAAAATAGAAACAAATAGATACATACACACATTCCTGAGTGGTAACGTTATAACAAGTTCAGATTAGAGATTGCAGTTCTTCCAAATTGCCATCCTTGAACCACTGGTTCTCTGGAAAAAAGAAAGAAATCATTGTAAAACTGGCATATTTTTCCCAGGCTGTCAGTGGTCATTTTTTCACAATGCGAATATAACACTAAAGAAAAGCACCATGATATTCACACAGCTAAACTGTCTAGATTTAGAGTAGTGCATTTCGATTCTTGGGCTGTAGTTTTTATTGGTTTGTTTTCTGACAATGTCTTGTATTTCTCATTAGAATACCCCTAAGAAAAGACATAATTCAGAAACATATAGGGTTCTATTCACAAAGCTGCCAAAGGAACTAGCCGTAGCTTCGGCTGATCCTTCGGCTAGCTTCGACCCCAGGACCCCTTCGGTTCAGTAGAACGGAAGGGCTGCTGTATGGGCTATTCACTATAGCCCGTACAGCTCCCGAAGTTGGCCGAGGGGCTCAGTCGAGCCGAAGGCATATGCTTCGGCTCGACTGAGCCGAGGTGAAAGCCGAAGCTGGCCGAACGGCCGGCCACTAGCCGGCCGACAGCCTGCTACTGACTGCTGGGCGGAGCCAGCCGTCATCTCACAGCTGGCTCCGGCCACTTGCACAGACAGATCAGCCCTGGTTACCTGCCCACTGCTGCTGTCAATCAGCAGAGGGGACCTGAAGTTCTACATCAGCTCCCCTTCTAGTGATTGACAGCAGCAGAGGGCGGGTGCAATAGCTAGTTTGCTATTGGCTATTGCAAAGTGAAATAGCCAATAGGAATCTAGCTATGCATACCTATGGTGGTTGTTTTTAAATTCTGATGGCAGCAGAACAGCCTGGCCGATAGAAAACAGTTGGGTGGAGCTAGCTGTCACTGCTAGCTCCACCCAATCGTTTTCTATATTATTTTTTCTACTTTTTAAACAGTTTTTCTATTCTGCTCGGTACCACAGAGGTACCGAGCAGAACAGCCGAGCCGAATGCTGCTCGGCGGCATTCGGCTATTCACTCACTGCTGTTCGGCATCTATGAGAATAAGCCGAACAGCAGCGAGTAGCCTGCCTGTTGGATCAGCTGAGTCGAACTCCTTCTGCACTTCGGGTCGGCCGAACATGCTGAGCGAGTAGCCTGCCTGTTGGATCAGCTGAGTCGAAACCTCCTTCTGCCCTTCGGGTTGGCCGAACATGCTGAGCATGTTTGGCCGACCCGAAGCCAGCCGCAGCAAGCCGATGTACGGCTAATTTTAGTTGGTGTACGGTGAAATCAGCCGTACAAGCCTGAAGTGAATAGCCAAACAGCGTTCGAACACTTCACTTTTCCAATTTTCTTTTTTTTAGAAGATTATGCCAAAAATAGACTTTTCTCTTTTTAGTGGAAAGAAGGGAGTAAAGTTTGACCATGTGACCATATCTGTTCTGTAATTAACTTCTGCCAGAGCTTGGAAGATCTAGATAGGTACCAGCTGCTTAAAGGAGAACTATGGGGTAAGTTTTTTCCCATAGTTCTCCTAAGGGTCACGGGAGGACATATACTAGCGTCCTCCTGTGACCCAAAGCTCAGTATACTGAGAACGCTGCAGCCAGGATGGATCCCGACATTACTGTCGAGATCCACCCAGCTGCGTGATTGACAGCTGGCTTCGCCTCTCTAGAGGCAGAGCCAGCTGTACCCGGCCCCTCCCCTGTCCGTTCCGCCAGTCAGCGCTGTAGGATCGGAGCGGGGAGGGGGGAATCCCTGCAGGGAGCCGTGAGTGACAGTCACGGCTCTCTGCAGGGAGATGATCGAGAAGTGAGCAAGCGACGTATGCATTCGCTCACTTCCCGATCTATTGAGCTGATGTGTGACAGTTTTATTGAAAATCACTCACCTCATAGTTCTCCTTTAAGGCATTAGAGAACATTTATAATTCTTACTGTCTCTCCTCAATAAGGTATATTCCTCTCTAAAAGGATTGAAAGTTATGGGACTAAATTTATTTATAACTAACTTTATAACACCGTGTTGCTTGCCACAAAGACCTTTTTTTTTTGGCAGAGAAACAAAGTTAAAACACAACAGACATGGAAAGTTTGTTACAACATTTGCATCACTGAGGAGTTTATGCCCAGTGGTATGGGAGAATCAAACTTTAATATCTAGAGCCACATTCTGAAATGAATTGTGTCTGGGTTTTAAGGAGCAAGCCCAGGTCTTGATGGATCTACCATCAGGGTGTGACGATAATGGGGTGTGAGTCTGAATATTAAAAATAGCATTCTCTTGTCCCCCAGTCAGAGCAAATGCAGGCCTTCATTTAGTCATTTGCCAGGCCGTCCACATTCCACAGAACAGAGATCTACTTATCTGGTTGTGATCTTTATTGCAGCACAAGCACAAGTGAGTCCAAATAACTCTTTAAGCCTTTTATAGCTGTCCCTAATTAAAGGCATGTCACCAGGCACTCATCTGTCACCAGTGGACAAGTTAACATAAACAAGCAGGTCTGGTAGAGGTAATGACCCAGGTGACCCAGCATTCACCCAAAAGTCATAATCCTGAGTTACAAAATCAGCTCCATTTCATAATTTGGAATTGGGCGGTGATAGTGTAAAATAAAGGTTCATCCTTCTCCTGCTTTCTATCCCCAGCCCTGCCCTAGAGGCCGACTCCATGACACCACCCTCAAGGGCTAATAAAATATGCTGTCAAGGAACTATTAGAAGGCTTTTGTTTTGAAACACCAAGAAAGAAACATCCAGAAAGGAACTCGAGTAACATCAAAAAGTCTTAACATCGCAGAAGAGTTCCCCTTTAATCTCTGGACATCATCTGCTGAAAGCTTGCTTGCTTGAAGAAGAGCCCTTCAGACTTCTCTTTTGCTTATTTAACTCCCAACGCTGTCAGAACTCCTAAAACCAGGACTGTTAAAGTGACATTAAACCCTCAGATTTTTTAACATAAACCAATACTGTAATGTGTGCCTTACTGTAATCCATGGTTGTTTCCCTTCTCTTTGCTGCTCTTCCTTTTAAATCCTCATGTCTTCTCATGCTTGGGGAGAACTTCCCTTTTCAGCTCAGGGCCTCTTCCTGTAGTGCTGGCTCAGGTTACAAGCCTATAGAAACTAATACACAGACACCGTATATACATTCCTGAGACAAGGCAGTCTGCTGCAAAACAGAAGTTCTGGAGCGCATGAGAACAGATACAGATTTAAAAGGAAGAGCAGCAAAGAGAAGGGAAACTACCATGGATTACAGTAAGGCACACATTACACTATTGTTTTATGTTAAAAAATCTGAGGGTTTAATGTCACTTTAAGTATTCACCTTTTATTCCTTTTTATTTTACTGTTGTATATATATTTTGTCTCTTTTTATTAATATATTTTTCTGTATATTTTCTGCACCGTTTGTTTTTATTAAATTACGATCTTACAAATCATTAAGCTTATTTCTACGCTCTAAATACAAACTTAAAGTATCCTTACCTCTGTGAAGAGCGCTCATGTATAGTGAATCCTGTCATATTCCTGTCTGAGAGGACAGCGGTATCACAGGCATTGTTTAAGTGTTTTAAATTGTCACAGCACTTGCTGGGCACGGTCTGTGTTTCCGGTAAAACACATGGTGGCAGCGAGTGGTATCGCCACGTCCTTGTGATGGCACGCTCGGTTCAGAACTGTGTTCTGAACCGAACTGTGTATAGTCCCGTGTGATTGACGCACAGCGGGTGCATCAGGTGGACTTCAATGGCAGGATCAACTGGTATTTGTGGGACTTTCACAAATTACCAGTTGATCCTGCCATTAAAAGATGAAAAGAGAACTATAGCCAACACTTTTTTGCCATAGTTCTCTTTAGTGTCTCTTTGGGACATTTACTAACATCCTCCTGTGACCCAAAACTCAGTATATAGAGGGCTATTGCCCACTATATGCTGTCAGCGCAGAGCCACTGCAGCTAGAAAGATCTTGACAATATTGTTGGATCCAACCCGCTGCCTGATTGACAGCTTGAGATGGCTTTTAACTGGTGCTGTCTCACTGCCTTCGATGGGCAGATTGTTTGTCTCTCTCAGCAGGAGGACTGGAGGTTAGACTTCTGAGCTTCTCCAGGCTTGGGTCAGCCTGCAGTGCTTGCTCAAAGGGGTTTTTCACCAGAGGTTTGCAAAATTATTTTCACACCATTTTTTAGCACATATTAGGCCATGATTTGGATCTTTTTTTTTTTTTTAAATACCCTAAATATATATTTTTGAATAAACAAAGAAATATGTATCATTAAAACTATTCCAAATATTTTCACTAACTTATTTTCTCTAAATGTGTGTAGGTTTAAATATATATGGTGACACTGTATAGTCAATAAACAAGAATGTGTATATTTTAGATTTCTAGCTATATGGAATTTTCCAATACAAGAGCTGTAATTCATCGACTGGCCTGGGACGACGTTGATGTACAGGAGGTCCATAATGAACAGGTTAAAAAGCAAAGAGGAGAATAAATAACAAACATCTGTAAGCAGGGCCGGATTTACTCTCTCTGCTGCTCCAAGGCCAGGTTCCTCAATACGCCCCCCTACCACCAAACCACCCCCCCCCCCCCCCACCCCCCGGAGGAGGGGCAGAGCGCAGGCCGG
>NW_017306458.1:1410299-1412258 GCF_000935625.1 Nanorana parkeri
ACCCCCCCCAAACCCCCCCCCCCCCCCCACGCCCATGGAGAATGGCAGACCTGCAGGCTGCATACAAGTGATCTCGGCGGCATCACCGAGATCACTTGTACATAACAAGCAGCGGCTTCCCCGATGTACATTTACCTCTGCAAAGCAGGGCTAAATGTAGAAAACAACTACCTGCCCGGTGCCCCGAACTGCATGTCTCAGGCATCGGGAGATAGTATCATGCATCGGGAGACTCGACAGCATTGTCGGGATCCGTCCTGGCTGCTGCGGTCTCAGTGTACCTGTAACTCGCGATATACTGAGCTTTTTACTAAGAGAACTATGGGGAAAAACACTTACCCCTTAGTTCTCCTTTAAAGTTGCAATCCTCGGGGGGGCGTGGCCGGGATGTGAGGCAGTGCGGACGTGTCTGGAGGAGCTCCGTCGCTGCACTAAAGAGATCCGCTAAACATCCTGTCAGTTCAGCCCTATTTTCACTCACTTGAGCTCCGGTGGTGTCCGGTGCAGGGTGACATGCCCACCAGGTCCGGCAAATGTACAGAAACTCCGAAACGAGGGGGGAAAACGGCCAAGGGAGCGGCCCCACGCTTGTCCGGCGCCATCTTGTCCACGTCTCCTGCTTCCTGCCGGTGCTCCAGTTCGGCCTGTGGAATGGAGGGAGGCGCAGTGAATCCTACAGTGGCCCCATCGGAGGCTCCAGACACCGCATCTGCCCCAGGTACTGTGAAGGTGGACACAAAAACTATCCTGGAAGCCATAGAGGGCTGTAAAATTGCCCTCACTGCAAAAATAGACCATCTGGCAGTGGAATGCACGCTAATCCGCCATTATTTAGATAAAATCAGGGGCAGACTCTCACAGGCTGAGACGCGGGTGTCTGGGGTGGAAGATTCGGTGCAGGAACATGCCACATCCATACAGGATCTGCAACACACAGTGAGGGTGCTGGCGGCCAAGGTGGATGATTCAGAAAATAGGATGAGGCGGAATAATGTGCGTGTGGTAGGCCTTCCTGAAGGAGCGGAGGGCACACAGCCTAATACATTTGCGGAGGCCTTCTTTAAAACCTTGCTGGGCCTGGAGGAGCTGCCCCCCACCTTTGTGGTGGAAAGGGCTCATAGAGTGCCCACTGGTCGTCCAGCACCTGGGATCCCTCCGAGACCTTTTCTGGTGCGCCTCCTAAATTATAGGGACCGTGATCAGATTCTGGCTGCAGCCAGGAATAATCCTGACTTTCGCCATGAGAATGCCTCGGTCCGTTTCTTTCCTGACTTCTCGGCTGAGATACAAAAGAGGAGGAGATCTTTTGTGGATATACGACGCCGCTTGAGAGAAAAAGGGATCCAGTACAGTATGATCTATCCGAGCAGACTTAGGGTACCCCATGCTGGTAAGGTCCGTATGTTCGATACCCCGACGTTGGCCGCAGAGTGGTTGGACACCCTGGGGTGAGCAAGTCGCGTGTACGCTTACTTTGAAACTGAGTTACCTTCGCTTCTTGGAGGGGTTCGGCTTTCTATAACTGTTTGTTCCTGACCATTCTAACCTAATGCCTAGACTCTACTACCAGGGTATGGTGGCGGCGGATCCTGGGACTGCTCCCTGCTACTCTACAAGTTGGGCCTAACTTTTTTCCCGTTTCTTCATAGACTATGACTGCATGGTCACTGACTCCATGACACGTGTCACAGATGAACTCCAGATCCATGGGATATCCTGGCATGTGTAATTCCACTGTACCAATAGTTTCCTACATGTTGTGCTGGCCCTGGGAAATCTCTGTTCTCCGCATACCTGAACGATGTTACCTTATGGTGTAGCGACAACTGTTAGCTCCACTGCAGCGTGGACAGACACTAGGGTTTTTATTTCTTTTTTAGGTGCCACTTTTGGGACCTTGATTCTTGGCATACCGGCGTATGCCTTAGTGCATGTCCCCGTTAGTATAAGGGGATTCAC